>NC_140176.1:18098799-18530591 GCF_963971535.1 Notolepis coatsorum | reverse complement strand
ATATCACTATACACTGTGGTACAAAAAAGGTTCACGATGAACCACTGCTGTAGGAAATAGTGAGCTGTCCAAGACTTTTAGAAATGTGACACACGCCAAGCACTAGATATTCCTAGGGGTGGATGATATACCAACTGGTAGAGATGATACACCTGTAGATATTTGTGCTAGGGTATACTGTATAATATTACTGTATAATATCACTGTATAATATTACTGTATAATATTACTGTATAATATTTGCACTGTTGAGACCCGTAGGAAGAAACAGGTGTTGCTACTTCCCATAGAGCTCTTGTACTCCATTTTTAGGTGGTGTGTTACAAGAAAAACAAATATACTTTAAAATATATATCTTTACTAAATATGTCATATCGCCCCCTATCTGCACCTGGCAATTACTGCATAAATGCAACATCCACATAAACTCTTAATTCTAACATCTATATCGGCACCTTTTTCCATGATATCCATCCAACTTCCTTATGCTAAAATAGAACAATTCCTGATACCAATATCACACATGAAGCGGCAACAACAGATAAGAAAAGGAATACTCTTTACTCTGTGTTTACTTTGGCCCCCAGCTGACATTATTTATCCTCTTTGACTGCCTTTCAATGCTTCTTCCGACATCTCACTTACCGCTTTTCGCAAACTCTGCCCATGAATCCCCAACTCTCTCCCATAAAGTCGATTGCGCTATAAATTCTCTGCATCCTACTTCCATCAGACAAACCATAGCTTTCCATCATCGCTGTTCAGTTTCTGCTGCCAAGTCTGCATATCTAAGCTTTTTCCTTTCATAAGCCTCCTCCACTGAATCCTCCCAAGACACAGTAGATTCTATAAAATAAACGGCTGACTAACCGACCATAGTATTAGATCAGGCCTCAAGTTAGTGCTAACTATCTCTTGTGGAACAATGAGTTTTCCTCCCAAATCTACCTGCATCTCTCAATCAGTAGCTCCGTTTAGGTGGCCTACTCTGCATTTCTCTCCCTCACAGACAAATTGAATGGCTGCACCCTCCATCCGATTACATCCTGAATGCACATTCTTTTAATTCTTGCCGCTAAGTTCTTCAAAACCTGGTTATGTCGCCATGTATGCTGGCCTTGAGAAAGACTAGTCTCACAGCCTGGCATAATGTGCCTCAAAGTTGCCGCCTCTGAACACAGTGGACACGATGGGTCCCCGTTAGGGATGTTCGATATTGGCTTTTTTACCGATATCTGATATACCGATATTGTCCAACTCTTAATTTCCGATACCGATATCAACCGATTCCGATATATGCAGGGTTTCAGGTAATTAACATTACATATCTCTTGTCGTGGAATTAACACAACATTATGCATACTTTTGACAAATAAAATAAGAATTAGTTCTTACTTGCTTGCCTGGGTAAGTAAATGTTAAATAAATGTAAAATAAAATAATAATAAGTTTAAAAAAAAATTATAATAATTGAAAACCGACAGGTACCGATATTTTCAGATATTACAGTTTAATGCCAATATCGGCCGATAATATCGGACATCCCTAGTCCCCGTTTTAGGTTCTGTGGTGATGGCAGCACATCATAAGTAGCTCCTATTAGGAATTATGATTTTCCTCCATACCTTCCAGCTAATCTTCCTCTTCTCTACACTTTCCCAGTTCATCCACTGTCCTGCTTAGCCTGGGCCACAGCCTCTGTACAGCTCACTCTCGTCAATGTACCTGCTCCACTACCAGCGTCCTCCTTTCTGTGGGACCTGCTTTACTCCATAGTCCATACTGGCTTCCCTGAGCTGAGCCCTAGGCCCCCCCCCCCCCCCCCCCCCCGGCCTGGTAGCATTATATTATATATATTATTATACTAAATATACGCAACTGTTTGACGATCTCAGAGAAACATGCTGTGTTGCATAGTGAAATTATCATTATTATTATAAATTATCTTAATTCACATTACCCTTTGTGTGTGCTACAAAATCCCAGTGTGTTCAGTGTGTGTGTGTGTGTGTGTGTGTGTGTGTGTGTGCGTGCGTGCGTGCGTGTGTGTGTGTGTGCGTGCACGTGTGTGTGTGTGTGCGTGCGTGCGTGTATGTATGTCTGACTATGTGTGTGTGAAACATTGTTTTAGTCCATTGAGAAGCCTATTGAATAATGTGTCCCTCAAACTACTAGAATGTCTGTTGTCTACTGGGTCCTTTACCACAGTGTGTGCATGGAAACAGATGCATCCTAATGCCAGTACCTGCTCTTGTCTGAGTTTTGCTCCTACTAACAGACCCATGCACTCACAACACACACACACACACACACACACACACACACACACACACACACACATACACACACACATACACGCACACACACACACACACCCCAGTGAGTCTACCCCTCTTTGCTTTCTGACACTTCAGTGTGTGTGTGTGTGTGTGTGTGTGTGTGTGTGTGTGTGTGTGTGTGTGTGTGTGTGTGTGTGTGCGTGTGTGTGCGTGTGTGTGTGTGTGTGTGTGTGTGTGTCTATCGCCACGACAACTCTAATCAGAAAACCTTCAAATCCTCACCAATTCCTATAGGAAGCCAGTGGGATTCCCTGGAGCCAATGAGATGCCGGCGAGGCAGACGGACAGAGAGCCCCAATCAGATCCCACGCTCGGATCAAAGTAGGAGTTTATTCTGCTGCATGTCAGTTTTCATACGTTTTGACTCTCGAAACCCTTGAACCCTTCCTGACCCCCTGAGTCCCTGGTTTACTCGGTTTCAAAGTGCCCCCCAACCCCCCCACCCCCGTATTTACAGATACCCTTGTTTTCCTAAACCTTCAAGCCTTTAGAAATCACCCTCAACGACGGTTGCCTGGTGCATGCTTTGGATTGGAGCATGGCATGGTGGGAAATAAAAATCAGCAGCCAGTAGTATCTCCTCTTGAGAACCTTTTTTGAAAACAACAAATCACCATGTGTTGTGAGCCGGTGTGAACTGGGTGATGCTTTACTCCCAACGGTGTGCACCGTTTGTGTGTCTTGTCTCTCGTGTCCCTCTCTAAAGGGGACCTTTTAGTAGCTTGCATTGCCCTGTGAAAAAAAGCCTTTTCTCCAGCATCAAGGGAATCCCCGCCGAACCCCTTCACTGCCACCGCTGACGACGTCGTTGCATGAACTCACACGGTCACACCAAGTGTCCGGGGATTTTAGTGTCTCTGTTGTTCCCACTGATGTTACGTAGCTGTATGTGTCGCTGAGAGGAACGTCGAGACGGATAATTCAAGGGGAGGAGAGCTATAGAGAGGAATGATCCCCTCGAGATGTATTTCAAACCCTTAAAGGAACACGGCAACATTTTGGGAAATTAGCTTACCGTCTTCTCCAGAGAGAGACAAGAAGATAGATACCAGTTTCCTCTCTGTGCGTTGAGTAGAAAGGCTGCACGTTGAATGGAAGCGGACAGTGCCGGTTAGCCTAGGCATTGTCCAAGTAACACCTCTCCCGAAGGCTAACCGGCACTGTCCGCTTCCATTCATTGTGCTAAGCTAGGCTAACATGCAGCCAGATAGCTTTCTACTGAACGCACAGAGAGGAAACTGGTATCCATCTTCTTGTCTCTCTCTGGAGAAGACGGTAAGCTAATTTCCCCAAATGTTGGCGTGTTCCTTTAAACATTGTTCTATATTGAATGACAATTTGTATACATGTTTTGTTTTTTGTTCAGTAAATGACTGAACATGGTTTGGCAGCATCTCTAAATCTTTTACCCTACATTGAGAATGCAAGGATTGTTGGATATGCAAATTGCCCACAAACACCCATTGATATTTACCAGGAATTCCGAGTCTGCACCATGTATTCTTTCCAGACGTGTCAATAATACCTACTCGTGATTTCTGTGTATGCTGAAATTAAAGATGTAAAGTTAGGTTCGATTAGGAACATCACACATGCAACTGAGATTTCAGGGAAGTGCAGATGAGCTTTCCCTCTCCAGGGGAAGAATGTGGAAGAAAAAGGCACCTTGGTGACACATTCTGCACAAGTAACAATCTGTATACCGTACTTTTCGGACTATAAGCCGCGGCTTTTTCCCCCATTTTTCGACCCTGCGGCTTATATAACGGTGCGGCTTATATGTGACTCGACGTGACCAAACCCGAAAATGTACAAATCTAAAATATTGCTTTTTTGACTGCATTGAAATGTTATTTATCTGTTCCCTTATTTGCTAAACTTAATACAACTTGTAAATGAGTTCATTCTTGTTATTTGTCCGACAGTATTGTGTCCCAATGCTAATTACATATGGTAATTAAACATTAAAACACCTGCGGCTTATAGTCCAGTGCGGCTTATATATGTACACATCATTCAATTTAGCTGCTGCGGCTTATAGTCAGGTGCGGCTTATAGTGCGAAAAGTACGGTAGTCAAAGTCATGTCTCCAAGAGGGGTTAACCATGAAAAACATGTTTTTTAGTGGAGGGGAGCTTTAAATCAACTCCACTCGGTGAGAGAGTTATAACATTCACAGACAGATGGACCCGGCACAGAATGACCTTCTGTCTTTCTCCACGATCACTCATATCAGTGTAAGTATAAGATCAGCACAGGGTGATCTGACTGTAGCCAAATAGCTCGCTAATACAGAAGGTAATGCAGAAGGAACTGCTTGGTATTATCTACACGTATTGTTTGTGCATATTGTGCGTAGGACTTTGTAGTTCTAATAGATGGCAGGATGACAAATATGACTTGATCGTTTTTCATGTCAGAATGAACCCACAAAACACACAAACTGTCACTGTTCTTGTTCTGGTGCACTGGTAATGGTGTGTGTGTGTGTGAACGTGTGTGTGCGTGTGTGTGCGTGTGTGCGCGTGTCTATGTATGCAAGTGAACACACACCAGTTGTGAGATGTGTCATGTTGACACTTTTTTGGATGCTAGACAGGCTTTCACTCTCCAGGTAGGATACCACTGCATTTCAGAACACACACACACACACACACACACACACACACACACACACACGCACACGCACACGCACGCACACACACACACACACACACACACACACACACACACACACACACACACACACACACACACACACACACACACACACACACACACACACACACACACACACACACACACACACACACAGCTGGGACACAGTGGTGCTGGATGTAACCCAGCATTTTAGCAGATGGCCTGGGTGCTACGCTATCAGTCACCATAGTAACATGCTCCCTTTTCCCTCTTTCTCTCTGTCTTCCTCTCCCTCTCTAGTGCTAAGAGGAGGAAAATGGCTGACAAGATTCTTCCACAAAGGGTGAGTCTACATATGATATCTGTACCTTTTCTCTTCTTCACCTTGTTTCTTCCATTTACTGCACGTCGAGAAAGAGTCGAGCTGTGTGTTTCTTTTCAACGTGTGCTTGTTTTTGGATTGTCGGGAGATGCCAGATGACTGTGTGTTGCTTACAAACGAGGAAGAGGGCGGACATCTGAGCGATCAGGAAGGGTTTGGATATTGGGGGGGTTTCTTAAAAAAAAAATTGCAGGGGGTTTCATTTGGAACAGTTGCTTGTTGGGCTGGAAATGGGGGGAAATGTGTAAAAACGCAGCCACAACTAGAATTTGAATCATACAAGTCAACGATGGCAGCAGCATCGCCACAGGTGAGGGCTGTCGGAGGTTGTTGGTGCAACGCTCCACCCTGCATGTAAACCAGAGACATTCCACGTAACACCGTGGCACTAAATATGGCGGCAACACTTGCTACAAAAGGACCATATTCAGAGAAGATCATTAAATGTGATTTGATTTTATGTTGTGTACAATTATAATTTACTGCATTTTGAGGTGAAATGGGAGGTTTTGTTTTTTTTATCTTTTAAATTAATCACAATCTCTGCCAAAGGTGTGGGTATTGCGCCAGAGATCACTGGATGGCGCATGTGTAGAAGCTGGTCTAAGTCGAAAAAAGGGATTCCCCCCCAGTGACGATGTCTGACCGATTCTTAGATGCGTGTGACTCCCCATTCTAAGAGATAGGAGTCGGGTCTCGTTAGTCTTGTTTAGTCTTCGTTATCAAGATGTTGGGCAGAGGGAACCGACAGTGGTTCAGGAGGTAGAGCGGTCGTCTGGTAATCGGAAGGTTCCCGGTTCGATTCCAGCTCCTCCCGGGAATCGAAGCAAGACATTTGAGCAAGACACTGCGCCCGATGAGCAGGTTGGCACTTTGCATGGTATATGAATCTGTGAGGGAATGGGTGAATGTGAAATTACTGCATCAATGTGGCGAAATAAATGGACTTTTCCACGATATTCTAATTTATATATACGCCTGAGTCTCCTGAATACGGAGAGACCAGTCCCATAACTTTCTCGCCCGAGCTATAGTCACTTTTCTGCACCTACTCCCGAACTCTGCATGCACATATTGATAAACCTAGATCTCTGGACAATCCAGAGAGACTCCGTGGGCAATCTTTCATTCAGGAGACTCGGGCGTATACAAGTCTATGGGATCATGTCCCTACAGCCGTAGCTACAACCACTTAATGTCAAGGCTCTCATCCACATTCATTAATTGTCTCCCCCCCCCCCCCCCCTCTCTCCTCCATGATTTCAGAATACCGGAAGTGTTGCAGTCATAGTGCAGTGGTCTATACCATGCCATGTCCCTCTGACCATACACACACACACACACACACACACACACACACACACACACACACACACACACACACACACACACACACACACACACACGCACGCACACACACACACACACACACACACACACACACACACACACAGGTCGGTGTTTTCCTCCACGGACAGGGGCTCATGGGGAACTATGTGGGCCTCTGTGTCGAGGTCTTCATCCCGAAACACAACCCAGACAGAGATAGCAGCAGCGGGGACGCGGCGCCGGCCTCTAGTGACTCAGGGACAGAGAATGTCTGCCGCGCTCCCGTCTGCTCGACACCTTTACCCGCTGAGAGACACCCGGGATGAAGATAGAGGAGGAATGTGATGGAACACAATGACAAGAGACAGAGAGGGAGAGAGAAGGAGGGGTGGAGTGTGTTCAGCGTAGTAGCCCTCGATGCTCGGAGTAGCACGCAATAGGTTGAGTAGGGTGCCGATCGAAAGGTGACTCATTCAACTTTCCAACAATGTATTGGTTGGTCGGCAAAAACGCAGCCCGGAGCCGACAGACGAGGGCAAAGTGCCGCGACGTGCGATCATGCTTAGGAGGTTAAGGAGCAGCTGGGTGTTAAACTGGTTCTTTAAGGGGCAGAAGGGTGTTAGTGTTATGGTTTGTAACCGACCCCAATCGCACAACACAAGACAGGTATGATGGTTTGCCAAGAAACAGATATTTATTGAACAACAGGGAAATACAGGGAAAAGGGCACTGTCCCTTTAAGGGAGAATCACAATTACAGGAATATAATATGAGGGGAAGGAAAGGTGCCTTTAAGAGGCGGGAAGGAAAGGGAACGCCAAAGGGAAGGTTAAGGGAACGCCTTGGGACAGAGGAACTAGAGACTAGGTAAACCAGGGACAAGGAGAACTAGGGAGAGAGGACTAGGGACTAGGAGAGCTAGGGAACAGGAGAAACGGGGACTAGGGGAACTAGGGACAAGGAACTAGGTGGAACTAGAAGGGGAGAACTTGGGACCAGGAACTAGGTGGAACTAGAAAGGGGAGAACTAGGGAACAGGAACTAGGTGGAACTAGAAGGGGAGAACTTGGGACCAGGAACTAGGTGGAACTAGAAAGGGGAGAACTAGGGAACAGGAACTAGGTGGAACTAGAAAGGGGAGAGCTAGGGAACAGGAACTAGGTGGAACAGAGGGGAGAACTTGGGACCAGGAACTAGGTGGAACTAGAAAGGGGAGAACTAGGGAACTGAGGGGACTGAGGCCCGCGGAGGCGGGCTGGGAAACAGGGAGGAACTGGGAGGACTGGTGGAAATCATCTGGGCCGCTCTGCAGGACAGAGGAGATAGTTAATGCACAAAAGGGGAAAAAACAGAGCAGGTGCAGAACAGTCCAAATAACAAAGTGAACAAAGTAATAATATCTTCGTGTGACAAACACACAGGGGGAGATGTAAAGTCCAAAAATACTATTCTAAGTGAGAACCAAAAACAGAGGCATTACGCTGGGAGATGAAATGTCCAAACTAACTAACAGAGGCAATACGCTGGGAGATGAAATGTCCAAACTAACTAACAGAGGCAATACGCTGGGAGATGAAATGTCCAAACTAACTAACAGAGGCAATACGCTGGGAGAGTGACATCACAATCAAAACTCACCCAGGCGTATGCGTAAAGGTACAGGAACAGCAGCGGGAACGGGGGCTAGGGCACTACGCTGAGTGAGTGACATCACAATCAAAACTCACCCAGGCGTATGCGTAAAGGTACGGGGATAGCAGCGGGAACGGGGGCAAGGGCACTACGCTGAGTGAGTGACATCACAATCAAAACTCACCCAGGCGTATGCGTAAAGGTACGGGGACAGCAGCGGGAACGGGGGCAAGGGCACTACGCTGGGTGAGTGACATCACAATCAAAACTCACCCAGGCGTATGCGTAAAGGTACAGGGGCAGCAGCGGGAACGAGGGCATCGCCACCGGGTGGCTGGCTGTCCGAGCCGAGGAACAGAGCGCTGGAACAGCGGCGGTGACGAGGGCATCGTCCACCGGGTAGCCGCTGTCGGAGCCGAGGATCAGAGTGCTGGAACAGTGGCGGTGACGAGGGCATCGTCCACCGGGTAGCCGCTGTCGGAGCCGAGGAACAGAGTGCGCGCCACACCTTGGTGTGCGCGTCGGAACAGGGAGCTGGAACAGTGGCGGTGGCGAGGATGTCGTCCACCGGGTAGCCACTGTCGGAGCGAGGAACAGAGTGCGCGCCACACCTTGGTGTGCGCGTCGGAACAGTGGCGGTGGCGAGAGCGTCGTCCACCGGGTAGCCGCTGTCGGAGCCGAGGAACAGAGTGCGCGCCACACCTTGGTGTGCGCGTCGGGACAGTGGCGGTGGCGAGAGCGTCGTCCACCGGGTAGCCGCTGTCGGAACCGAGAGACGCCTCGGGGTGCGTCTGCGAGGAGGAGTGTGCCAAGCTCGAAGGTCTGGAAGATGCGCGTCAGTGCGCTGGTACGGAGGAGCGTGCCAAGCTCGAAGGTCTGGAAGATGCGCATCTGTGCGCTGGAACGGAGGAGCGTGCCAAGCTCGAGGGTCCGGGAGATGCGCGTCAGTGCGCTGGAACGGAGGAGCGTGCCAAGCTCGAGGGTCCGGGAGATGCGCGTCAGTGCGCTGGAACGGAGGAGCGTGCCAAGCTCGAGGGTCCGGGAGATGCGCGTCAGTGCGCTGGAACGGAGGAGCGTGCCAAGCTCGAGGGTCCGGGAGATGCGCGTCAGTGCGCTGGAACGGAGGAGCGTGCCAAGCTCGAGGGTCCGGGAGATGCGCGTCAGTGCGCTGGAACGGAGGAGCGTGCCAAGCTCGAGGGTCCGGGAGATGCGCGTCAGTGCGCTGGAACGGAGGAGCGTGCCAAGCTCGAGGGTCCGGGAGATGCGCGTCAGTGCGCTGGAACGGAGGAGCGTGCCAAGCTCGAGGGTCCGGGAGATGCGCGTTGGTCTAGATGTGCGTCAGGACGAACAGCTGCGCTGGGGTCTGCAGTGGAACGCTGAGGTGCCTCCCGTGGAAGTTACAGGGAGCGCAGAACAGTCTCCTCCACAGGCTACGGCGACAGCAGACGAAGGCTGGAGCAAACATCTCAAGGCTGGAGAGGTCCATCTTACAGCATTGGTAGACCAGAGGATCTCCCGAAAAGAGTCTAGATGTTAGGAATATGACTCGGCATGAATACAACACGACCCCACGCCAAAACGAGGGGAAGCGCCCTGGTATTTAAAGCCCACAGGGGGACTAATTAGCCTGCCACCACAGGTGCGAGAGATAATAGAATATCAAACAGGTGTGGCCACTAAGGGTAAAGAACGAGAGGGTGGGGGCTAGAGAGAGTGAGTAGGGAATTCCTAACAGTAGGCTTAAAGAAGACAGAAAATAGGGAATTCCTAACAGTAGGCTTAAAGAAGACAGAGAAAAGGTAGTGAGCAGCGGGCAAAACCTCACAGTATCCCCCCCTCCAACGGGAGCCACCCGGCGACCCAAAACAAATACAGACAGAGTGGCAGGGGCAAAACAAGACGGTACTGGCCAAGCCAGCAGGGGAAGCCACCACAAGAGTGGGGCTAGCAAAAGAAACAGGGTCGCCGAGGGGTAACTAGGGTAGCAGAGGGGCAACTGGGGGAACTGGTCTAGAGGAACTGGGTCTAGAGAACTGGTCTAGAGAACTGGTCTAGAGAACTGGGCTAGAGAACCGGGCTAGAGAACTGGTCTAGAGAACTGGTTTAGAGAACTGGTCTAGAGAACTGGTCTAGAGGAACTGGGTCTAGAGAACTGAGGGGCAAGCAGGGTAGCAAAAGGGGTAACCATGGTAGCACCGGGAAAAGGGCTAGCAGAGGGAAGGTTAGCTGCCAGGGCACTGACAGCTACAGGGCCTATGCTAGCTGTACTGCTACATCAACATAGAGGCTGCGCAAGCTGCCGGAGCTAGGCTAGCAGAGGGAAAGGGTAGCTGCCAGGGCACTGATAGCTACAGGGCCTATGCTAGCTGTACTGCTACATCAACATAGAGGCTGCGCTAGCTGCCGGAGCTAGGCTGGCAGACAGGGCTGGACCAGCATGAGAGAACAAGCTAGCTGGAAGGACAGTCCTAGCTGTGTGAGATAAACTACACAAAAAAGTGGAGGCCATGCAGAGGGACCAGGTTAGCTGCTTGGGCCTGGCTAGCTACAGGGCCTATGCCAGCTGCAAGGCTGCATTAACATAGAGGCTGTGCTAACAGCCGGGGCCAAGCTAGCAGGCCGGGGCCATGCAGAGGGAAACTGGGTTAGCCGCCAGGGCATGGCTAGCTACAGGGCCTATGCCAGCAGCAAGGGCTGCATAAACATAGAGGCTGTGCTAGCAGCCGGGGCTAAGCTAGCAGACAGGGGCTCTGCTGAGGGACTGGGTTAGCTGCCAGGGCATGGCTAGCTACAGGGGGGTCAAACAGGGCTAAACGGGAAGCAAACAGGGGAGCTAACCGGGGAGACTAACAAGCTAAACAGGGGAGCTAACAAGCTAACAAGGGAGCTAAACAGGGCTAACAAGGAAGCTAAACTGGGCTAACAGGGGAGCTAGAGGGAACAAGAAAAAAAAAAGGCAAACTCAACATACACAGTCTGTGCTGGCTGGGGTCGTAGACTTGGTGGGGTCGTACTGTTATGGTTTGTAACCGACCCCAATCGCACAACACAAGACAGGTATGATGGTTTGCCAAGAAACAGATATTTATTGAACAACAGGGAAATACAGGGAAAAGGGCACTGTCCCTTTAAGGGAGAATCACAATTACAGGAATATAATATGAGGGGAAGGAAAGGTGCCTTTAAGAGGCGGGAAGGAAAGGGAACGCCAAAGGGAAGGTTAAGGGAACGCCTTGGGACAGAGGAACTAGAGACTAGGTAAACCAGGGACAAGGAGAACTAGGGAGAGAGGACTAGGGACTAGGAGAGCTAGGGAACAGGAGAAACGGGGACTAGGGGAACTAGGGACAAGGAACTAGGTGGAACTAGAAGGGGAGAACTTGGGACCAGGAACTAGGTGGAACTAGAAAGGGGAGAACTAGGGAACAGGAACTAGGTGGAACTAGAAGGGGAGAACTTGGGACCAGGAACTAGGTGGAACTAGAAAGGGGAGAACTAGGGAACAGGAACTAGGTGGAACTAGAAAGGGGAGAGCTAGGGAACAGGAACTAGGTGGAACAGAGGGGAGAACTTGGGACCAGGAACTAGGTGGAACTAGAAAGGGGAGAACTAGGGAACTGAGGGGACTGAGGCCCGCGGAGGCGGGCTGGGAAACAGGGAGGAACTGGGAGGACTGGTGGAAATCATCTGGGCCGCTCTGCAGGACAGAGGAGATAGTTAATGCACAAAAGGGGAAAAAACAGAGCAGGTGCAGAACAGTCCAAATAACAAAGTGAACAAAGTAATAATATCTTCGTGTGACAAACACACAGGGGGAGATGTAAAGTCCAAAAATACTATTCTAAGTGAGAACCAAAAACAGAGGCATTACGCTGGGAGATGAAATGTCCAAACTAACTAACAGAGGCAATACGCTGGGAGATGAAATGTCCAAACTAACTAACAGAGGCAATACGCTGGGAGATGAAATGTCCAAACTAACTAACAGAGGCAATACGCTGGGAGAGTGACATCACAATCAAAACTCACCCAGGCGTATGCGTAAAGGTACAGGAACAGCAGCGGGAACGGGGGCTAGGGCACTACGCTGAGTGAGTGACATCACAATCAAAACTCACCCAGGCGTATGCGTAAAGGTACGGGGACAGCAGCGGGAACGGGGGCAAGGGCACTACGCTGAGTGAGTGACATCACAATCAAAACTCACCCAGGCGTATGCGTAAAGGTACGGGGACAGCAGCGGGAACGGGGGCAAGGGCACTACGCTGGGTGAGTGACATCACAATCAAAACTCACCCAGGCGTATGCGTAAAGGTACAGGGGCAGCAGCGGGAACGAGGGCATCGCCACCGGGTGGCTGGCTGTCCGAGCCGAGGAACAGAGCGCTGGAACAGCGGCGGTGACGAGGGCATCGTCCACCGGGTAGCCGCTGTTGGAGCCGAGGATCAGAGTGCTGGAACAGTGGCGGTGACGAGGGCATCGTCCACCGGGTAGCCGCTGTCGGAGCCGAGGAACAGAGTGCGCGCCACACCTTGGTGTGCGCGTCGGAACAGGGAGCTGGAACAGTGGCGGTGGCGAGGATGTCGTCCACCGGGTAGCCACTGTCGGAGCGAGGAACAGAGTGCGCGCCACACCTTGGTGTGCGCGTCGGAACAGTGGCGGTGGCGAGAGCGTCGTCCACCGGGTAGCCGCTGTCGGAGCCGAGGAACAGAGTGCGCGCCACACCTTGGTGTGCGCGTCGGGACAGTGGCGGTGGCGAGAGCGTCGTCCACCGGGTAGCCGCTGTCGGAACCGAGAGACGCCTCGGGGTGCGTCTGCGAGGAGGAGTGTGCCAAGCTCGAAGGTCTGGAAGATGCGCGTCAGTGCGCTGGTACGGAGGAGCGTGCCAAGCTCGAAGGTCTGGAAGATGCGCATCTGTGCGCTGGAACGGAGGAGCGTGCCAAGCTCGAGGGTCCGGGAGATGCGCGTCAGTGCGCTGGAACGGAGGAGCGTGCCAAGCTCGAGGGTCCGGGAGATGCGCGTCAGTGCGCTGGAACGGAGGAGCGTGCCAAGCTCGAGGGTCCGGGAGATGCGCGTCAGTGCGCTGGAACGGAGGAGCGTGCCAAGCTCGAGGGTCCGGGAGATGCGCGTCAGTGCGCTGGAACGGAGGAGCGTGCCAAGCTCGAGGGTCCGGGAGATGCGCGTCAGTGCGCTGGAACGGAGGAGCGTGCCAAGCTCGAGGGTCCGGGAGATGCGCGTCAGTGCGCTGGAACGGAGGAGCGTGCCAAGCTCGAGGGTCCGGGAGATGCGCGTCAGTGCGCTGGAACGGAGGAGCGTGCCAAGCTCGAGGGTCCGGGAGATGCGCGTTGGTCTAGATGTGCGTCAGGACGAACAGCTGCGCTGGGGTCTGCAGTGGAACGCTGAGGTGCCTCCCGTGGAAGTTACAGGGAGCGCAGAACAGTCTCCTCCACAGGCTACGGCGACAGCAGACGAAGGCTGGAGCAAACATCTCAAGGCTGGAGAGGTCCATCTTACAGCATTGGTAGACCAGAGGATCTCCCGAAAAGAGTCTAGATGTTAGGAATATGACTCGGCATGAATACAACACGACCCCACGCCAAAACGAGGGGAAGCGCCCTGGTATTTAAAGCCCACAGGGGGACTAATTAGCCTGCCACCACAGGTGCGAGAGATAATAGAATATCAAACAGGTGTGGCCACTAAGGGTAAAGAACGAGAGGGTGGGGGCTAGAGAGAGTGAGTAGGGAATTCCTAACAGTAGGCTTAAAGAAGACAGAAAATAGGGAATTCCTAACAGTAGGCTTAAAGAAGACAGAGAAAAGGTAGTGAGCAGCGGGCAAAACCTCACAGTTAGACTAGTAACCCTAAGTTCTTTAAAGAGCTCTCTCTCCCTCTCTCTCCCCCTCTCTCTCTCTCTTTCTCTCCCTCTCTCTCTCCCTCTCTCTCTCTCTCTCTCTCTCCCTCTCTCGCTCTCTCTCGTCAGATCCGTGAGCTGGTCCCGGAGTCCCAGGCCTACATGGACCTGCTGGCCTTCGAGCGTAAACTGGACCAGACCATCATGCGCAAACGGGTGGACATTCAAGAAGCACTGAAGAGACCAATGAAGGTAAGAGGATTCCTGACTCGTTGTAGTACGTTCACGTGATACAACGTCGAAACAAAAGTTAGAGGAGGCACAAATACACGCAAAGTCAACGGCGGAAATGCCGCTCCTTCCACTCTGAAACCTCTAGACACGGTGTATCATTCTACTCAGATGTATCATCACTCACTGGTGATAGATATGGTACTTACTCACCACTGCATGCAGCCAGCTATCTGGCCGCATGTTAGCCTAGCTTAGCACAATGAATGGAAGCGGACATAGCGTACGGGTCGCCTACGCGTTGTCCAATTAACACCTCTCTCCCGAAGGCTACCCGTACATGTCCGCTGGAGAAGACGGTGAGCTGATAACTTGGAATGTCAGACTTTTGTTTTAATGCCCCAGCTTCTTAGGAATGATCTTCAACACACGAGAAAATGTAAATTGATCACATGTGTGTGTCTGTGTGTGTATGATTGTGTATGTGTATGTATGTGAATGTGTATGTGCATGTATGTGTGTGTGTGTATGTGTGTGTGTGTGTGTGTGTGTGCATGTGTGTGTACTTGTACGTGTCCTTGTGTCAGCAGCAAAAACGTAAACTGAGGTTGTATATCTCCAACACGTTTAACCCCGCGAGACCTGATGCCGACGACTCAGACGGTAGCATTGCATCATGGGAACTGCGAGTAGAGGGGAAGCTGCTCGATGACGTGAGTCTTGTTTTCACTTTGCTGCTCATATCGCTGCATCTACACATCCTCTGCGTTCTTTAGTTATTGTGTTCTAAAGGTCTGAGGACATTTGAAAAATTGTAAGGACCATACCAGTTTTTTTAAAACAATATTTTTTACACGTGGGTTCAAAGTATTTTTTTTTTTTTTTGACTACCACATGCCTCCTCTGATACATGTGGAGTCACCAACCACTTATTTTCGCCTGCCAGTGAGAAGTTTCACTGGGAGAGCGTAACATGCGCTGATGTTCATGCTATCTCCCCCAGATCCCCTCCCTGCTGAACATGTGCCCCCGACCGACCAGTAGGGGTCGCTATTGCAACGACCAGGACGCGTGTATGCCTTCTACGACGGAACTGCGTTTCCGCGTTCGAGTTTTGCGCTCTGATTGGCCAGGTCATGTGACATGTGCGCCAATCGTGGGACAGCAAGTTCTTTTTTTTGTATTTTATTTTTTTATTATTTTTTAAACAAACATATAAACAAACATGACAACACACGATAAGATATACAAGCATTAATTGTCAGGGCACATCCAATGAGATCACATTTTAGTTAGTTGTCTTATATAAGATATACCCCTAATACCTGTTATCTAAAAAAACCTACACACATATGCTCACAGCAAGTTCTGCGCCTATTTCCGGGTCTAACAGCCTGCAAACTACCTGGCGTTCTATCGCCATGCTCTAAGACAAACTCTAACCTTAACCAACTTCGAACGAGCGCCTAAGCTTAACCAGTGTAGAAACTTGCGGCCCCACGATTGGGCGTACATGTCACATGACCAGAAATGACCTGGCCAATCAGAGACGCGGAAAGGCAGTTCTGTTGTAGAAGGCATTCAGGCGACCAGGACTCATACCCCACCAGCTTCCCACCTGCGAACACTGCCAGTTGTGTTTGTAGGGATGACTGACTGGAGGTACCGTTGCCAGGAGTCTTGATACAAAAATCAAAGCGCCCTTCTTTTTTCATAATTTCTTTCATTACAAAAAAAAAAGCAAAACTAGAGAAAAATATCTAAAACTTTTCAGATACAATGGAAAAAAGAAGGGCGCTTTGATTTTTGTATCGAGGCAAGAATGACTTGGAACCCACATGTCAAAAACACTGGTCTGGTGCTTTCAAATTGGATCCGTTTTTTTTTCTTCATTATGCCGATGTCAGCCTCTTCTGCAGGACATAACGACTTGTCATGATTGTGGCATGAGTCACTTGGACTCATACCCTCTCAAACATTACTGAGGTCTTCGTAATCCTCCAGTTCAGTGGGAAAATGTTGTGTTCTTTGACCAAGGCGCTGCAGCAGGCTGTATTTGGCCTGCAGTCATGCAGCACGGCAGAGATGTATCACTCTAGCATTATGGTCACAGTCAATTCAGACAGAAAGAAAACCTTGTTGGCTTCGACTCTCGAGGAAATATTGATGTTTTGAAGATCAGAGGTCATGAAGCAGGGAAAGCAGAAGGATCTTACATTTGTTCTGCCCAGTAAGCTTGACTTCAAATAGTCTAATCTGAATGTGTGCTTGCAGTGGTCTGCACAGCCCGTCCTTTCACTGTGTGGTTATGTTTCACAATGACAAAAACAAATATTTCTGGTGGCGGTGGTGGTGCACTGAGGAAGTGGACCCTGGGAATGTTTTATGATCTCTTTCACCCTCTGTGGTTTTCTAGAAAAGCTGTTGCTACAGTGTAATCCAAAGCACTGGTGAAATTAATTAACCACCTCACTCTGTCCATCCCACAGCCCGGGAAGCAGAAGAGAAAGTTCTCGTCGTTTTTTAAAAGCCTGGTGATAGAACTGGATAAAGATCTCTATGGTCCTGACAACCACCTGGTGGAGGTAAGCTCTACTCATCATACACTATATAGTACACCATTATACACTACTATACACCACTATACACCATTATACACCACTATACACCATTATACACTACTATACACCACTATACACCATTATACACCATTATACACCACTATACACCACTATACACCATTATACACCACTATACACCACTATACACCACTATACACCATTGTACACCATTATACACCACTATACACCACTATACACCACTATACACCATTATACACCATTATACACCACTATACACCACTATACACCATTATACACCACTATACACCACTATACACCACTATACACCATTGTACACCATTATACACCACTATACACCACTATACACCACTATACACCATTATACACCATTATACACCATTATACACCACTATACACCATTATACACCATTATACACCACTATACACCATTATACACCACTATACACCACTATACACCACTATACACCACTATACACCATTATACACCATTATACACCACTATACACCACTATACACCATTGTACACCATTATACACCACTATACACCACTATACACCATTATACACCATTATACACCACTATACACCATTATACACCATTATACACCACTATACACCATTATACACCACTATACACCACTATACACCACTATACACCATTATACACCACTATACACCACTATACACCATTATACACCATTATACACCACTATACACCACTATACACCATTATACACCATTATACACCACTATACAACATTATACACCATTATACACCACTATACACCATTATACACCACTATACACCACTATACACCATTATACACCACTATACAACATTATACACCATTATACACCACTATACACCATTATACACCACTATACACCAGTATACACCACTATACACCATTATACACCACTATACACCATTATACACCATTATACAACATTATACACCACTATTCACCATTATACACCACTATACACTACTATACACCATTATACACCACTATACACCATTATACACCATTATACACCACTATACAACATTATACACCATTATACACCACTATACACCATTATACACCACTATACACCACTATACACCAGTATACACCACTATACACCACTATACACCACTATACACCACTATACACCATTATACACCATTATACACCATTATACACAACATTATACACCACTATTCACCATTATACACCATTATACACATTATACACCACTATACACCATTATACACCACTATACACCATTATACACCACTATTCACCATTATACACCATTATACACCATTATACACCATTATACACCATTATACACCACTATACACCATTATACACCATTATACACCACTATACACCATTATACACCATTATACACCACTATACACCACTATACACCATTATACACCATTATACACCACTATACACCATTATACACCACTATACAACATTATACACCATTATACACCACTATACACCACTATACACCACTATACACCACTATACACCACTATACACCATTATACACCACTATACACCATTATACACCATTATACACCATTATACAACATTATACACCACTATTCACCATTATACACCACTATACACTACTATACACCACTATACACCATTATACACCATTATACACCACTATACAACATTATACACCATTATACACCACTATACACCATTATACACCACTATACACCACTATACACCAGTATACACCACTATACACCACTATACACCACTATACACCATTATACACCATTATACACCATTATACACCACTATTCACCTTTATACACCATTATACACCATTATACACCACTATACACCAGTATACACCACTATACACCATTATACACCACTATACACCATTATACACCACTATTTCACCATTATACACCATTATACACCATTATACACCATTATACACCATTATACACCACTATACAACATTATACACCATTATACACCACTATACACCACTCACCATTATACACCATTATACACCACTATACACCACTATTCACCATTATACACCATTATACACCACTATACACCATTATACACCACTATTCACCATTATACACCATTATACACATTATACACCATTATACACCACTATACACCATTATACACCACTATACACCACTATACACCATTATACACCATTATACACCACTATACACCATTATACACCACTATTCACCATTATACACCATTATACACCACTATACACCAGTATACACCACTATACACCATTATACACCGGTATACACCAGTATACACCACTATACACCACTATACACCATTATACACCAGTATACACCATTATACATCCATTGTACACCATACATACTGTATATATATGCTTTTATGTGTGTATACTTGTGTGTGTGTGTGTGTGTGTGTGTGTGTGTGTGTGTGTGTGTGTGTGTGTGTGTGTGTGTGTGTGTGTGTGTGTGTGTGTGTGTGTGTGTGTGTGTGTGTGTGTGTGTGTGTGTGTGTGTGTGTGTGTGTGTGTGTGTGTGTGTGTGTGTGGGTGTGTGTGTGTGAGAGAGAGAGAGAGAGAGAGAGAGAGAGAGAGAAGGAGGAGAGAGAGAGAGAGAGAGAGAGAGAGAGAGAGAGAGAGAGAGAGAGAGAGAGAGAGAGAGAGGAGAGAGAGAGAGAGAGAGAGAGAGAGAGAGAGAGAGCTGGAGAAAACACATTATTGCAAATAAATGGAAACCATTAGCTGGCCCTCGCTTTTATTTGATTTTTTCTTGATAAATGACTCAACTGACAAGGTTCAGAGTGAGTGTGAGAAATGCTCAAGTCTGCTCCCGAGAATGTATTCAGTAGTTGTACCTTGAGGCACAATCAATACTTTCAGTCCGTACAGAGTCGCTAGTGATGGAAAGCGTTTTTGCCATGTGGCATAATAAGCCATAATGCAATGTGACTCCACAGAAGGTTTTGTTTTCAGCTGTTCACCAGTCAAGTTTGAATGGATATACATGTAACATTTCTACACCAATTAGATAGTATCAAGGTTTTGACATCTGAGGAGAGAGTAAAGCATTGCCTCTTAATGCCAACAGTCGTATTTGGTTAAGCCAGTGTAAACCTTGAATTTGATAAGCCATGCTCTTGCGTTGGCTCCAGAATGTCTGCTGATTGAAAAAAACATGGGTCAGTCCCTTTGCTATCTTGGTCTCGTCTTACTCTTACTCAGTTTTCCTTTACATTGATTTGACCTCACAAAAGATGACAGATTAAAGAGGTCAAGGCTGGGCTACTAGCTGAAAGTGGACACATGGTATTGTATTGGTTCTTCTTAGCCTTTGTATTGACATTTGTAAGCAAGCACCAATGTCGTATCTCCTGATTCAGACTGTTTGGAAAGTGTACTCAATGTGTCCTGTGTTCCATCGAGAGTCGTCCCAAATACCATCTTTTGGGCTTCAAAGCTTTAGTAGTACTTATCATCGAATAATCAAAGCTTCATTGGGGGGGTATTATGGGATGGACGCAGACATAGTGCTGCAAGACACAACACAATGTCCCAAAATGAACACTAGCCGTAACTAGGGATACTGTAGCAATACTTGTATCAGGTATCAGTCTGATACCAGGCAAAAATAGGGAGTCGGTATCTGACCATTTCCCCATTGATAAAATCTGATACCAAGAAATGTGTATCATGCTAGAAATCTAGAAAGGATCTCTCTAATGGAGAAGAATGTATTATATTTCTCAATTAGTATTGTCCATGACCAATGAGCCTGTCTCCTCGCCTCATTCTGCTCACGTATTGAGTTTCACTGAGAGTTCAGTAGGGGACAGACTGATTGTTCTCCTTGTCTGAGAAGAAAAATATGGTAGCTATTTTCTACCACGCCCCCGGGTCACACATGGATTTAGCACGGTACCCTGGGAAGTGTAGTCAATGTGTGTTGTTTCCTGTGCTTCTGTTAGTGGCACCGTACCCCAACCACCCAGGAGACGGACGGCTTCCAGGTGAAGAGACCAGGAGACGTGAGCGTGCGCTGTACTCTGCTGCTGATGCTCGACTACCAGGTGAGGGCGCCAGAGAGAGAGAGAGAGAGAGAGAGAGAGAGAGAGAGAGAGAGAGAGAGAGAGAGAGAGAGAGAGAGAAAGGAGGTAACGCTGTGAATATCTCATTTACACACATACAGTAGCATTATAGTATCACTACAATGTACTGTTCCAAATTAATGGGGACATATGATGGAAAATGGGTTGTGCGGTGCCTGGACTTTGAAGGGACGTTTCGAACTGGCATGTTATTATTCAGGCACTGGGGGAAATACTCCTTGCCGTTTGACCAGGGTTTGAAGTCTTCAGATTGACAAGCCACAATGGGATGAATTAGCTTTGATTAATCCATTCATTAGAGATTCGGTGTGGTGCTATACCCACCAAAAACAACATGCTCATTACAAGGGAAGAGAAGAGGTGATGGAAAATAAATAATTAAAATTCGATTTAGACTTCTTCTTTCTTTGTAAAAAGATAACATTTATATGTAGAGTAATCATTTAAAAAAGAAAATACACCCACAGAGTTTTTAGAAAGGTGCGGAATAAAGGTATTGCTTTCCCCCACAAAGATATTGATTTTAAAAAAAAAATGGCGGGTCCAAAATGTATATTGTTGTTTGCATGTATCCCCTACTTGTAAATGACGTGCTGGTGCTCTAGTGCGACATCTAGTGGCTGAATGTCATCTTCTTTAACTAAATTTTGAAAAGACATATAATAGGTCTCCTTTACGAGTCGGTGTCATTCCATGTCTAAGTTTGTGAGATATGCTGAAGACACTGTTGTATGATGTTATGTTAGAAATGTGACTGTAAGATGGGACTCTGCTCCAGTTAACCGTGGTGCTGTTGCTCTATATGTCGTCCTCCGTAGCCGCCTCAGTTCAAGCTGGACCCACGCCTGGCTCGGCTGCTCGGCATCCACACGCAGACCCGCTCCTGCATCATCCAGGCGCTCTGGCAGTACGTGAAGACCAACAAGCTGCAGGACTCCCACGACAAGGAGTACATCAACTGTGACAAGTACTTCCAGCAGGTACAGGATACTTCACACTGTGACGAGTACTTCCAGCTCCAAGGCTCAGGAATAGTTACAATGACGTACATTATACTTTGGAGAAAATAGAAAAATGATGGATCATTTTGATATATTTTTATTGTGTTATGTGTTCTTTGTGTCTCCCTGCAGATCTTTGACTGCCCTCGGCTGAAGTTCTCTGAGATCCCTCAGCGCCTCACCAACCTGCTGCTGCCCCCGGACCCCATCGTCATCAACCACATCATCAGGTCCGGCCAGACGACCAACACTCCACACACACATCTTCCTCTATGAGGCGTGGGGGGATGATGTCATGCTGCTGGGGGGATGATGTCATGCTGCTGGGGGGGTGATGTCATGCTGCTGGGGGGATGATGTCATGCTGCTGGGGGGATGATGTCATGCTGCTGGGGGGGATGATGTCATGCTGCTGGGGGGGATGATGTCATGCTGCTGGGGGGATGATGTCATGCTGCTGGGGGGATGATGTCATGCTGCTGGGGGGATGATGATGTCATGCTGCTGGGGGGATGGTGTCATGCTGCTGGGGGGATGATGTCATGCTGCTGGGGGGATGATGTCATGCTGCTGGGGGGATGATGTCATGCTGCTGGGGGGATGGTGTCATGCTGCAGGGGGGATGATGTCATGCTGCTGGGGGGATGATGTCATGCTGCTGGGGGGATGATGTCATGCTGCTGGGGGGATGGTGTCATGCTGCTGGGGGGACGATGTCATGCTGCTGGGGGGGTGATGTCATGCTGCTGGGGGGATGATGTCATGCTGCTGGGGGGACGAGCCACAATCTGTAGAGGACAACTGTTCCTTGTCCCCCCCGGAGAGTCAGCATTGCCTTGGCTCGGGCTGATCGCTATACTAACTTGTTTGGCTGAGTTAGGGGGAGGGGAGTCGTGGGTGGGTCCTGGGCGTTGTGGACAGCGACCCCTACAGTTCGGTCGGGGGGCCTGCTCAGCAAGGGTAGGATCTGGAGAGAGGTAGTGTGACCTTCCACACGTTACACTCTCCCGGTGAGAATCTGCGCTGCCAGGCTGGCCTGCCGGCTGGCTGCACATGCGTCGGAGGAAAGCATGTGACAGTCTCCGGCCTCTCGGACCAACAGTAGGGGAAAGTGTGCAACAACCAGGAAAAGGGTTGGGAATTGGCATAACGACTAACAGTGGGATGGGAGAAAAATCGGAAAAAAAGAAGGAGGGGGAAAAATGTGCCTTGTCTCCACTAGTCAGGGTTTAGCCGCGCTATTAAGAAATGCAATGGAGACACAAACCCAACCATACCATGATACCATACTAGACCACGACTAGCCCCGGCCAGGCTGAACATGGCTAATGCAGACAAGGCATTACAGTTGGTAGCGTGTGCTTTACCTGGCGGATTTTAGGTTACAAGATGGCTGATTTGCTATTTGTCTGCGCACCACTGGAGAGAGAGAGTGCCTCCTGAGGCTACACACTATGTTCTGAAGCGCTCGCTTGTGTCTTTCTCATTGTTTTCTGTGGAACGCCTGCTCCATGCTACGCTCCTCCTCACTGCTTTTTGCGCACGTCAAGGTAGAAAGCCATG
The DNA here is from genome assembly GCF_963971535.1 of Notolepis coatsorum. Classification (NCBI taxonomy): domain Eukaryota; kingdom Metazoa; phylum Chordata; class Actinopteri; order Aulopiformes; family Paralepididae; genus Notolepis; species Notolepis coatsorum. Next base: position 18,506,894 of record NC_140176.1, on the reverse strand, counting down.
CTGCTTTTGCGTGTGGCGTGTAGGAAAACTGCAACTGGGGAAAAGAGAGAGAGGGGGACTCGGCCAAGAGACAGGCAAGCTGGGCTGAGAGAGAGAGAGAGAGGCTGAGAGAGAGAGGCTGAGAGAGAGAGAGAGAGAGAGAGAGAGAGAGAGAGAGAGAGAGAGAGAGAGAGAGAGAGAGGCTGAGAGACTGAGCGAGAGAGAGAGAGTGCGAGAGAGAGAGAGAGAGAGAGAGAGAGAGAGAGAGAGAGAGAGAAAGAGAGAGAGAGAGAGAGAGAGAGAGGGGCTGCGCTCGCCTCACTTTCTTCTGCTATCAAGAAGTCTAATCTGTACCTAAAATGGCACCCAAAGTTATTGCCTTCCATTCCATAGCAACAACTTCCCAAGTCTGATTGATGATTAACTATAAAATCCAATTTAATAGGACATCTTTATAAATGGTTTGTTCTCAATCTAATCCAATGAGCTCTTTCCAAATAAGGAGCCCTTGAGCAAGGCAACTGCTTCAGTGGAGCAATTTAATGAGTGTTATATATTTGAACGTTATCACTTGTACATTTTAATGCACTTTACTGTCGGACGCCAACTTCTTTTCGTTGTGCTGTACTTGTGCCGTACGATGATGACACTACATTGGAATCTAATGGGATCCCGGCCCCCTCTCCTCCTCTCAGTGTGGACCCCAACGACCAGAAGAAGACGGCCTGCTACGACATCGACGTGGAGGTGGAGGACCCTCTGAAGGGCCAGATGAGCAGCTTCCTGCTGTCCACCGCCAACCAGCAGGAGATCGCCTCTCTGGACAACAAGGTGAGGCCTTCTGGACCCGGGGCTTATCTTCTATCTAGACCAGGGGTTCTCACACTTTTTCATACCGTGACCCCATTTTATTTAGGATTTTTTTTGGGGGACCCCACATTGCGTAATTTCAACGTGGAATTTAAGGAATATCAAAATAAAAGCTTACGTCGTTGAACTTGATCATGCATATTTATTAGAAAATGTAATCACAGCACTATGTTATCAATACACATTTATAAAACGAGGCATATTTAGCCAAAATATGTTGCCGGAACATTAAAAAAATATATATATATTATCTTTTTTTAATAAAAAATGTTACTTTCCAATGCAATTTTTTATTCCAATACTGTCACCTACCCACGACCCCAATTTGGGTCACGACCCGTAGTTTGAGAACCACTGTTCTAGGACAACACTCAACAGAAGGTGTTAAATAGACTGCGTGAAGGAAGGCCTAAGTCTGCTCATTCGTATTATGGAAAAAGTGTTTTTGCCTCCACTTGAAGCCTCTACACGTTGTTCAAGAATTGCTTCCCCTCGATGATGTCACAATGGGATGAACTGGCTTTAATTAATTAATTAGCTGTGCTTTTTGGAACCAGGGACACTGCTTACCTAACGTACTACCTTAGATTGTAAATGTGTTTTTTCTCTTGGGTTGTGGGGTAGCCAGGTAGGGAAGGAAATTATTTATATCAAATCCAAAATAGTTTCTTTGCCAAAAAATTACAAATTAAGCTTTAGTCGATTTGGTCTTAAAGGAACACGCCAACATTATGGGAAATGCACTTACCGTCTTCTCCAGACTCAGACAAGAAGACAGATACCTATTTCTACCGTTCAGTAGAACACTAGCTAGGTCCGTATCCACTTCCATTCATTTGTGCTAAGCTAGGTTAGCTTGAAGCCAGTAAGCTTTCTACTGAACGCACAGAGAGGAAATTGGTATCTATCTTCTTATCTGTCTCTGGAAGACGGTAAGTCCATTCCCAATAATGTTGGCGTGTTCCTTTAAGTCAACCAAGACTTTGTTAGTTAATTGGTCGTTTTTTTTTTTTTTTTTACACAGTTTCTTCATGCTAATTTATTTCCAGAAAGATTGTGACGCACGTGACCCCCCCGCTACTCTGTTTCAGATCCATGAGACCATCGAGTCCATCAACCAGCTGAAGATCCAGCGGGACTTCATGCTCAGCTTCTCCAGAGATCCCAAGGGCTACATTCAGGACTGGCTGAAGTCCCAGAACAGAGATCTGAAAGTGAGACATTTCATGTTTATCGCTGTCATAGGGGCACTGGCATCACAGCACCTTGGTGGTGGGGGTGGCACTGGCATGGCAGCACCTTGATGGTGGGGGTGGCACTGGCATCGCAGCACCTTGGTGGTGGGGGTGGCACTGACATCATTGGCACATTTTTAGCAGGGGTTCAGTTTGTTTCCAGAGCGGATTTGCTAGTTTCAGTTTCGTTTTTTATTAGTTTGAGTTATTTGTTTTATTTATTTATTTAAATGAGAAGTTCAGAATATGTATATATTATATATATATACATCACTCTGTGAAGGCAATTGACTCACAGTCATGTAGACATCCCAGTCTCAATGAACATTATGCACCAATACCTACTCATGTTTGTTGTGTTCACCAAATTGACAAAGACTAAAACTAAAGAAATGTTCTGTATATTCTTTATTTTATTTTAGTTTGTTTTGTAAGTACACAATATAGTTTCAGTTCGTTTTTAGTTTAGGTTTAGTGAACTATAATAACCTTGCTTCTTCTTATCACTTAAGCAATGACGTTAAGTTGTTTGTCTATATATTGTTATGTCTGTGGTCATTTATTTATCTGAACCCCTGACTACAAGCCAAGTTTCACATCTGTGATGATAAATTAAACTCAAGTGAACCAGCAAACCACCAAAAACACAGGGTAGTTACAAGAAAAACTAAACTATTGTTATAACTAGTTATGTTGTTCTAGTAAAAAAAAAGAAGAGCTAATTTCAAGTTATGTTTTTTCAGAAAATGTGTGATGGAGGGAAATCGACTATTCAGCTTTTGTTCCATTGCTGCCAATGTGTCTCATTTAATACAAATGATAATGTGGTTTGGTGTCTACAGCCTTGATATTAATTATATATGCAACATTAGAGAGTGTGAGAGAGTACATGCAAACCCCTGTTATTAAAGGTATCTGTAATGCCATCAAACAGCAACCAAACAGCAAAAGAGACCCGCTTGGTGTTGTTTACATGTTTGGTGTTGGTCTGATGTGTGTGTTGGAGTTGAGTGGGGACAGGGCAGGGGGAGGGGTTTCTACAGCTGGCTCACACTATAATACGTTACTACTAAACTCCAACCCACACATCATACCAAAACAAAACAAAATTAAAAGAAGTGCAACACCAAGTGGGACTCTTTTGCCCGGAGGATGCTGTTTGATGGAATTACGTATTCTACCTTTAAAGTGACTCATGAATCACACATTTCTAACCGTGCTTCTCATTGGTTGCAGTTGATGACGGACGTGGTGGGGAACCCGGAGGAGGAGAGGAGGGCGGAGTTCTACCAGGAGGCGTGGTCTCAGGAGGCCGTCAGCCGCTACTTCTACTGCAAGGTGAAGAGATGACACCACAGGCGTCCTATAGCGGCAAGGCTAATATGGAACATTCATTAAAATATTAAAATATCATGGGAAACTTTGTTGCTGGTTTCTGGAAGATCTCTCCCTGAAGATATTTCCAAATTCATCTGACTCCGTGCCCAAGCATTTTAACTATATTGGGTGCTCCTGAAGTACATTTTTATATTGGCCTATTTCTTTAAATATCAGTATTGGCCCACATTACCAACGTTCACAGGGTCTAGTGTGGGCTCAATTCTAGAGCGATAATGATGGTGGAAATTATAGATCACAAGGAATCTGTTGATACCAATCACTTCATGCGAGCTTACTGGGAAAGGTAAATAGGGCTCCCAGATTCAAGATTCAAGAGGTTTATTTATCACATACCAGGGCATACAGTGAAATGCTGGTGGCCATGCCTGCTTCGATTGTGCAAGAATACAATAGTAAATAAAATAAGTAGAAGAATATAGCTCCAACAGTTTACAAATGTTTTTAAGTGAAGAAATACTGCAATATTTTACAATTCAAGTTTCTTTAATAGTTGTCATACAGAAGTACAGAATACTTTTATACAAAATGCTTCTTACATTCCTACAATTGCCATCAACCATATAAACTAGCTATCTAATCTAATCTATGTAGCTAACATTAGCTATCTAATATAGCTAACATTAGCTATCTAATGTAGCTAACATTAGCTATCTAATATAGCTAACATTAGCTATCTAATGTAGCTAACATTAGCTATATAATATAGCTAACATTAGCTATCTAATGTAGCTAACATTAGCTATCTAATATAGCTAACATTAGCTATCTAATGTAGCTAACATTAGCTATATAATATAGCTAACATTAGCTATCTAATGTAGCTAACATTAGCTATATAATATAGCTAACATTAGCTATCTAATGTAGCTAACATTGGCTATATAATGTAGCTAACATTAGCTATATAATATAGCTAACATTAGCTATCTATCAACATTAGTGAAGAGGTTCATCCATTTTGTCTCATTTGTTATAATTCAATTGTTGTATTTTATCAGATGCAAAAAAAACAATAGCATTATATTGGCCATCAACCACCCTGGTCTCTCAAATATTAGTATAGGCCACTTCTAAAACCCATATCTGTCAACCACTAGTCTTGATGGAGTTTTGTAATTATATCAGTCGACCACTAGTCCTGAAGGAGTTTTGTAATTAGTGTTGTACATGTTCTGAACTGGTTCTTCTTTCTATCCCGGCAGATTCAACAGCGAAGACAGGAGTTGGAGACAGCCTTAGCCGTCCGCAACACCTAAGCAAACCCCCCCTCCCTGCACTCTGCATCTGATTTCGGAGCTGGTGCGTGTGTCTGCGCGTGTGTGTGTGTGTGTGTGCGTGCATTTGTGTGTATGTGTGTGTGTGCATGCAAACATGCATCCACTGCACATGTGTGTAGGCTATGTGTGTGTTTTGCTTTGTACGGGACAGTGTGGATGTCCTCCCTTACCGCATGTGTTCAGCGGCACGGCTGAACACCCCCTCTCTCCCTCCGGTGGACCGCTCCACACTCCTCTGTCTCCTGTAGGACCACGGACCACCATCATCATCATCAGACAGTCTTTTCCCCCGATAGTGGGTGGCCTTCTATGTAAACATAAGTCACTACTACTAGTGTGTCCTACTGTCCCTTGAAGACGAGCGGTCCCTCTGCGAAGGCCGCTGCACATCGGCGTTCTGGACACTCGTCTCAGAGAGGCAAGACGTAACCATAGCTACAGTGTCTGGAAGAGTTCTACACACTTGTTCCGGTGAGGCCCAAGCTGTTTGTTTGTTCTCTTTTTTAAAGTGTCTCACACAGGGTTCCGGTGCTTTCATGTCTCTTTAACAGTGTTAGTGTCACTGTGTGTGTGTGTGTGTGTGTGTGTGTGTGTGTGTGTAGTGTGTACATTCATTTGTTCTTCTTGTGTGCGTGCAGGGGGGGGATTGACCTATCCCAGACTTCCCCCCTCTTTTCTTGACATGCAAATCACAAGTGTCCTCCGTCAAGCTAAGAGAGGGCAGAGTTTGGGAGAGGTCCCGTATCGTTGACATGTGGGTTGACAAGTCATTTTTGCCTTGATACAAAAGTCAAGGCACCCGTCTTATTTTATAATCTTTTACCGTTACTGAACAATTTGGTAGTTATCTTCTGCTGATTCACCACTGCCATTGGCTTCCAGTGTATCTGAAAATGGGTCTTAAACACCACATCTGACTAAAATGTCACGCTAGTGTCTTACATGTCACTTGTTTTCTGAAAGGTTATGCCATCGTGATGTAATAGTATCTGAGGAAGAATTCCTCTTCTTCCTTTTTAGCTGTTGTTATTAAGGAAACTTTTCAGGGGATAAAAAGTTAAACGTTCCAGGAAAATAAATGCACCTCAGATGTTAACATGGTATGTTAGTCAGATGGGGTGACTTTCATGGGTTTATGTGGTGTTTAAGACACATTTTCAGATACAATGGAAGCCTATGGCAGTGGTGAATATGAAATATATAATAGGTGAATATGAAAAAAGAAAGGCGCCATGATTTTTGTGTCGGGGCAAGACTGACCTGGAACATGTCAAAAAGACTGGTCCATTAAAGCGAAGCTACGGAATGAAATGCTGGATCGGGAGGGGATGGGGTCACATGATCTGTAAACACTGGTAGTGGACCCGTTTCATTTTCAGAGTTGAAGAATGAACTTGAAGCATTAACTGGAAGGTATAGCTTCCATTTCAGTCCTGTTTCTATGGAATGGACCTTCAGCGTATTTATTTGCCTGCTGTAATTCTCAGAGCGATGCGAGGTAGATCTCTCGGTGTAATCAAAACCACGGTACTATGAATAAGTCGGTCGACTAATGTTAAAAGGCAAAGAAGGCCATAGTGTTACCATAGTTATAAACCTAAGAACAGTACTTTGAATGGACGCTAGTGTTTTGTTCCAAAATGAGATATCCACGAATGAATGAAAGAATCCTAACATTAAATCTTCCTACAGAAAAAAGTTACATTTTAGAGTATTTTTTAAATATTGAATAATGAACACCCCAGTAACGGTTCCCTTTCCCTTATAGATTGAAACAACTTGTAATAAAACTGTATTTTGTGTGGCAATATCACGCCCAACACAGTCACGGGGCTGTACATCTATGCCTACAGGTTACCATGCAAGAGTACATTGAAGGGCTGATTTTTGTTCTTGAAGTCGCTAACTGCCTGTTCCTGATGTATTATGGGATGTCTCGAAGGTCTCACCAAAGGATTGCAACTAAAGACTATGATTATTGAAATTGAAGGTGGGGGGGGGGGGGGGGGGTGTTGCCAGTTTGTCACGACTTTTAAGTCACATTAACTGTAGAAAAAACACTTTTTTTGTTTTTAAATGAGATGTGAATGTAAATATGTTGTTTTTTTCTCCCATTGAGAGGGCCATCTGTACAGCATGACTGACTGTGTGTGTGTGTGTGTGTGTTTTTGGGAATGGGCTACAGGATACGTTTTAAATCTGTAGGACAGGGACATAGTGTTCCTCTGTACTATCTTGGGTTGGGGGTGGGTGTTTATTTTTTATTTTGGCCCATCTCATTGACGTTTCGTGGGATGAAACGGAATACTTAAAAGTTGTGACTGAGAGGAAAAAAACTCATACATTTGCAATCTGTTGGCAATCTCAGTGGTAACAACTTCCCAAGTATTCTGCACCCATCTTGTTTTTGAACAATTATTTGTGACACTTGACGTCTATGTATATGTTGTAATGTCAGAGGGAGATTTTTTTTTTTTTTTGGGCAGTCAGTTTCTAGCGGAAGCCCTTTCGTGGGGTCTCTTTGCACTGTGCTGTACTTCTCTGTCAAGACTTCACCCTGGTTTAAATCTCCTGACTCGGCATAAACAAAGAGTGATTGGATTAATTTCACAATGACCTATGCATGCACCATGGACATAATATTAATACATTTGAGCCAGCCAGTACGTGTAAATATTTGAGATAGAAGTCGATGTGACGAGCATAGGATTCGTCACACTTTTCCCCCCATGGTGTTGCCTTCTGGATCTTTTTGCCAAAAAACTATATGTGCCCTACGCAACTAACTGTAGGTGTGATTTTCATAATTGTGTTTTTGCTACTAGTATTTTGTTAACTGCAACCAGTAGTTCCACACAAGTCCATGTGTCTTGTGTCCCAGTACTTAGTTTCGTTTGACCCAGATTGATGGCCAGAACATTCCTAATCGTCTGTCTGTTGCCATAACATCACAGGTCCACTGGCGCCCTCTGGCGGAGACATGTAGGAAGCTGCAGCTCAAGGGTGACATCGACCCGTCTTTGACTAATTCTGTTACGGACTACTCTGTTCCCGCTCCTTCTCAAGTTCTCACTGAATGGCACTGTGTCTCGTGTTCTTGGATTCTGGCATAATTCTGGTTGAGATGTTTGTCTCCCACTCCCCGCATGTGTCTGTGAAGAGCGGACACTGCTCTTCCTCTTCGTTTACACTATTGCCACATTTGGTCACACTAACAATGAGATATGTACATGTCTCAAAAGAGCCATTTTGTGTGTGACGTGTGTGGGGGGTGTGCATACGACAAAGATAAAAGGGAAAAGGTGGTCGATGAAACAGCTGTGACACTGCAAGACAAGACAGCTTGGATGTAAATAAAGAAGCGCTTGCCAAAGTTTGTAAATGCCATGATATTGTATCTGAAATGTCTTTTTTACTCTATCGCATGTAGGCCTATGTCAAAATCAAGACATGTAAGAAGAGGAAAGTCTCTTTTAGAGAGGATGAATGTGTCTGTGAGGTTTGTCAGGGAGGGTTAATTGGGACCCATTCACTTTTAATTCAGTGGTTTTCTAGTAGATTTTCTTTCAAATTAAAATAAAAAAGGTTGTACTATCAACCCATTGACAATTAAGTAAATGAGTTATACAAGTGAGCAGCCATTTCTGTTTCAATTTTGAATTGATTGAACTGAATATGAATTGACCCGCACACTGCACGGTGTGTGTATTCGGTGACGGCCAGGTGGTGTGATGGTCTTGGAAGCTAACATCCAGGTCCACACTTTAGTAGCATCAACCCCAGGGGCCACGTTTATAAAATGTCCTTAAAGGGGCACTTGACTGAAAAACAACGCAGGCTTATTTTGCACATAATCTCACATATCCCCAAGGCTCTAAACTGTTTTGCACACATTCATTTGGTTTAACAAATGCGTTTGAAATATCTCCTCCCATGATGTCATCAGAGGACACTGAATCCTTGTTGTGTTAATTACAGCTCAATGAAATGATGTAGATGAAAAAATACCAATCCCTATTGCAATCCTTATCTCTATATGTCTATGGACGTCATTTATACTCAAACACATTTATTAAACTAAATTAATGTGTGCAAAACAGTGTAGAGCCTTGGGATATGTGTGAGATTATGTGCAAAATAAATCAGCATTATTTTTCAGTGAAGTGCCCCTTTAATTAAGCTCAAAATGTGTGAAGGACCAAGCCAAAGTAGGCATATATTTAGTTATCTGATGTAAAAAAATAAGTGTGTAGCCTATATCAAAAGCTAAATCATCCTCACCAATGCTGTGTAGGCCGACACTTATGTATAATTTTCCATTAAAAATCCTATTATTTGAAATGACCATACAATGGAATCTAGTATAAAGTCAAATAATGATTCTATAAATGAGGCCCCAGGTCAGTATCCGATCTAAAAATCTACAAGAACACTGATCCAGGTTAATTTGTCAGGTCACATTATACCATTGAATTTCACTATGACTTCAGAGATGCACTGACCACAGATCAGCACTCCCAATTCTTCATGCATACAGGCCCAGATCCAAGTTTAGCAGCAGCCTGTATCAGGTCCACATCAGGCCAGAGGAGCTGAAAGCAGGGGGGGGGGGGGGAGACATGGACCAACAGGGTAGTAGAACTAATAACTATGGTAGTCCAGTAATAACTATGTGTAAAGAGATTGAATAATAATCTGTTTTTTTATCTTGTTAATATTCTTATTAATTTTTTTTTAATCGTCAGTGATGAGTGTAGTGGCTGGTTTAGTTAAATTAATAAAACATTTACTTGGGATTATGTTTTTGCATGGTAGGCCAACTTCGGTCAGAACTGAATGATTTTGGTGGAGTGTTCCTTTAAAGCACCAGACCAGTGTTTTTGACATGTGGGTTCCGAGTCGTTCTTGCCTCGATACAAAAATCAAGGCGCCCTTCTTTTTTCATAATCTTTCATTATTGAAAAACGTGGTCGTTATCTTCTGCTGCTTCACCGCTGCCATTGGCTTCCTTCCAGTGTATCTGGAAATCTGTCTTAAAGAACACGACCAACATTGTGGGAAATGCACTTACCGTCTTCCCCAGAGTCAGACAAGAAAATAGATACCAATCTCCTCTCTGTGCGTTCAGTAGAAAGCCATCACAGAGAGAGGACATTTATATTGATCTTATCTCGAGTGAAGACGGTAAGCCCATTTCCCATGTTGGCCTCTTTAAACACCACATAAACTGAAGAAAGTCACATTCAACTAAAATGCTAACATCTTATGTGTCATATGTTTTTTTTCTGACTATTTTCATTGTGATATAATAGTATCGGAGGAAGAATCCCCTTTCTTCATTTTTAGCATGGCCAGGTCATGCCACTAGGGGGCCTGGGGCAAGAAAGTGCTATGGGTCTGTCCTCGTCTCTCAGGCAGGGGTGTAAAAAGTACCCAGAAATTATACTCAAGTGAAAGTATGGGTACAGTCTCTACAGTCTAACTCAAGTAAAAGTCAGAGTATCTGGCTAAAAACACAAGTTTCTACTTTTAAATGTACTAAAAAGTAAAAGTAAAAACTTTTTTCCTGACGGTCTATTCTTCTGATAGCAGAAGAATAGTTATAATTTTTTATAATTTAGAAATGTTTTCATTAGTTTCAGTGTTAATTTTATTATGTAATGTGGGGGCTATTTCTTCTGTCATTTCCATTTTATTTACACAAAATAGTTAAAGGGGAACCATCTTATAAATGGCCTTTTTGAGTGTTTAGCATTGTTTCCTAGCTATGTGAACTTATATTAATATGATCTATGTCTCTAATTCTCATATTGGCGCATTCTTCCAATTCTCCTCTCACAATATTCACCCTCACTGAACTGAGTCATCTGAAAATGTGCTGATTTGTGATGTCAGAGAGACACCGCTGCATGATAATGGCTGTGTGGCATCAGGTACATGATGAGCTGCACACAGTGGTTGGAGCCCAGCCTCAAAACGGCTCGAGATCTTGAGGTAGAAAAATGCTGTTTTTGAGGACTTGATTAGAAATACAAAACAATGAATAAAAAAAAAATATATATTACAGAGGTGTTCCATAGACTCACAGGAATTGTGTAAAAGTGCCCAAATAGTGAAAGAAATAGTAAAATAGTTCCCCTTTAAGTATTTTTTAAAGTTTTTTTTTCTAATGTTTTTTCAGAGTGAGTTTACATGTCCAGAGAGCTGCTCTGCATCACTCCTCAAGAGTGAGCTCACATGTCATGTACATGTTACATGTTTATTATTGTTTGACCACCAACGTGGCCCATCCCTAAACGAGTGTCAGCATGTCGTACACATCACCTGGTTAAAGGGTATAATGTTACACACTGCTCTTATCATTCTACATAGAGGTATAATATGCTGATTTTCTACTCAAGGTCATTCGTGATTAACGTGTCCAGCGTGAGAGCAAGACGTTCCTTGTCGGTGGAAGACAAGCGACGTATTGTCCGCAGACTTCAACGGGAGAGGGAACAGGTGGAGGCTTTCCAGAGACAACCTCCGCGCTCCCGCCTCAGAATGAGCCTCTTTCACTCCACACTCCCCCCACCTTCTTCACTAAAACCTGGACCGACCTCGCTCACACGAGGGGTTGGAGAGGGCATTTCGGCTCTCGGAGCCTCTCTAACCCGCCCTCCCCGAACCGGAGGGGGGGAGGAGGTTGTGTGTGAAGTGGCTCATTCAGCTCCTGGTGGACAAGACCCTCCCTCCCTCCCTCCCCCCCCTCTCTCTCTCTCTCTCTCTGTTCCCCCAAAGACATGTGTGTACAGAATTCCAGCCAAAACCCAGGGAGGCCCGGGGAGGGGTGGAGAAAACCTTGACTTAATGCGAGGAGACGACGCGCAGGGCATCCTGCTTCAGAACAGACTGTACTGGAGAGAAGCAATAAAGCTCTGAGGAGAGAGCCATGAAGAATACTGAACACATGGAATATGTTCAGACTAGTGTTAGTGTTGACCACAGATGTCTGCCTTCTCTTCAGCCTTTGCCAATAACACATTAACATCGCTTTTCCACACGTTTACATCGCAATAGTATTCGACATTCGGCTCCAAATGAGACTTTTTTGTGTCCACAGTGAACGAGTTATATGAATGTAGGAAACTAGTCTGAGTGGAATGGCACTCTTTAATATCCTTAAAAAAAGAAACAAACAAAACACAAATGTAAAAAGAAATGACCCAACAGTCAATGGCTTCCATTTAATTCCGGTATCGTCAAAGTCTTCATCGAGAAAAGACTCGTTATGGCTCAAGTTTATTTTTTTCCCCCTCTCTTTGTCGTCATGATAAAACATTAGCGATATCAGTGGACCGTGTTCGTTCGTGACCTCAGGTGTGAACCTGGAAACTGCCGCAGTATTAAGCTCTGCTCGTTATGCAACAACAACGACGTGTCTATGGCAGTAAAAACGAGTTCCGACAGAGCTCCGCTGACACCGTGGTCCTCGTCTAAAGAGTTCAAAGGAAGCGACGCCTTCAATCACGACTCACAATTCATCATCTGCCGATCACTCGTCAATGCAGGGTAGGAGGACAGGACACGACGTGTGGATTCATAGCAACAGGTTCACAAGTGAAACATGAAACCTCTCGTCTCATTATTATTATTATTATAACGTCCAGGCGGGCAGAGTGGTGGAGGCTCACGCAGGCAGAGGACACCCCCCCGCCCCCGAGGCCATCGTCAGGGCTCCTCTAGGTGCTGTTGGCCTGCTCCTGTTCAAACAGAGCCATGGCCAGGTGGGAGCGCGAGGCCAGGCCCTCCAGGTTGCTGAGCACGCAGCGGTGGTAAATGTCCTCGCTGAAGCGCGGGTTGCACGCCCGCCGCACGTACTTCTGCACCAGCGCCGGCTCCACCGCCCGGAACACGTGCAGGCCCGAGTAGCGCACGAAGATCTCGTACACGTCCATGCTCTCGAGGAGCTCCTCGTTGTCCAGGATGTCGGCCGCCATCTTGGTGCGCGCCGTCATGTAGTCGGCGTTGTAGAAGCACGCCTCCTCGAAGACGTGGCGGTCGAAGCGGCCGTCGCGCAGCGCCTCCGAGGCGAAGGAGGACGACGAGGCGGCCGAGGGCTGCTGGTCGCCGCGGTAGACGATGGCCGGGCTGAACTCCTGGAAGTGGACGGGGAAGAAGACCTGCCAGTTGCTGATGGCGTTCATGCGACAGCGGTTGAGGAAGTCGGCGTTGACCTCCGTCCACACGCTGGCGAGGAAGAAGAGCGTGTCCACGGGGTGCTTCTTGGAGATGATGTCCATCAGCTTCACCTGCGACGGCACCTCCGTCTTCACGCTGATCCAGGGGATCTTCACGTCGCCGTAGCGCTTCTCCACCTCGCCGATCATGGCCTTGATGCCGGCGAACACGTCGGCCTGGCTGACCCGCTGGGCGTCGAACGGGTCGTAGATGAACAGGAAGGTGAGCAGCACGTTGTCGTGGGCGTCCAGCGTGTTCATCACGTACATGTCCAGGAAGTTGCCCACGTAGTCCTGGTCGCGGGCGCTGACGGGCAGGATGACCTGGACCCGCGTGGCCTCCGTCACGTAGGGCATGGGGATGATCTCGATGGCGCTGAGCGGCCGCAGCAGGCTGACCCGCTTGCCGATGACCTGACTGTGGCCCTTCTGGGTGTAGGCCTCCAGCGCCAGGTCCAGCACGTACTCCATGCCGCGCGTGGGGTCGAAGCGGCGGTAGCCGTTGAGGAGCCGGCGCTTGCGGAAGCGCAGCTGGGGCTGGTAGCGCTCGTTGAGCCGGTCCACCGCCGTCTCCAGGACCGCGTTGACGTCGGCGCGGTCGGCGCCCCGCAGCTCGCACTTGGGGGAGCTGTCGGTGCACGAGTAGATGTGCTCCTCGGTGAAGTACTCCCAGTTGATGACCTCGAAGCGGGTTTTGGGTTTGAAGGGAGGGTTGATGCCGATGGGCCAGGTGGCCCCGGCCTTTCCCTCCGGAGTCAAGTCGCTCAAATTGTTGATCTGCACCTGTTCAATAAGAGAGAGAGAGAGAAAAGACACGCATGAATACATACATTATAATGTCTACTGCAGGATAGGATTCTCATCAAAAAGGGATTTATTCGTCGAACCCAGGTAAACATTTGCCTACCTCAAACATTCAACCCCTCTGGGAAGGGGAAAATCGCCTGTAGTACAAGTAAACTGCACCCTTTAATACACACAACACTTTACGGGGCAACATCAGTAGACTTATACGTTAATGTAAAGGGAAAGGATTGACTGGTACGTTATAGAAGGCAGATCAAATTTAGAGTGGGGTTTACATTGGAATGTCGCACCCCGTGCCTTGGCAGAATACCCGACCCTATTGGCTCTATGGCGTGTATAAATATTAGGTTAGTCAGGAATTTCTGCCTGGGCTCATAGCTCGATGCAGTGGAGAGAGAAGACGTGCACACACAGGACTCATAATCGTAGTAAAAAAAATAATCGATATATCGCAATGTTTCACGTGCCGATATTATATGGTTATACTGACGCCAAGTATCACTATTAAAAAGAATGCTTGACAATCCCATTTTGCTGCAATAAAAATGATTGGAGTAAGGTGAACAGAGACTGTTATCTTATTAGATAAAAAAAAGTTAATAAATCGCGATATTACAATATTGTGACTCCAGTATTGTGATAATATCGTATAGTGGGGCCTCTGGTGATTCCCTCCCCCCCCCCAAGAGGCATATAGTCATTTCTGATATGCAATACGCCGTGTGAGTAATTGCATTGGATTAGACCCTATGACAGAAGAACACAAACCTGCAGCTGCTGTATCTGTAGGTAGGTCCAGTCCAGCTCGATCTGACTGAAGCGCTTGTGGAGGCGGTACATGAGGTTGGGTTCGGACACGGGGTGGACCGTGAAAGCGTTCTTGAACTGGACACTGTCCTCGCGCTCTGGGTCTGCGTTCTTCCCCAACTCAAAGTAGCGGTAGGTCATCTCCTGTGGGCCACAGTGGAGGGATGGAGACAGGTTTGTTGGGACATTCCCCTCGTGAAATGTGACAAGCGGATTGCATTGACAAGACGACAGGACATAAGACAGGGGGTTCCTGCAGGTTTCAACAAGTTAAATATAAAGACCTTTTTAAGACCACTTTGAATAGAATTCAATACCTATTTCACGGCCATACTGGCAAAAAAAAGTATGGAAAATGACTATGAAAGAAGTAATTCCATATGAATTGTTGGGGGGGGGGGGCTATTACCGTATTGACATTTAACACTTTGACTGCCATGAAACGTCTTTTGACGTCATTGCGGGCCATGCTCAAGTTGCCGGAGGACGCTGTACAGCGTCCTTATATCAATATTTCAAAAATCTGCGATCTGATTCATATGTCCCCTCCGCTGGCCTGAGATCCACCAGCAGGACCCACTGAGCTCTCTGGCGGTTCAGGAGCGCCATCTGGTGGCCGATCGGCGCAATCGCCAAACAGGATGTGCCATAGAGGTTGTGCTAGACGTCCGTAGTACTTCCGGGCGCTCGCTATAGGTCATGGGACTCTGGCTCGTCACGCTACACAGTGATCGATTGGCAATAACTCGATAAACAACATGATTTGGACGTATATACCATTATACAAGCTGGAGATGGACCGGGTAAAAATATATCCCATAATGATAAGATTTCTACTCTACGATGATCGCCCAACGGCGCGCGGAGACTGGGGTGAGTTTCAGCGTGTAACGTTACCGTCTTCGATACTAACTGCTATTATCAACATTTGACCCACATTAGATGATTGGTATAACGCTGCCCACGGAATTATAAACGCCCCCTCGCCCATCCGGTCAACATCAGATGACGTGTAGTAACTTCTAGAAGTACGTCTAGTTGGAATTTTTTATATCGCGCTGATTGCCATCAAACTGTATTTCATCATCAATATAATGCATTTGGGGCTATATATCACGTTCTGGAGAAAGCTGCAGAAAGAGATGAAAACATACTTATACATTAGACCATACTTTACTATGAATATGTGAATGAAAAAGTTTAACGTTGCTACACAATGAACAATACATATAGGACTTTGAATGGGCCCTAATAATGGCAATGTAGCAATAGAATTTAAAAAGTTATAGCCCTGCAAAGAAGGGGACTTTCTCCATAGACAAATAGAGCCGGCAACCTATGGTATATCATGAATTTAACCCAAGGCAACCAAAATGTTAATTTCCCCCAAACACATTTAAACAAGATACAGAGAAGTTATCGCAACATAGAAGTAACTTCATAGTCCAATACATTTGTAAGACCTATCAAAATCATATTTATAAGACTTTTTAATAACCTAGTGGGGGAACCCTGTAAAAGAACATGTTTATTTCCGAGGCATGCATCATAACCTCGTGTTGCGTTTTGTGGTGGAAAGTAGCCGAAGCTGAATAACTTACTCAGTCAGAAGAGACCTGGTTAATACAGTTTATTAACTCAGTCAAAGTATCAATACAAGGGCGGCTAAGTGGCGCAGTGGGCAAGGCGCTCGCCACTAACGCAGGAGATGCTGGGTTCGAGCCCAGCTCTCTGCGTTGCTACCAGCTTGGCTGGTCGTTCATACTAACACAATTGGCAGTGTTAGGGGTGGGAAAGCTGGTGGGTGGGGATTGGATGTTGTGGACAGCGACTCCTACAGGTCGGTTGGTGCGCCTGTACAGCAGAATCAGGAAGTGACGGGGGCAGCGTGAGCCTCCCACGCATTACTCCTCCCCACTGAGAGATCGCGCTGTGCAGGTGAAAAGATGCGACAGCCGCCTCCTCGTGTACCGGAGGGGACACGTGATGCAAGGCTTCTGTCCTCACTACAGCCGACCAGTGGGAGGCATGGTCTAGCAACGTTCGAGACAGGGGAGGGGAGAATTGAAGGGAGAATTGGCGAGGCGAAATTGGGATGGAAGAAAATAGAAACATAAGGAGAAAAAGTGGATAAAAAAAATAAAGTATCAATACAAATAGTCAGAGTTGGCTGGATGACTCTCCATCGAGTGTTTAGCTACGACACCCGGGAAGAGAGAGCGCCCACCGGATCTTCAACATCTTTATACCCTCAAAACTGGAAGGGGCGGGGGCCATAGGTATAAGGGTGTCGTGACATTTTGGGGAAAGGTGGGGGGAGGGTTTGTTGGGGTTAAGAATGAGGGATGACGGGGCGCCACGGTGGCGCACCACGTAGCTGCGCTCGCAGTGCAATCGCAGCGTCTGGGGTTCGAATCCGACCCGGGGACCTATGCTGCATGTCCTCCCCACATCTTCTCCCAACTTTCCTCTGCCTGTCCTATCCCAAATAAAAAATGCTAAAAAAAAACAAATCTTAAAAAAAATAAAAATAATGAGGGATGAGGAAGGGAAGATGAGTGAAGGCGATCAAGGAGAGGTGGGGGAAGCGGGTTTACCTGATGCACCTCCACACAGCTCAGGCCCAGGTAGTCGATGATGCAGCGGCCCAGCCACTCGTCGGGCCGCACGCTGAGGATGTCGTTGCGGCAGGTGTCCAGGTGCGGCTGCAGCCGGCCCAGCAGGCTGCGCGACAGCAGGTAGCCGTAGCCGCCGTGGCAGTAGCGCGCCTTCTCCTCGCCGCCGATGAACTCCTCGGCCCGGCCCATGTACAGGTCCTGGCCGGCGCTCAGGTGGCCCACCAGCTCCGACAGCCGCTCCGCCTGCACGTAGGTGTCGTCCTGCGCCAGGTAGAACCAGTCGTAGTCCGAGCCGTGGTGCCGGTGGAGGTGGCGCACCGTCTCGTACATCAGCCACACCGGGCGGTCGTCGCCGTGCGCCACCACCGTCATGCCGTGCGGCACCTTGGGGCTGCGCAGGCCCGTGAAGAAGAAGGTGTGGTGGAAGTGGTGGGCCACGGTGCGGTTCACCGCCACGGCCAGGGTGTTGAGGGTGGCGCGCGACGTCAGGACGCCCACCAGCAGGCGCTCCCTGATGCCCAGCTCGGTGTGGATGTAGCGCGTCCTGGAGGGAGAGAGGGAGGACGTCAAATACACAGACTAGAGAGAGAGAGAAAGAGAGAGAGAGAGAGAGAGGGTATCAAATACACAGACTAGAGAGAGAGAGAAAGAGAGATGATATCAAATACACAGACTAGAGAGAGAGAGAGAGAGAGATGATATCAAATACACAGACTAGAGAGAGAGAGAGAGAGAGAGAGAGAGAGAGGGTATCAAATACACAGACTAGAGAGAGAGAGAGAGAGAGAAAGAGAGAGAGGGTATCAAATAAAATACAGTCTAGAGAGAGAGAGAAAGAGAGAGAGGGTATCAAATAAAATACAGTCTAGAGAGAGAGAGAAAGAGAGATGATATCAAATAAAATACAGACTAGAGAGAGAGAGAAAGAGAGAGAGGGTATCAAATAAAATACAGTCTAGAGAGAGAGAGAAAGAGAGATGATATCAAATAAAATACAGACTAGAGAGAGAGAAAGAGAGATGATATCAAATAAAATACAGACTAGAGAGAGAGAAAGAGAGATGATATCAAATAAAATACAGTCTAGAAAGAGAGAGATGATATCAAATAGTCTAGAAATAGAGAGGGAGGATATCAAATACACAGACTAGAGAGAGAAAGAGAGAGATGATATCAAATAAAATACAGACTAGAAAGAGAGAGAAAGAGAGAGATGATATCAAATAGTCTAGACATAGAGAGGGAGGATATCAAATACAGTCTAGAAAGAGAGGATATCAAATACACAGTCTAGGGAGAGGGAGAGGATATCAAACACACATCTACATGTATTCTGATGCAGACACACTCAAGCGTATCATTTGAATACAGAATATAAAAAGCAAAGCTTGGCAATGTTACAAATAGCTGTATTATAAACATTAAAGACTAAAGATGCTGTGTTTGTTTGAGCCAATCAGCAATACCCGTCAAAACATGTGACCCAGTCATTGCTCAAACTGCTCTGAGCTGATATATATAATATATATATATATATATATATATATATATATATATATATATATATATATATATATATATATATATATATATATGTATGTATAATGCCAGGGCTCTATGGATAAACAAACCATGACTAAAAGAAGTCCTCTCAAATATAAATGTCTGGATGTCATTCTGACACATCACTGTTGCATAGTAAGCTTGGGCATGGATTCATTGTATAGGTTTCTGGCTGGATGGCTAACAATTGTGAAGTTACCGTAGTTTGCCTGGCACTGTTCTGACCAGGAAGACGTTGATGATACACACCGTGCACACCGGTTCCTGACATTGTCGGCCGGGAGAAACCCACGTAGAAATTAAACCCTTTATTGAGGGAGTGCACCTCCTGGACCCTTGGCTGTCTGTCTAATGGGCTAAGCATGAATGTCAGATAACCATGGGTGAAATCGATTAGCAATAAACGGCACGCCTGATTAAATGACTCAATGGTGGGAAAAGCAGCTTACAGATTCGTCAATTAAAACAGACTAACTTGATTAGATGACAAAATCAGTCGACTACGAATTTATTTCATACGGGGACAGCCCTCGCTTTTACAATAAACAGTTATGAGTGATAATGATGTTATCATAAAATACCAACATCCATTCCAACCTCATAATATATAGGATTGATTTATTCAGTTTCATTTTCCAGCCCTCCGTGATGATTTCCTGTCCGTAAAACATCCTAAAACCATTAAACAAGCAGGTTCTTCAGACCGTTTACCAATTATATCTAACCGGTCCCATCCAATAAGCAGCTTTCAGAGCTAAGGTCAGCTAACTGGAGACATGAGAAGGAAGATTATCAAACCCTATGCATTCTGCGGTTAAAAGGTTTAACTATAAAATGTGTCGCCTGGCTGCACATGAAGTGTATTTGATGCTTCTAACTACATCAATTGTACACTATTTATCTACACACAGTGAAATGAATGTTCAACCTCAATTGTTGTAGTCGGTGCTCTAGGCTATTGCAAGAGATTAAGATTTAAGCCTATTAAATGAGTGAACAAAAGACGTAAATACTAGGCACTGAAATAAACAGTGGTCTGTTAAGAGTAAGACTAGTCCTTTAAGACAGCGGTTTTCTAACTTGTTCAGGTCATGGACCCCTAAACTGACATGAGTTATACCCCTATTTGATAAGATTTTAGCTTTTAGATATGTTTTATCGCAGAATTATACGTCTGCAGATGAGGAAATGTTGTCATTGTGTTCCTAATGGATGAAATTAAACAAATTCTTAATTTGGCTGGGGACCCCACTTTGAGCATGATTTAAGAAACTGTATAGTTAAGATATACAGTACTGAGTACAGTAATGTAATGCATCTTCTGCAGCAAACATCACAAGTTGCTTCATTCACATTTTACTGGAAGGTTTTGTTGCAATGTGGTTTGGTTGCATAACCTACGTTTTTCTAAAGACAAAACAAACAGAAAACATATATGTCCCCGACACCTTGCTTGCAGCACTGCAGAGATTGAATTGAGCTGTGTAGCACATATTTTGTACACACTATTGTAGAGAGTATCCCAAATTGCCAATGTCCTACAAGAAAGAAAGCAAGAGTGTAGGACTTTGCACAACTGTGTGGTGTCATGTTTACAGGCTTCACCTCCATCCAGCTCCTTTGACTGATGAGGGGGGCTTCATCAACACTCACCTGAGGACCTTCTTGTGTGGCTTGTTTGGGTCCTTGTGATAGGGCACAACGCGGGGCTGGAAGTCCTCGCTTTCACCCCCATGATCCCTTGAATGATCCCCCTGAGCTTCTCCTCTACTGTGGCTGTCAGGAGGAAAGAGCCTCCCGTTGCCAAGTTCATCTCCACAGGAGTCGTCGGCGTCCCCCTGGGTCCAGGACACCATCAACAGACTCAGGCTGCAGCCTAACGACAGCCCCAGGATCAGGGGCAGAGCAGGCCTGAACACGGCCAGGAAGGAGGAGACACGCATCGCTATAGAAGCTACCCGACAAGCTTGACTTTAAAAACAGGGTGTTGTTACCAGACTCTCACAAGTTAGATTCAAGTATTTCTTTTTGCTAATTTGCTATCCTAGCTACGTGCAAATAATCTGTTGACAGTAACACATGACACATCGATATGTCACATCTTGGATGTCTTCATTTCCACACTTCCTCTCATCATAGCTGGGTTTTTAAAGGACGATCTGCTTGTATTCCAGTCAGGAGATGCAACACAGTAGAGCTGCAGCTACTCAGAGGAGAGGGGGCTGATCTGGGACCAGGTTAATACCGTTATCTATCATCATCCTACAAGTGTCATTGTTGCTCCTCTTTGCTGGTTATAAACAAATTGTGGACATACCTTGTTTGTGTGGCATTAGTAACTACTAACTTAGCCAACATCAACTGTTATAAGACTGCTATAACATGCACTGCCATACGGATGACTAAGTTAGTTAGTTATATGCTCGCAAGCGCAATGTTACCTTGCAGTGAATAATCATGTTACTTCTTGTGTTGATAATAATCAGCCTATATAGGTTAGCCAGGTTAGCTAATGTACAGCTAACGTTACCTACTTGGTGTTAAAGCGAGCAAAGAGTAAGTTCATTATTACTTGGCAACGTTGGTTGTTTGTGTCTCGTTAAACGTCACGTTAGCAATCTTCCCCGCGTCTCTGTATTTTAAATAGATCCACATGGGGAGAACATCCAGGTACACACGCTAATAACAAGCTACCATTAAGTCCATTGTTATTGACGACGAGATCTCCTTCTTCGATGTCTTCCACGACCACTGACTCAAAAGCACCGACACGATCGTCTCCGTTTTGTTCTTGTTCCCATTTATCATGTCGTCCATGTTCGTCTGTTTCTTGACTTTCTCAAGATCGACTGTTATGTTAGCACCGCAGCTCGCAGGGAGACGTGTCTCTGGTGTACCCGCACATCATCACCCGATCACCGCCAGCAGCAGCAGCACCGTGATGACCCCACGGCTGCAGAAGAGCGGTCCATCTGCAGCTCCGCAGACAGGTGTTGTGAGTGACATGATGTTCTTCTTCCGGCTGTGTTGTCAAGCGAGCGAACGAAGAGGTTGAACCTCCGGTTAGGATATTTCAAAATAAAAGCTCTGCCATAGCAGAGAAATAAAGCATTGCTACAAATCAAATCATGAACAATCACACACAAGTCCACACTGTAACCTTATGTCTGTAATTAAATCTATGAATCGAATAGTTTTACCCAGCACACTATTTTGGGCCGTTTTGGCTTGACACTGTGAATCCCCCCCCCCCCCCCCCCCCAGTAGAGCGCAAATCTCCACCAGGCAACACACTGGACACACAGACGAACAAACAGACAAATGCACAAAAACACTGACCCGCTCTCCTTATAGTTATTAGCAAACACACAAACACACTGACGACACACACTGACCACTCTCCAATTATAGTTATTAGCATTAGCATGCTAACACTAGATGGTAATAGGAAGCATAGGAAGGATGTTAGGAAGCATAGGAAGGGTTATACTGTAGGAAAGCATGGCACGCATGTTAGGAAGGATGTTAGGAAGCATAGGACAGGCGATGGGAAGAATAGGAAGGGTGATAGTGAAGCATGTTAGGGAGCATAGGAAGGGTGATCGGAAGCATGTTAGAAACAGGTTCCAATCGGGCCAACGCAGGAGATACTGGTATCGAGCCCAGCTCTCTGCATTGCTACCAGCTTGGCTGGTCGTTCATACTAACACAATTGGCAGTGTTAGGGGTGGGAAAGCCGGTGGGTGGGTCCTGGTCGTTGTAAACAGCGACTCCTACAGTTCGGTCGGGGCGCCTGCTCAGCGAGGAAAGGATCTAAGGGGGGGTAGTGTGATCCTTCCACACGTTACACCCTCTCAGTGAGAGTCCACGCTGCCAGGTGAAAAGAAGCGGTTGATTGGCTACACATGTGTCGGAGGAAGCATGTGATAGCCTCCACTCTCCCAGACCGACCGTAGGGGGTAGGTGCGCAGCGACCAGGAAGGGGATTGGGAATTGGCATAACGACTAACATTGGGATGGGAGAAAAAACGGAGGAAAAAGGAGGGGGGGGAAAGATTTAAAAAAATAAAGAAAGAAATAAAGAAAGAAACAGGTTCCAATCATGAGGGGCGGGGCTTATTTCAATGGACAATGATGGTACTTCATCATCATCATCATCATCATCATCATCATCATCTTCGTTTTACGTCCCTATTTTCCCACTACAGTGAGGTTGGACGGGCGATGACTCCACACCACTGGAGTCATCATTTTTGGTTTGTAGCACATTTTTATACCTCGGATGCCCTTCCTTACAGGTAACCCCATTGTCGGTGAGGACCTAACCTTTGCGTATTCCTACACACACACACAAGGCAGTGCGGTTTTCTTTCAGGGATTTCTCCCTTAGCCTTATGCTTTACTTAATTAATGCATAAATGTTTTTAATGAATAGGTTCACTATGGCATTTCCAGAGAGGGTCCAGAGAGCCCCAGAGAGAGTAAACAGGGGCCAGAGAGCTGATTCCCAGAGGCCCTGAGCAGTGAACCTGTGTAGTATCACCATCTTATTCCAGGATTCACGTCCCTGGCCTGCTCTCACCCTGTGTGCCCAGTTTCATCCACCACAGCCATGTAGTTGGCGAGATTAGCTCCAGAGAGACAGACACAGATGCACCAAACACACGACTGGTATATGGAGATAATAATGACCTAAGCTGAAACAACTGGGGATGCATTACTACTTGGCAGCAACAATCAGTTCTGCTGAATAATGCATGCACCCCTTAACACTCAGAAATGATACTTGAAATCAAAGTTTGATAGGAAATGGTTTTGTCAGCGCATACTTTATTTGATTGACTTTAACAGAGTGAATTTTACCCCTTTTTTGACACCACACAAGGAAATGCTACAGAGTCTAATAAAACATTGATGACTCTAAATGTTTAAAAACTATAGACTTCAGATCATCATTGAAAGAAGATTATATTGACCATCACCTGACAAAGAAGATTATATTGTTTTTAAACAGTACTTTGCCGTAATAATCATTACAATGTCTGGTCGTTTTCTCTTTAGCTGTCAACCCTATAGGCATGCAGGCAGAAAATGGCAGAACACGTATTTAAGGTACTGCTGCTCCTCAGTGCAAGTTGGACACAATTATAACCATCATGCAATGTGCTTAGGGCAGAGATGGGCAGGAACCAAGATGTGAAACTTCAATTTTGGGGGACCCTGCTGTTCTCGTCATAAATCGATCAATACAGACCGTATTACTTAATGTTGTGTTTCTTTTTCAAATGTAGCCAAGAGGAAAGACCCTAACCCTATCAAAAGAGCAGTCAAAGTGTATATTTTCAGCACTACGTTTGTTTACCGACGTTTACATTTCCCCCCAAAAATAAACGTTTATCTGAATAATGTGAACTCTGTGTGCATTGCATCGGAAAAGGTTGAGTAGTCACGCGAGGAAATGACTAAATCCAGATTTAACACTGTCATTTGAAAGAGGAGACATGGCCCTATCCATAGATGTATGACTTGGCCATAATAAGGTCATTTATAGGCCTGATATTCTATATTCTATATTCAAATGCATTATCATTCAAATTGCATGTGTCCGGGTGGCAGAATTCAGTACTGTATCTATAAATCCTTCTGTTTAATCATCTTCCCTTTATTTATTTGCTTAGACTTTTTGTACACTTGATCTCAAGAAGGTGTTGAATGAGCTAAGTGAGCGAAATCTGATCACCCGCAATTTTAGCATTGTGTTATTCACCGTCAAAGATGCAAAGAAAGATTATAATTTATATTCTCCTTTGTTTCATTACGATTTACTCAAGCATAGTAACAGACACAATATTTCTGACATTGGGAATACATTCCCTGAGGTCCATAGATGTTCCTATGCCAATAACATGCAAATTGACCTTGTAGAAGTGGAACAATCTTCCATTTGTACTTTTAGGTGGATTTTCAGAAAAAAGCTTAAAGCTTAACAGGTTAATCAAATCCACATATAAAAACGTATCATTGGATATAGTCTGGCGAGGGGACATCCCAGAATTAGACTCTTGAGTTTGACTGGGATGATATTTGGACTAATGTTACATTAGCCTCCCGCAACCCTAATCACCAGCAAATACATTTGAATTATATTCATAGGACGTATCTCACATGGAAGCTGTATGCTATGGGACTGGTGGCCGACTCTCGGTGCACATGTGCGCTCTGGGTACCACCGGCACTTATATGCACATGTTTTGGGATTGCCCACCAGTAGCTTGTTTTTGGAAATCCTTAACAACTAAACTTTCAAACATATGTAACTTGACAATCCCATTGATAGCAGCGACACTACTCCAAATGATATATCGCTACTACCGGCATCCATACAACAACAAATAATCATTCTGGCGGGCGTTACTGCAACCAAGAAGCTATAGCCATGAGGTGGAAACAACCTGAGAAACTCACAATGACTAATTGGTCTCTGACACTGCTGGATGTCATTTATATGGAAATCTCTACTGCACGTGTGATTGGGGTATATGGGTCTCAGCGGCCGAGAAAGTTAGCCACAATCTAGCGGCGGAGCGAGGTCGGGGTGTTAGTCCTGGGAGGTCCGGGGGTCCTGGGGTGGGAGTGGGGGAGGTATAATGTCTTTTGTGGTGTCTGTAATAGTGTAAGTTGATTTTTTATGTTTTTATGTTCTGTATTTAATATTTTGTATTATTGATAATGTCATTATTGTTGTTATTATTATTGTTTTGGTATTATTATTACTGTATTATGTTTGTCTGTGTATAAATGAAAAATACAAATATTTGATAAAAAATATATAATAAAAAAAATAAAGGTTTTCTTTTATAAAATGTACTTTTGTGAATATTAAATTTTGCTAAGATAATAAAAATATGTATTACTATATAATACTGTTTTTGTTCTGAACTGCAAACGTCATAAAAACCAAATAAATCTTTGTATATTAATGAAATTTGAACGAATATTGGGCATACAGTATACAGCTCCAAAACACATGTATGGTTGTTTCACTATCAAGTCCACAGAAAGAGCCATTCACATCTTATTTCTTTGCTAATAATGTTTCAGTCTTGCAATAAAAAAAGATTGCGGCTGATATCCATCTTCTTATATTACCCTTTGCTCTTTAGAGCTCCGTTCCGCTGCCGACAATAAGGTTTCCGGTACGAAGGAAACGACCTCCGGCATGGACGTTTAGGCTTCAAAATAAATGCGCGAGACTGTATAAGATAAGATATTCCTTTATTGATCCCCTTGTCTTTGTTTGTGCTATATGAGATATATACATTTGTCAATTTGATCATCAGATTAATGTTTGATAAATAAAAAATTATAAAAGATAATGTATAATACGATGTAAAATGTTTCACGACATAGACTGTGCACATTAGACTGTACAACCGTTTGAAGATTGTATTGGAATGGACACAGTAGTCTACTGGCTTAAAGGGCCACTTCACCAAAATTCATTAATTCATTCAAACCTTTATTTATTCTCGAAAGGACAATTGAGGTCACCCTCATTTTCAATGTCATTGAGACTTACAGACATTTCAATGCATAAATGTTTACAATATAATAATAATAAATATGAATAACTATCTATATAGCACCTTTCACAGATGGACCGCAGACTCCGCATGCAGTCCAGATATAGTGCAGTCACTATAAGGCTGATTTTCCAAGTTGGGTCTGTATATGGGGAACCTCCAGTGTAAGCCAATCATTTGAGCGTGTCATATGTTCCAAACTATGATGTGAGATAAGGAGG
This sequence comes from Notolepis coatsorum, assembly GCF_963971535.1. Classification (NCBI taxonomy): domain Eukaryota; kingdom Metazoa; phylum Chordata; class Actinopteri; order Aulopiformes; family Paralepididae; genus Notolepis; species Notolepis coatsorum. The sequence continues at coordinate 18,480,314 of NC_140176.1, read as the reverse complement.
TAATTTCCCATTAATGGCCTTAAGGATAAATAAATACCAGTGTTGATTTCGCCAGAGAAGACCAACCCACTTTCTCATATAAGATGCAGTGGTGTCAGGGGTGTAGCTCCAGATTGTGGGCCCCATGAAAGAATGTTTTTGTAGGCCCCCAGTGAATGCGAGCATGCGTAATCGCGCAAGCGGATTTTTTTGTGGCAATTTTTTTATTGATGAAAACGCATAATATGGTTTTTACCTATACATTCGGATCAGCAGTTCAGCACCTGCACTGTTGGTGGGTGAGCCTAGTAAAGGATGTCGCATTGCGTTCATCTTCAATGAATGGACCAATGCAATAGTCTACCAAAGCCCCCCCTCTCTCTCTATATATCTCACACACACACACACACACACACACACACACACACACACACACACACACACACACACACACACACACACACACACACACACACACACACACACACACACACACACACACACACACACACACACACACACTTCAGAAACAAACATAGTATCAATGAGAGCATCAATAATACACCTGAGTGATGTCTAGTAAAAAAAAAAAAAAAAAAATGTGGGCCCCCCCCCCCAGTGCTGGGCCCTTGGAATCATCCTAAGCTACCCCCCCCCCCCCAGCTACGCCCCTGAGTGGTGTCATATCTGTCACCAGTGATACATCTAAGAGCAGAATGATAAGCAGAATCTAGTGGTTTAAGAGTTGAAGGGGCAGCATTTCTGTAAATCATGTCTCCATAATCCAAGACAGATAGAAAGACTGCTTCAATAACCCTCTTTCTACATCATTGGGAAACTATATTCCTGTAGTAAACCAATTGTTTGCCTAAATTTACTGGCAAGGTTGTCTATATGATATTTAAACAAAAATGTATCGAGCCAGATTCCAAGATATTTATATTCAGTTACCCTATGTCAGACCCATTTCTATAGTCGATATAAGCAAACTGTTGTGATCAATATTTCTGTCCCGAGAGAACACCATGAATAAAGTTTTTGCTTGCATTTAGTACAAGTTTAAGGCCTATAAACTCATCTTGCAGCATTAAATTAATGTTGTAGATTGTCAGTAGCTAATTGTACAGAATCCGCGGTACAGTATGTGTCATCCGCATATGAATGGTGTTGACAGAATAATATCATTAATATGAATAGTAAATAAAACAGGGCCTATAGGATCGATCCTTGTGGTAATAATTCTGACTGGTAATAATTCTGACTTTCACACATTGGTTTCTGCCTGATAAATAGCTCCGGAACCAACCAAAACCAATACTGTACAGTCTATTCAACAGAAGAGAATGATCAACCGTATCAAATGCTTTGGACAAATCTATAAATAGGGCAGCACAATGTTTCTTTTTGTCTATTAACTAAAGTGGTAGCTGAGATTGTACTGTGGTTGGCTCTGAAAACAGATTGATGGGGGCTTAGAACAGAGTGGTTAGAGATAAATGTTTTGAGTTGGTTATTTTGGTATCAATAGGACTGCATTAGGAGTAATAGGCTGAAAGAAAAATGTAGTGGCAGGCCCCTCATTTTGTTCATAACAGACACAGCCCTTCACAATCATTCTCACAGTCTACTTCATTAAACAAATGGCTGTTGAAGGCCATCAGGAAAATCTCTTTACCTTCAGTTATCAAGCAGTCATTATATGTTACCTCTGTAGGGAAATGTTAGCTTTGGTTTTACTAGAATGTACTGCTTTCCAAAATGTTGTTGGGTCTGAGTATGAACTTGTGATTAAATGTAAATAATAGCTTGATTTAGCCTTCTTGACAGACGATGTACATTTGTTTCTAATCTGTCTAAAAGATAACCAATGAGATGGATCCCCAGAGCGTCTGGCTAGAGTCCAGGCTCTATTCCTTTCTTTGAATAGCAATGATAGCTCAGGTGTAAACCAAGGGGTTGACCTATATTCCTTCACTCTGAATTTATTAAATGGTGCATGTTTATCAATGATTGATAGGAGAGTTTTAATGAAGAAATCTAAGGCCAATTCTACATCCGGAATTTCAGAAGTATATGAGATGTCACTATTGAGTAGATCAAATAGGAAAGCTTGATCACTGAAATGTTTTAGATTTATTTGTATAATATTGTGTGATTTTGTTTTCTTTAGCTTAGTATTCCTGATGCAGACTATTGGGCAATGGTCACTGATTCCTAAATAAAAAACACCACTAGTTATGATCCTGTCTAATCTATTGGAGAAAATTAAATAAATTAAAGTAATAATAATAATAATAATAATAATAATAATAATAATAATAATAATAATAATAATAATAATAATAATAATAATAATAATAATAATAATAATAATAATAATAATAATAATAATAATAATAATAATAATAATAATAATAATAATAATAATAATAATAATAATAATAAAATAATAATAATAATAATCTAAATTGAAGTCACCCATTATGAGCATTTCAGTATCAGGATACAAAGATAAAACATTTGCTATTTTATCAACAGAGCTAGCATCAACCGATGGCGGTCTCTACACTCCAATGACAATTAGTGAATTATTTGTGCCCAAGTCAATTTTTAAAACAAGCATTTCACAGCATTTGGCAATAGCTTTCACATACATGACCACCCCCCCCCCCACCCCCTTCCAGCTCTATCTATTCTAAATACATTATAATGGCTTAGTAGTGCAATTGAGGAGTCATCATCAGACTTTAATTTGGTTTAACTATGTTATTACTACGGCATCCGGATCCGTCTGAGAGATCAGGATCCTCAAGTGGTAATTTTTTTTTAATCTTTTATAAATTAGTTTGAATATGGCCACCAGTGATGTCATCGGGGACATTGAAACCTTGTATTAATTACAGCTCCATGAAAACACGTCATCAGACATAACTTAAAGGGATCAGCCAGCACTTTATGTAAATTATAATTGAGATGTGAACTAACGTTAGATTGATCTGTATTTGTGCTCATATAGCCTATACAGCCACATACAATCAGTCCTCTGCAGTACATGCTCTGACAGTATCATGTAAAGCCGTTAGTTAAAAAGCATTTGAACCCTTTCATGTGTACACTCTCACATATGATGTGTTTACTGTTTCCTTTTATTACAGGCATTAGTGGTTCTCAACGAGGGGTCCCCAAGGGGTCCTTGAGGAGGTTCCAGGGGTTCGCCAATCGTTTAATTTCACTATTTCAGTCTCTAGAACTGTGGTTCTTAACCTTCTTTTGGGCTGAGGACCCCCAAACCGATGTGTATCAGGCCATGGGCCCCCATATGATGAGATGATGTCCTGAGAGCCTCATTTAAGCAGATGTGTGTTAGGTGTCAGACTAGTCTGGAGCCCCCTCAAGGACCCCTGGTTGAGAGCCACTGTCCTAGAAGGTAGACAATGCCAGATGTATACATGTCTATTCATACATTACACACTCTCCAATGTTATACCCAGCTACAGTATAGACAGTGATGGAATTCAGGAATAAGACAACATATTAGGAATAAGACATATATAACAACATTTTAGGAATAAGACACATATAACAACATTTTAGGAATAAGACATATAACAACATCTTCTCAGACGGATGTCCCTGAGAGACTAAATCTGATCAAATGGAGGTCCACGGTCTATTGTGTATCGACGTGGGGATCCTTAACAGAATGGAGTGTCAATCACTCCATTCTGATTGACAAGATAAAAGCAATTGGTTTTGTTTATCAGTGAGCTCGATGCAATCCTACCTGGAAGGGAGAGAACAGATGGTGGAGGTAAACGGTACTCTATCCCCCCCCCTCACAGTGAGCTGTGGTGTTCCACAAGGAAGCATACTAGGACCGCTACTGTTCCTAATTTATGCAAATTACATGTCGTAAGCTTGTGACTGCAACTTGTTCCTGTTTGCGGACGACTCAGCCCTGCTGGTCTCTGACAAGAACAAGTTGCAGGTTGAAAGAGTCCATTCTCTTCGGTTCAAATAACAAACTCAGCAAGACCGACGGCTTCTCAGTTACAGTGGGTGACAATATTGTCACAAGGAAAGATGAAATTACCTACCTGGGTTCCATCCTAGAGGCAAATCTTTCCTGTGACAAAATGGCATCCAATGTAATAAAAAAAAGTCAACCAACGAACTAGATTCTTGTACCGGATCTCCTCACTGGTAAACAAGAATACCCTGAAGACTCTGGCAGGAGCACTCATTCAAGGGTACTACGACTATGCTTGCACCTCATGGTACCAAAGCACCTCAAAGGCGCTAAAAACAAAATTAGGATGGCTTAGAGTAGACAACAGAGTACAGCAACTTGCAATGGGCCTGGTCTACAAGATACACTACACGACCAAGGTACCCATGTACATGTCAAAATACTTCCCAAAGGTCAGTGAATACCACGATCACAACACCAGAGGGAGCTCCACAAATCATGTTAAACCCAGATTCGGCTCAAACAAGGGACTAAACACGTTTCGCAATTATGCCACATCAATGTGGAACGCCCTACCCAAAGCTGTAAAGGAATGTGAATCACTACCCACTTTCAAAAACACTCTCAAAAAACACCTACGGGAGACTGCAATTCGAAACTGGCCCCTGTAAATGTCCTAACACAACCCCCTCCAATGTACAGTAAATTACTAAGTATGGTCTTGTCAATATTCCAATGTACAGTTTTGCTTGTACAGTTGTACAGTGTCACCCACCCACCCCTCCTACCCAACCTCCCCCCCCACTCTTACCCATTCCCCCCCCCCACCCACCCAACCACCTCCAATGTACAGTCCCCCCCACCCCCCCCCCCCACCTACCCAACCTGTACATTTTTTTTTTTTTTTTTTTTTAATAATTATTTTTTAAACAAACATATAAACAAACATGACAACACACGATAAGATATACAAGCATTAATTACAGTGCATATCCAATGAAATTACCATTTAGTCAAATGTCTGATACAGGATATACCCCTAATACCTGTTATCTAAAAACCTACACACATATGCTCTAGCTCGTACCCCCCCCCTCCCGGACCCCCCATTGGATAATCCAACCATTATAACTTGTTCCTAACCAGACACTACCATTATATGCTAGCTTTTATTCTCTCCACCACTTCTAACCACATTGTCATTTTGGATTCATTGAGACCCAAAATTCTTGCTGTAGATATTTCTTGATAAATCACATCGAGATATGTAAGAGTCCAGACCTTCCGGCAAATTTTTTCCGGTTGAAACCATTGTGATGCTATCAGCTTTTTAGCCACTGTGATACCGGATAAAACCAATCTCTTTAGCTGTGGAGGTACTGCATGTTCAAAGACATCATTCAGCAGTAATACAGAGGGGTGTACAGGTATATCCAGAGTTAAGAGATTTGATAATTGCTGGGTCACTTCTTTCCAAAATATCTTAACTGGTGGGCAGTCCCAGTACATGTGCATAAATGTCCCTTCGTCCCCATTTGTACATAGGGAGCATTTGGAGTCTTGTTTAAGACCCATTTTGTTCAGTCTTATAGGAGTTAAGTATGTCCTGTGAATATAGTTAAGATTGATTTGTTGATGGTCCGGGTTCCTTGATGCAAGTCGTACATTTGCCCAGGCCTCTTGCCAGTCAAAGTCTGTCTCCAGGTCTGGTATATCCCTCCTCCAGACTGAGTCTAGATGGAGGGTTTCATACGAGGCCGTTAGTAATTGATGATAAAAATCTGAAACGAAACCTCTCGATGTCTCTCTTTCATAGAAAAATGTGTGGTATCTGTGGTGTACAATTGGTATCCTTAATGGAACACTGTGAGCCTTCAAACATGCCAATAACTGTGCGTAAAAATAATATGTGGACTTGGTGAGATTAAATCTTTTGCGTATTTCATTGAAACTACAAAAACCCTGTTTGTTGAAAACGTCTCCTAATGAGTGTATGCCTTGCTTTTCCCATCTAGGGAATCGTATAGGTTGTTTTCCAATCAAGAATGCATTGTTATTGAATAAGGGAGTATGATTATGCCATTTATGTGGGGTAGAATATTTTTTTTGTGTTTCACGCCATATCCGGATCGCATGAGTGATTATGGGGCCAAATTTCCGTTCGCATTGCTTAATTGATAATTTGGTGTATACTATGCCCTTCAGCCTATGTGGAGCTACTATATTTTCTTCTAAATTTCTCCAGGATACTAATGCTTGGGGATCAAACCATGTTGTTAGTGGTCTTAAAGTGTACGCCTTAAAGTAGTGGTAGAAATCTGGAAATGCCATACCTCCGTCTGCTTTGTTTCTCTGTGCGGTGGATCTTTTTATACGTGGTGGTTTGTTATTCCAAATAGATTTGTATGTGGAGGAGTGTAATTCTTTCCAGTAACCCTTTGGAGGGGGTAACGGTAGCATTGAGCTGAAGAAGTTGATTCTAGGTAGGACGTCCATCTTAACTATTGATATCCGTGCCTGTACTGAGTTTTTAAGTTTTGACCACCTGACAAGGTCGTATTTGATTTTGTTTTGGATTTTTATGTAATTGTGCTTCACCGTTTGGCTTATGGTAGGGAATATTTCAACTCCCAAACATCTAAAGTGTTTTACCATCGGTATCTCTTTTGGGAGGGTTATATTTCTTTTTGCAGGGGCGTTAAGTGGGAGGAAGGCCGACTTCTGCCAATTTATCCTAAATCCCGATAAATCTCCAAAGTCCTCAATCAACTTGAGAAGAGGAGGCAATGCGGTGTTGGGGTTTTGCATGAACAGTATTACGTCGTCCGCATATAAACTAATTTTGTGTTGTGTGCCCTTGATTATAGCAAAAGGTGTTAATTCAATGTTGATTTATGGTCAAAATGCTTGATTTTTGGTTAAGGTCGACGATTGATGGTGAATCACCCATTAACCGCTAAAGCAATTGACTAATGTTGAAAACATATCATTGAATCAATATTGTTTTGTGGTTGCATTTTAATGATTGAAATGCCAATATCTAATAAATGTTGAATCAACGGATGCTGCTCAACGTATGCTGTCGTCATTGTCTCATCACCCAGACTGCACTGCACTTGTGCTGCCCCGCCTCCCAGAATGCACCTGTGCGGCAGCTTCCTGGCTGCTACCTCATGTCTCTCTGCATCGTTAAGACTGGTGAGTACTGCATGGCAATAATGTCGATTATGTTGTATGTTGTATGTATGCTTTCGATTGCAAACGCCAGCGGAGTAGTGCCGTGTTCGTTTTTACATGGTAGAGAATATTATATTAACCGTTATTCATGCCTGCTAGCTGAAGCTAATTTAGCTAGTAGCGTTAGCAGTTAGCTATGATGAATGTTTCTTGATTTTGGTGTTTAGTGATATCCACCTGTTGTATATACTGTTATACATTTTATGTAGGCTAACGCTCTTAAGCACGGTGAAAATGAGTGCGGCGAAACTATTGAAAGAAGTAATGTAACAAGCGGTAGATACAATGTGCAAGCACTGGAGTCATATTGGGAGTTGGGGCTAACTAGCTTAGCTCTGTGGAAGAGCCGCGGTAAATCTAGGGACGTTAAGGCGGCGAGGTGAGAGATTTGACGAAACACTGTGGAAGATATTGTTGTTAAGAAGCGAGTCGAGTGGTTCGTTGGTGTGATTGTGGCCGTATTAATGGTTATATTTAATGCAGTAATAAGTGTAAGACGATGTTGTTATGGAGAAGCAGTCGCGGGTTGATCATGACGTCATATTGTGGGACCTAGGAAGGGGAGCATGAGGCTGGCTAGGCTGTTAGCTTGCGTGCGACTGTTTTGTGAGTTTGCGGGCGACATGTGTTATGATTAGAGTTTTGAAAATGATGGTTAGGAAGTATTAGAGGACGCGGTGGATGTCGTAGCATTGTATTAGGACGAAACTGAGTGTTTTGTGATAATAGTTGTACGTTGTCACGGTGTACATCGGTTGCTGTGCGTTTGCGCTTCTGCGCATGCGCGTTACAACGCGGATCGCTGTTTTTTCTTTTCATTCGCTCTGGGGATGGATAACGGGTGAGGAAATATTTGGCATTGTGTTCAAATGTTTGTATTTGTATATTGATATTGTATGTTTGTGTAACAAGGGGAAGAGATGTGAAATGTATGATGATTAGATTATGGGAGTATGTTGTATGTTGTATGTTGTATGTATGCTTTCGATTGCAAACGCCAGCGGAGTAGTGCCGTGTTCGTTTTTACATGGTAGAGAATATTATATTAACCGTTATTCATGCCTGCTAGCTGAAGCTAATTTAGTTAGTAGCGTTAGCAGTTAGCTATGATGAATGTTTCTTGATTTTGGTGTTTAGTGATATCCACCTGTTGTATATACTGTTATACATTTTATGTAGGCTAACGTCAGTAACGTTTCAAAATGTGGCTTATGATGTATTCTTTAACAGGATACACTGGCACAATCAGTTAGCTTAGCATTGCTGCTACCTTGCTTGCTAAAAAGTCATGGTAAACCGGGCCTGTCTCTCTCCCTCCCTCCCTAATGTGTTTGTGCTTAAAACAGTGAATGATGACCGCATGTTCTCAGAGCATTTTCAGAGCACTGTTAAACTGTTAAATGGTCATTTTAAAACTAATATAAGAAATTAATGTATATAGTGGTATATTTATGAGGGGGAAAAAATATTTGCAACAACTTTTAACATTTATACAGGTAGGTTATTGATAACTAATTCTGCTATGAGTGTCATATTACAGTGACATTCATACAGTATCCTTTGATTTCACATAATTTAATTATTATTTCACAATAAAATACTGTAATCAAAATCCTCTGTAATATCACATCAGATTTTGTAATCTCACAATAACATAGCAATATTTCACATTTAATTATTATTTCACAATAATAGTAATCAAAATCGAAAGGTCCATTTGCATATTATTGGTATCTAGGGACATCTATGGACCTCAGGGAATGTATTCACATTGTCAGAAATATTGTGTCTATTACTAGGCTTGCTTAAATTGTGATGAAACAAATGAGAATATGAATTATGATGTTTCTTTGCATCTTTGACAGTGAATAACACCATGCTAATAATGACCAAACATTAAAAACTGCCACTGATCTCGTTCAGTCCCCTCTTGAGGTCATGTGTAAAAAAAAAAATCGAAGGAAATTAATAAAGGGAAGATGATTAAACCGAAGGTTCTGTAGATGCAGTACTGAATTCTCCCATCCGGACCAATGCAATTTGAAATATTATTATAGAATATGATGCTTATAAATGACCTTATTATAGCCAATTCGCACATTTATATATATATTATCTTTCAAATGCCTGAGTTCAATTTGGATTTAGTATCACCAGGCATGCATAAGAACAGATAATAATCTACTGTAATCTACTGTACTTTTAAATTTTCCCCACAGTGCAACCGTTTTGAAACTAATTTCAGATCTAATTGTTTCTCCCACTTTGGCCTCCTGACAGACACCGATGCCCTTCAAAAGATCCAAGATGCCCTGGGTCAGAGAGGACGGACCATCCTGCAGTTCTGCCAGAAACTGGACAACCCGGAGATCAGGGAAGTTCTGGCCAGATATGTTCCAGAGGCTTCGAAGAACACTCCTTATGGTGTACTTCAAGGAGCCTACGGAGAAACTGCTGCTCGGAGTTGATGTAAGTTTTATTTATTTAAATATTAAAATATTTGAAATGCTAAACAAGTGATTACAAACCCTACAAACACTGTGATAGACCCTCTAAACACTGTGATAGACCCGACAAACACTGTAAACACTGTGATAGATCTATCACAGTGTTTAGAGGGTCTATCACAGTGTTTGTAGGGTCTATTACAGTGTTTAGAGGGTCTATCACACCCTCTAAACACTGATAGACCCTCTAAACACTGGGACAGACCCTCTAAACACTGGGACAGACCCTCTAAACACTGTGACAGACCCTCTAAACACTGATAGACCCTCTAAACACTATGATAGACCCTCTAAACACTGTGATAGACCCTCTAAACACTGTGATAGACCCTCTAAACACTGTGACAGACCCTCTAAACACTGACAGACCCTCTAAACACTGTGATAGACCCTCTAAACACTGTGATAGACCCGACAAACACTGTGATAGACCCTCTAAACACTGTGATAGATCTATCACAGTGTTTGTCGGGTCTATCACAGTGTTTAGAGGGTCTATCACAGTGTTTAGAGGGTCTATCACAGTGTTTAGAGGGTCTATCACAGTCTTTAGAGGGTCTATCAGTGTTTAGAGGGTCTGTCACAGTGTTTAGAGGGTCTAGCAGTGTTTAGAGGGTCTATCACAGTGTTTAGAGGGTCTATCACACCCTCTAAACACTGATAGACCCTCTAAACACTGTATCAGACCCTCTAAACACTGTATCAGACCCTCTAAACACTGTGACAGACCCTCTAAACACTGTGATAGACCCTCTAAACACTGATAGACCCTCTAAACACTGTGACAGACTCTCTAAACACTGTGATAGACCCGACAAACACTGTGATAGACCCGACAAACACTGTGATAGACCCTCTAAACACTGTGATAGATCTATCACAGTGTTTGTCGGGTCTATCACAGTGTTTTGAGGGTCTATCAGTGTTTAGAGGGTCTATCACAGTGTTTAGAGGGTCTATCACAGTGTTTGTCGGGTCTATCACAGTCTTTAGAGGGTCTATCAGTGTTTAGAGGGTCTGTCACAGTGTTTAGAGGGTCTATCACAGTGTTTAGAGGGTCTATCACAGTGTTTAGAGGGTCTATCACAGTGTTTAGAGGGTCTATCACACCCTCTAAACACTGATAGACCCTCTAAACACTGTGACAGACCCTCTAAACACTGTATCAGACCCTCTAAACACTGTGACAGACCCTCTAAACACTGATAGACCCTCTAAACACTATGATAGACCCTCTAAACACTGTGATAGACCCTCTAAACACTGTGATAGACCCTCTAAACACTGTGACAGACCCTCTAAACACTGACAGACCCTCTAAACACTGTGATAGACCCGACAAACACTGTGATAGACCCGACAAACACTGTGATAGACCCTCTAAACACTGTGACAGACCCTCTAAACACTGTATCAGACCCTCTAAACACTGTGACAGACCCTCTAAACACTGATAGACCCTCTAAACACTATGATAGACCCTCTAAACACTGTGATAGACCCTCTAAACACTGTGATAGACCCTCTAAACACTGTGACAGACCCTCTAAACACTGACAGACCCTCTAAACACTGTGATAGACCCTCTAAACACTGTGATAGACCCGACAAACACTGTGATAGACCCTCTAAACACTGTGATAGATCTATCACAGTGTTTGTCGGGTCTATCACAGTGTTTTGAGGGTCTATCACAGTGTTTAGAGGGTCTATCACAGTGTTTAGAGGGTCTATCACAGTGTTTGTCGGGTCTATCACAGTCTTTAGAGGGTCTATCAGTGTTTAGAGGGTCTGTCACAGTGTTTAGAGGGTCTAGCAGTGTTTAGAGGGTCTATCACAGTGTTTAGAGGGTCTATCACAGTGTTTGTCGGGTCTATCACAGTCTTTAGAGGGTCTATCAGTGTTTAGAGGGTCTGTCACAGTGTTTAGAGGGTCTAGCAGTGTTTAGAGGGTCTATCACAGTGTTTAGAGGGTCTATCACACCCTCTAAACACTGATAGACCCTCTAAACACTGTATCAGACCCTCTAAACACTGTATCAGACCCTCTAAACACTGTGACAGACCCTCTAAACACTGATAGACCCTCTAAACACTGTGACAGACTCTCTAAACACTGTGATAGACCCTCTAAACACTGTGATAGACCCGACAAACACTGTGATAGACCCTCTAAACACTGTGATAGATCTATCACAGTGTTTGTCGGGTCTATCACAGTGTTTTGAGGGTCTATCAGTGTTTAGAGGGTCTATCACAGTGTTTAGAGGGTCTATCACAAGTGTTTTGTCGGGTCTATCACAGTCTTTAGAGGGTCTATCAGTGTTTAGAGGGGTCTGTCACAGTGTTTAGAGGGTCTATCACAGTGTTTAGAGGGTCTATCACAGTGTTTAGAGGGTCTATCACAGTGTTTAGAGGGTCTATCACACCCTCTAAACACTGATAGACCCTCTAAACACTGTGACAGACCCTCTAAACACTGTATCAGGACCCTCTAAACACTGTGACAGACCCTCTAAACACTGATAGACCCTCTAAACACTATGATAGACCCTCTAAACACTGTGATAGACCCTCTAAACACTGTGACAGACCCTCTAAACACTGACAGACCCTCTAAACACTGTGATAGACCCGACAAACACTGTGATAGACCCGACAAACACTGTGATAGACCCTCTAAACACTGTGACAGACCCTCTAAACACTGTATCAGACCCTCTAAACACTGTGACAGACCCTCTAAACACTGATAGACCCTCTAAACACTATGATAGACCCTCTAAACACTGTGATAGACCCTCTAAACACTGTGACAGACCCTCTAAACACTGACAGACCCTCTAAACACTGTGATAGACCCTCTAAACACTGTGATAGACCCGACAAACACTGTGATAGACCCTCTAAACACTGTGATAGATCTATCACAGTGTTTGTCGGGTCTATCACAGTGTTTTGAGGGTCTATCACAGTGTTTAGAGGGTCTATCACAGTGTTTAGAGGGTCTATCACAGTGTTTGTCGGGTCTATCACAGTCTTTAGAGGGTCTATCAGTGTTTAGAGGGTCTGTCACAGTGTTTAGAGGGTCTAGCAGTGTTTAGAGGGTCTATCACAGTGTTTAGAGGGTCTATCACACCCTCTAAACACTGATAGACCCTCTAAACACTGTATCAGACCCTCTAAACACTGTATCAGACCCTCTAAACACTGTGACAGACCCTCTAAACACTGTGATAGACCCTCTAAACACTGATAGACCCTCTAAACACTGTGACAGACTCTCTAAACACTGTGATAGACCCGACAAACACTGTGATAGACCCGACAAACACTGTGATAGACCCTCTAAACACTGTGATAGATCTATCACAGTGTTTGTCGGGTCTATCACAGTGTTTTGAGGGTCTATCACAGTGTTTGTCGGGTCTATCACAGTCTTTAGAGGGTCTATCAGTGTTTAGAGGGTCTGTCACAGTGTTTAGAGGGTCTATCACAGTGTTTAGAGGGTCTATCACACCCTCTAAACACTGATAGACCCTCTAAACACTGTGACAGACCCTCTAAACACTGTATCAGACCGTCTAAACACTGTGACAGACCCTCTAAACACTGTGATAGACCCTCTAAACACTGATAGACCCTCTAAAGACTGTGATAGACCCTCTAAACACTGATAGACCCTCTAAACACTGACAGACCCTCTAAACACTGTGATAGACCCGACAAACACTGTAAACACTGATAGATCTATCAGTGTTTAGAGGGTCTATCACAGTGTTTAGAGGGTCTATCAGTGTTTAGAGGGTCTATCACAGTGTTTGTAGGGTCTATCACAGTGTTTGTAGGGTCTATTACAGTGTTTAGAGGGTCTATCACACCCTCTAAACACTGATAGACCCTCTAAACACTGGGACAGACCCTCTAAACACTGACAGACCCTCTAAACACTGTGATAGACCCGACAAACACTGTGATAGACCCGACAAACACTGTGATAGACCCTCTAAACACTGTGATAGATCTATCACAGTGTTTGTCGGGTCTATCACACCCTCTAAACACTGATAGACCCTCTAAACACTGTGACAGACCCTCTAAACACTGTATCAGACCCTCTAAACACTGTGACAGACCCTCTAAACACTGATAGACCCTCTAAACACTATGATAGACCCTCTAAACACTGTGATAGACCCTCTAAACACTGTGATAGACCCTCTAAACACTGTGACAGACCCTCTAAACACTGACAGACCCTCTAAACACTGTGATAGACCCGACAAACACTGTGATAGACCCGACAAACACTGTGATAGACCCTCTAAACACTGTGACAGACCCTCTAAACACTGTATCAGACCCTCTAAACACTGTGACAGACCCTCTAAACACTGATAGACCCTCTAAACACTATGATAGACCCTCTAAACACTGTGATAGACCCTCTAAACACTGTGACAGACCCTCTAAACACTGACAGACCCTCTAAACACTGTGATAGACCCTCTAAACACTGTGATAGACCCGACAAACACTGTGATAGACCCTCTAAACACTGTGATAGATCTATCACAGTGTTTGTCGGGTCTATCACAGTGTTTTGAGGGTCTATCACAGTGTTTAGAGGGTCTATCACAGTGTTTAGAGGGTCTATCACAGTGTTTGTCGGGTCTATCACAGTCTTTAGAGGGTCTATCAGTGTTTAGAGGGTCTGTCACAGTGTTTAGAGGGTCTAGCAGTGTTTAGAGGGTCTATCACAGTGTTTAGAGGGTCTATCACACCCTCTAAACACTGATAGACCCTCTAAACACTGTATCAGACCCTCTAAACACTGTATCAGACCCTCTAAACACTGTGACAGACCCTCTAAACACTGTGATAGACCCTCTAAACACTGATAGACCCTCTAAACACTGTGACAGACTCTCTAAACACTGTGATAGACCCGACAAACACTGTGATAGACCCGACAAACACTGTGATAGACCCTCTAAACACTGTGATAGATCTATCACAGTGTTTGTCGGGTCTATCACAGTGTTTTGAGGGTCTATCACAGTGTTTGTCGGGTCTATCACAGTCTTTAGAGGGTCTATCAGTGTTTAGAGGGTCTGTCACAGTGTTTAGAGGGTCTATCACAGTGTTTAGAGGGTCTATCACAGTGTTTAGAGGGTCTATCACACCCTCTAAACACTGATAGACCCTCTAAACACTGTGACAGACCCTCTAAACACTGTATCAGACCGTCTAAACACTGTGACAGACCCTCTAAACACTGTGATAGACCCTCTAAACACTGATAGACCCTCTAAAGACTGTGATAGACCCTCTAAACACTGATAGACCCTCTAAACACTGACAGACCCTCTAAACACTGTGATAGACCCGACAAACACTGTAAACACTGATAGATCTATCAGTGTTTAGAGGGTCTATCACAGTGTTTAGAGGGTCTATCAGTGTTTAGAGGGTCTATCACAGTGTTTGTAGGGTCTATCACAGTGTTTGTAGGGTCTATTACAGTGTTTAGAGGGTCTATCACACCCTCTAAACACTGATAGACCCTCTAAACACTGGGACAGACCCTCTAAACACTGACAGACCCTCTAAACACTGTGATAGACCCGACAAACACTGTGATAGACCCGACAAACACTGTGATAGACCCTCTAAACACTGTGATAGATCTATCACAGTGTTTGTCGGGTCTATCACAGTGTTTTGAGGGTCTATCACAGTGTTTAGAGGGTCTATCACAGTGTTTAGAGGGTCTATCACAGTGTTTGTCGGGTCTATCACAGTCTTTAGAGGGTCTATCAGTGTTTAGAGGGTCTGTCACAGTGTTTAGAGGGTCTAGCAGTGTTTAGAGGGTCTATCACAGTGTTTAGAGGGTCTAGCAGTGTTTAGAGGGTCTATCACAGTGTTTGTCGGGTCTATCACAGTCTTTGAATGAATGAATGAATGAATGAATGAATGAATGAATGAAAACTTTATTTAACAGATTGCAGAATGGGTACAATACAGTACGGCTCAATACATACAATTGTTAAGGGGATGCAGACCTGAGAAAGACGTTTGTCTTGTTTCCATCAGGGTCCCCCATTTTCAATTCATATAGACATATAGACCCCCTTTAGAGGGTCTATCAGTGTTTAGAGGGTCTGTCACAGTGTTTAGAGGGTCTAGCAGTGTTTAGAGGGTGTGATAGACCCTCTAAACACTGTGATAGATCTAGAAGTGCATGGATACACATTGTATTGCCTAGATGGTGTCAGGCTAGGCGATTGCTTAATTCTCTTTCCTGTCCAGTCTAACTGGATGCTGACTGTAGCTTGTTACTGTAGACCTACAGAGTGAGTAATTGAGTGATTAAAAAAAATCGCACTCGTGTGAAGTGAGGGGTGCTCTTATCATCGTACATCATCTCACCCACCTCTCTTCCTCACTTTTTTATTTTTGTGTCTATCAGCTGCTGCTCGACAGTTTGACCCCAAGCTGACCGACCAGGACTACAGCGAAACTGTCAAGAAGTGGCTTCGTTATGCGCCAGACCGGGAGGGAGGCATCTCAAGGAACCGAAGTGACCCAAACTTAAGTCAAGCGAACCAGAGTCAAACTTAGGGTACCCCAGCACAGCACAGCACACACTGTTTCCCTGGTTCATACAGTACAAGGAATTACCCTGATGGACACTGTTCTTCCATGGACGGCATCTACTTGAATGACATGCTGCTTCAGCCTGTTCTTGGAACCGAAGTGACCCAAACTTAATTGTCAAGCGAACCAGAGTCAAACTTGGGGTACCCCAGCACACTGTTTCCCTGGTTCATACAGTACAAGGAATTACCCTGGACACTGTTCTTCCATGGACGGCATCTACTTGAAGGCTGCTTCAGCCTGTTCTTGCAGTGTTTATTTTTTTTATTTTTTATTTTAACCTTTATTTACCCAGGGTAGGTTCGCTGAGCACAGATGCTCTTTTTCAGCTACGCCCTGCTTCACATTCACAGAGTTCCATTCACACCTGGGAGCTGCCCAGGCCTAACAAAATTAATAGTTGGTTTCAGGTTGCCGACCGACCCTGCCGATTTAGGTGCGACCCAATATATTTTATGAGTTTTTAGAAAAAATTATATAAAAAAAAAAAAAAAAAAAAAAAAATTTTAATAAAGTTTCATAGAAATCTTAGTCAAACATTTAGTATTATGGATATTAAACATGCTGGCAGAGTACATGTATCCATGTTGTTGTGAACATTTTAATTAAATAAAGAAATTCCCTATCCATAGTCGCCGTGGGAAAGAATAAAATAAAAAAATAAAATAAAATAAATTCCCTACCTACCCATGGCCAAACTGACAACCAACCTGAAACCAACTATTAATTTTGTTAGGCCCCAGTACAACCACAGTCTGACACTGTTGGCCACTGAGCAACTCCACTGGAGCAGTTGGGGGTTTAGTGCCTTGCTCAAGGGCACTTCAGCGGTTGGTGTTAAGGGTATGGGAGAGAGTTATATGGGAGAGAGTTATAGAAACATTAGGGGTGTAACGGTACACAAAATCCACGGTTCGGTACGTACCTCGGTTTTGAAGACACGGTTCGGTATTATTTTCGGTACAGTGGGGGGGGGGGGGGGGGGGGGGGGGGAATCCAAAAAAAATTGCTTTTCATTTATCTATTTATTTAACTGTATTAAACAATATAAAACGAATTGGCCATAATTGACTGAGCAAACTAATGCTTACTGCTGTAACCTACTAATAACACTTAAGTAAATCTGAAGATTATTATATAGCAGATGCCTTGGAGGATAAGTCGTGGACAACTGTAGATCATCTAAGCTCCACTGTGTTTAAATTCAAATCCTATGCCATTGTTATTTAACCCTTGTGTCTGAAAACTAAAGTATTATACTCTTATTAGGGGACTAAATTGAAAAACTCCATAAAAAGATTATGTTGAAATAATTTCCCACTTTCTTTTCCATAAATATTTTATTCAACTTCAGCCCTAATCATAACCATTTTTTATATTATTTTTGTAATGAAATACTCCCACTTTTCTGAAAAGAGTTGTTAAATATGACAAAAAAAAGAATATGTGGTGGTTATGATCGGGCTGAAGTGGAATAAACAATTTATGAAGAGTACAAAAAAAAATACAAGATAATTAAAAGATTATGCCACATATTATGTTGGCTCATCACTGCAAAGTTATCAAACAAATACGAATCTGATCAGACACAAGGGTTAAGTTGTTGTTCCCTTTCTAATTTCCTCAAACATCTAGTCTAGTTAATGTGATCAATATTATTTGACAATTGATGCTTTTTGTTGGACATTTCAGTCAGTAGTGAGCTCATACTTTGAGCTCATAAATTTATAGTTAAAATGATTGAGACAACGCAATCTTGTCTTCGTTGTGCATGAATGCGTGTGCTCACCACACACAATATGTGTGTCACTATTCTGGCAGTGGCTATATATGTATTGTTAATGAAAGCCTGTTATAAGGTCTGTTATTTTTTTTTGTAAAAAGTTTTGGTCACTGGAAGTTATGATACCCTAGAAAAAAATAAATTTTCATATTAAAGCCATGTTGTCATTTTTGTTCACACATTTTTGGAAATATGGTATAAGAATTTTATTATTATTTATTTAACAATAGTGTGTTTAACAGCAGGAAAAAAACATGTAATGTTATGATGTATACATATCAGCAGCAATATTTTAATGTAAAATGTACATTAATCAGTATTGATTCCTTAACTTTACAAGTTACAAGTAGATGTACAAGTTACAAATGTACAAGTAGAGTACCATTTAGATTATGGTTGAATAAACATTGATGTCTAACATTGATTCAATATAAAATCAACTAAAATGTGCATGTAGATTACCATTTAGATTATGGTTGAATAAACATTGATGTCTAACATTGATTCAATATAGAGGGGGGTGGGAGTGGGAAGCGTCTTATTGATCCATGTCTCTAGTGGGAAGTGATAGGAAGATGACCATCCTCAGTGGGTGGGGCATAGGGTGGGGATTGGAGAGTGGGTATAGAGGAACTTATAGTAGGACGGGTGGGTTAGGG
Source organism: Notolepis coatsorum (assembly GCF_963971535.1). Classification (NCBI taxonomy): domain Eukaryota; kingdom Metazoa; phylum Chordata; class Actinopteri; order Aulopiformes; family Paralepididae; genus Notolepis; species Notolepis coatsorum. Next base: position 18,461,520 of record NC_140176.1, on the reverse strand, counting down.
TTTAGAGTAGAAGGGGGGGGGGCTGTAGCTGGGGTGGTATTTTTATGTGTTCTATGTACTGTTGTCTTATATATGTGTAAGTGTTCCTCCTCTGAACTCCTGGGATTGACCGTCCGGGCCCGCCGGGATCGGCACCTCTGTACTCAGCCTGGCTGCACGGGTATGTTCTCTACGCACTTATACAAGCTCGACCATGGCTAAATTGAATATTTTAATTTGGAACGCAGGAGGGCTTAACGCCCCACACAAGCGTGCCAGTGTCCTTTGGCTATTGAAGAGGAGAAATATTGACCTTGCTCTCCTTAGTGAGACGCATTTAATGGTAGGTGACGTGTCAAGACTGGCAAATCGGCAATATCACGTTATCTCCGCATCCTCAGCCGATGATAAGACGAAAGGAGTAGTCATAGTTACAAGACGTAACCTTGATATCAAAATCTTGGATGTATGGTCGGACACGGAGGGAAGGATTACTATAGCAAAAGTTGAATTCTTGCATAGGAAGATGGCTATAATAGCATTGTATGCTCCTAACACATTTGATTCAGCGTTCTATAATACAATCACGAAGAATATGTTGGAACTTAATGGATACGCTCTCATTGTGGGTGGCGATTTTAATGCGTGCTGGGATGCGGAGATGGATAGGTCTGGGCCCTCTGAAACGAGCGACCAGAAACGGGCCTCTAAGGCCCTCAGGATGTGGGCCAAAGACACGGGGCTCTCAGACCTCTGGCGCTTATGCAACCCCACCCTCAGAGATTACTCTCACCTGTCAGCCAGACACAAAAGCTTCTCTCGAATTGACTATGCATTCGCGTCCCCTAATATGTTTGATAGTTTCGATGTCTCATTGGTTCCCTTGGCTCTCTCAGACCACAAGGGGATTTTCCTTACGGCAACCTTTGGCAGGCTCTCCGCAAGAGCTCCCAGATGGCGTTTTAATTCGACCTTGCTAAAGAACGATGACTTCTGTTCTGAGTTCAGGAGTAAACTAGCTGAATTTTTGCAGATCAACGTTGGCACGGTAGAAGACCCTAGGGTCCTGTGGAACGCATTGAAAGGATTCATCAGGGGTCATGTCACACTATTTGCCTCCAATTTGCGAAAATCCCGGTCAAAAAAGCTAGAAGGACTGGAATCATTATATGCGGACCTATACGCATCCTTGCAAACTGACTATAATGAACGACTAAACACACAACGTAAGATAGTCAAAAAAGAAATAAACTCCATACTTAAACAACAGTCTGAGTTCTTAATACATAGGACAAGACAAAATTACTATTTTCACGGCTCCAGACCTAGCCATCTATTGGCAATGAAAATACGCTCAAATGATCATTTCTCAGATATCCCCTCGATTAGGACGAGCCAGGGTGCAGTCACTACTGATTCGAAAAAGATCAATGACACTTTTAAAGAGTTTTACTCACAGTTATATAGCTCAGAGGGTAATCTGGATGACTCTAGATTTGAATCGTTCATTGGCGGGCTTGAGATACCCCACATTTCTGAGGAAGAGGCCAAGGAACTGGGGAGACCGATTACTCTCGTAGAATTGAGGGAGACTATTGTTGAAATGCAGAGGGGTAAGGCGCCAGGCTGGGATGGTATTCCACCCGAAGTGTATTTAGCTTTCTGGGACCAACTGGGTCCATTGATGCTCGATATGATCAATTACGCTATCGAACAAGGGGAGTTCTCAAGAGATGTCAATATGGCGTTGATTTCTTTACTTCTCAAAAAGGACAAAGATCCCAATGATTGTGGTAGCTATAGACCCTTGAGTCTTCTCGGGGCCGATTTAAAGGTGTTTGCCAAGGTGCTGGCCCGTCGCCTGCAGAGATTTATGTCTGTATTGGTACACTGCGATCAAACTGGTTTTATCCCGGGGCGTCTGGCTGCAGATAATCTTAGGAGGCTGTTGCATGTAATCGATAACAGTAAAGACAATACAACTCCATCCACAGTTCTGTCTTTGGATGCCATGAAGGCGTTTGACAGACTTGAGTGGTCATACCTGTGGAAGGTACTGGAGGTCATGGGTCTTGGAAAGAGTTTTATTCATATGATTAAAGTCCTGTATGCCTCGCCGTCTGCGATGATACTGACAGGCAAAAACTGTTCCACACTCTTTCCAGTCTCCAGATCTTCTAGACAGGGTTGCCCTCTGAGCCCGGGACTGTTCGCGCTTTCCCTCGAACCTTTGGCTCAATTTATTAGGCAATCGGAGGACATCGTCCCCATAATGGTCAACAATACTCCACACAAAATTGCTCTCTATGCGGATGACCTGCTGATTTTCATGGACGACCCCTCCCGGTCGGCCACAAAATTATTGAGGATAATCGACGACTTTGGTAAATTGTCAGGTTTTAAGATTAACTGGAACAAATCAGCCTGCCTACCTCTTAATGAACTGGCCAAGGCGGTACGACTACCAGCTGATATCCCCATAGTAGAACATTTTAAATACCTGGGCATAGAGATATTCCCCACGCTGAATCAAACTACTAAGTACAACTTCACGGGTACTTATGATAAAATACGCCAGGATCTAGACAGGTGGTCGTCCCTTCCTAACTCCTTACAAGCCCGGGCTTCCATAATCAAAATGAACATCCTGCCTAGGATAAATTTTATTAGCTCAATGCTCCCCCTGCCCCCTCCAATAGACCACTGGCGCAAGGTACAATCGATGGTATCTAAGTTTGTCTGGAATAACAAACGCCCGAGAATCAAAAGGGCTACTACTCAACGTAGAAAACAAGATGGGGGCCTCGCAATCCCTGATTTTAAACTTTATTTCTGGTCCTTCTCACTGAGACCTCTGATGTGCTGGCTAGACCCTGTAGAGGCTGTATCGTGGCGCTCCTTAGAAGCGGCGGCGGTGTCTCCGCTAAGATTGCAGGATGTAGTGTACTCCACTGTCTCTATTGCGAAATGCCGGCTGAGGTATGGACCGATCATAACTCACGTGATCCAAACGTGGCGTAATGTACAGAGGTCGTGTGGGGTTAAATGCCCTTGGCACCTGGACTCTCCAATTTTTAATAACCAGCAATTACTTGTTGGACACAAGCCGGTTAATATTCCTCAATGGCAAAGGAGGGGAGTGCATACTCTGGAGGATATTTATGATAAGAACGGCCTCCGTGCGTTTCAGGACTTAAGAGAATTTTATGATCTTCCCGGCGAGTCCTTCTTTCTTTACCTTCAACTAAGGTCAGCACTGAGGGCGCATGGCGTACCGTGGGCTCAAGCTTTGCAACCACACCCCTTCCTCAGGCTCATAGTGGACAGAACGACATCCAGAGGGTTTGTCTCAGACTTTTATACGCTCTTAATTCAATCCACGTATAAAAATTTATCATTGGATACAATCTGGCGTGTGGATATCCCGGAGTTGGACCCCGAGTTTGACTGGGATGATGTTTGGGCAAATGTGGCATTATCTTCCCGCAACCCCAATCACCAGCAAATTAATTTTAATTACATTCATAGGACCTATCTTACACCTAGGAAGCTATTTGCTATGGGACTGATAACCGACTCTCGGTGCACTTTGTGCTCTCAAAAGGCCACTGGCACTTATATGCATATGTATTGGGATTGCCCACCAGTGGCCCGTTTCTGGAGGTCAATAACGGACAAACTTTCAGATCTGTGTGGCTTAACTATCCCATTCACAGCTGTTACGCTACTCCTGAACGATATAACGACACTACCCGCGTCCGTACAACTGAAAAGGGTTGTCCTAGCGGGTGTCACAGCAGCGAAGAAGCTTATAGCAATGAGATGGAAGGAGCCTGAGAAGCTGACAATGATCAACTGGTCCCTAACTCTATTGGATGTGATTTATCTTGAGATATCCACGGCTCGGGTGATTGGGGTGGGGCAGGCTGGCATTGACCTGTGGTTCGCAGCAGCTGAGAAGGTAAAGACCGCCGTGTGCGGCTGAGCGGGGTTGGGGCGCTTGATCGGGGGGGTCCGGCGGTCTCTGGGGAGGGGGAGGAGGAAATGTCTTGTCTGTCTTGGTTTTTGTCTTGTCCTTCTTAACTTTGGCTGGGGGGATTTTAGGGGGGGTTGGTATTTAGCTATTCTGCGCTATATGTCAATTCACATGCCATCTCCCCAAGGGACTAATATTGGCAGACTGATTGACCTGTCAACCAACTTGGAAGAGGAATTTCTTTCTTCTTACACTTTACCGTCTGCGAGTTTGGCAATCTTGAACATGTGTAAGGGACCTAGGCTATCTACAGTAAATCTGCGACAACACTCTCATAAACAATCTTTTAAGTCACTCCACTTTGTAAAGGTGGGGAAAGGTTGCCATGTCTTGAAGACCCCTTTTTGTTATTGAAGTAGCCACCTATATTTGATAGGTTGGACGCTGTTTCTTTTTCTTTTTGTCTTATAATTTATTATTCTGTATTATTATTGTTTGTTATTCTCCTGTGAAGTTATGTTTTTTGTTACTGTGGTTATTGTGTTGTCCTGTTTCATGTAATTAATAATAAAAAAAATTTGATCAAAAAAAAAACATTGATTCAATATAAAATCAACTAAAATGTGCATGTAGATTACCATTTAGATGATGGTTGAATCAACATTGATATAGTATCAGCTATGGTTGACACCTAACGTTGATTCAACGTGTAAGTCATAGACAACGATCTGTATAATTTAGATGTCAGGCTTCAACATAGATTCAATATTTCTGCCGAACCCTATTTCAACGTTGATTCACCCTTTTTTTGCTATCTGGGATATGATTGGTTCTATGGGTTGGGATTGTCTTATATATTGTGCTAAAGGCTCTAGTGATAGATCGAATAGTCCGGTGTACAGTTTCTACGTCAAATGTATATACTCTTTTTTTCTGGACTCTTTTCGTATCACAAACAGTACTGTATTTGCAAATCTGGTATGTCATAAATGTATAGATGTAGTACTGTCTATCTGTATGTCATGTATGTCATGTTACGATTAATTGAAAATGGGGGACCCTGATGTAAACAAGACGAAAGTCTTTCTCTGGTCTGCATCCCCTTAACATTGAGCTGTACTGTACCCATTCTGCAATCTGTTAATAAAGTTTTCAATCAAATCAATCAATCAATCAAGTATGTATGCCATTTTTTTCTCCATGTCTCTCTTTGTGCTTATGAGTTTTAGTGGGTTTTCCTTGACAAAGTAAACAAATTAGAGGTAGAGTTGATGACGAGAGAAAGTCCTGAACTATGTAAAAAAATATCTATATATGAATCACAGTAAACTAGACACTGCCTCTTTAAAGCGACTCCTCCCCTGGACAGCTCCAACCAGGAAGCACCTCCCACCCCGTGACACGTTCAGAGTTTACTCTATAACCAGGAAGCACCTCCGCTCCCACCCGACACGCAATAAGAGTTTACTCTTCCTGAGAAAACAAAACTTAACAGCGCCGTTGTTAAAATGGCGCAGCAAGGAGTTGATCTGCACCGGGACGACCAGTTCTGCTGTTCTATCTGTCTGGATCTACTGAAGGATCCGGTAACTATTCCCTGTGCACACAGCTACTGTATGGGCTGTATCAAAGACTGCTGGGATCGAGATGATCAGAAGGGGATCTACACATGTCCCCAGTGCAGGGAGACTATTACCCCGAGGCCTGTTCTGAAGAAAAACAACATGCTGGCTGAAGTGATAGAACAACTAAGGAATGCAGGACTCCAAGCTGCTCCTCCTGATCACTGTTGTGCTGGACCTGGAGATGTGGCCTGTGATTTCTGCATTGGGAGAAAGCAGAAAGCCCTCAAGTCCTGCTTGGTATGTCTGACCTCTTTCTGTGAAACTCACCTCCAGCCTCATTATACTGTAGCTCCATTAAAGAAACACAAGCTGGTCAAAGCCTCCACACGGCTTCAGGAGAACATCTGCTCTCGTCATGATGAAGCTATGAAGATGTTCTGTCGTACTGATCAGCAGTGCATCTGTTATTTGTGTTCCGTGGATGAACATAAAGGCCATGATACAGTCTCAGCTGCAGCAGAAAGGACGGAGAGACAGAAAGAGCTCGGCACGAGTCAGCAGAAAATCCACCAGAGAGTCCAGGAGAGTCCAGGAGAGAGAGAAGCGACTCAAAGAGGCCCAACAGGCTGTTGATTCTCTCAATCGCTCTGCTGATAAAGCAGTGGAGGACAATGAAAGAATCTTCACTGAGCTGATGCGCTCCTTGGAGACGAGGCGCTCTGAGCTGAAGAAGGTCATCAGAGCCCAACAGAGGACCACAGTGACTCAGGCTGAAGAACTGCAGAAGAGACTGGAGCAGGAGATAGCGGACCTGAGGAAGAGAGACACTGAGCTGGAGCAGCTCTCACACACAGAGGACCACATCCACTTTCTACAGAGTTACCCCTCCCTCTCCAGTCCCAGTGAGTCTACAGACTTACCCAGCATCAGTGTCCTTCCTCTCCTGTACTTTGCAGATGTGACTGAGGTTGTGTCTGAGCTGAGAGACCAACTAGAGGACGTTCTGAAAGAGCAGTGGCCCAGAATCTCAACAACAGTGAATGCAGTTAATGTTTTACTGCCACCACCAGAGCCCAAGACCAGAGCTGACTTCTTACAATATTACTCTCCGATCACACTGGACCCAAACACAACACACACACGTCTGTCTTTATCTGAGGGGAACAGAAAAGCAACACTGATGCTGCAAGAGCAGTTATATCCTGATCACCCAGAAAGATTCATTCAAAGGGCTCAGGTTCTGGGTAGAGAAGGTCTGACTGGATGCTGTTACTGGGAGGTGGAGTGGAGTGTAGGGGTTCGTGTAGCAGCCTCCTACAAAGACATTCGTAGAACAGGCACTAAGGAGGAATGTGGATTTGGATGCAATTCCAAATCCTGGGCTTTAGAGTGCTATGATCAATGTAATTACAGCTTCAGCCACAATAACAAGCGCATAACAGTACCGGGCCCCCGGTCCTCCAGAATAGGAGTGTACCTGGATCACAGGGCAGGGACTCTGTGCTTCTACAGCGTCTCTGACACCATGACCCTCCTGCACAGAGTCAACACCACATTCACTCAGCCTCTCTATCCTGGACTTTGGTGTCAATATTACCACGGGGAGGCTGAGTTTTGTGAGAGATCAGTGACATACACAGCTCCTCTACCCAGGGTTTTGGATTTAAATTGATCTTGAGGATGTTTGCTGAGTTGTGAAAGATGAGGTAATTAGGAGTTACATTCACTCAGTCACTCAGTCTATCGTTGTTCTGAGGGACACACACACACATACACTATGTTGTTCTGAGGGACACATAACATACACTATGTTTTGCTTTGTTTCTAGTTTCTAGCCTACCGGGGTAATGTTTGATTGGATATTATTTGCATAATTCATTCATAATTATTCACATATTTGATTCCCATACCTCTGTCCCTTTGCATGTGGGGAAGTAAAAATCTGTATTCTGATACTGCGGGTAGGTTGGACAACCATATGCAACCATTTTATTTGTATTTGATCACCTTTGGTCATTTTGAATTACTGTGGGATTTGGGTCTGTCTCTTCTCTTTCTGTTCCAGGGGGGGTTGGTAACAATGTGGTGGCCGGACCTCCATGTGGAGGTTGAGTCAGCCTATAACCTTTTCCCTCACCTCGTATCTCTGGGCAGCCGGGACACTTCATACGGGACACTCTATTTTCAAGGCCTTCTCTTGAACCCATAGCCAGGATGTGTGGGGCATGGGTCAGTCGTAAATGCAACTATTTCGTTTAAGAACAGACCCATCTGCGTTATCAAAAGAGCTCCAGGAGCGAGAGAGAGTTGTTCTTCTGGTGGCAGACTTTCTGGGAGACAGACCTACACTGTAATTATTTTTTACATCACGGGAAATTCACTTATTTTAATAAAGATTACGTTTGTTTTTCTACTTTAAGTGTAAATGTCATAAAAATACAGTACATTTATCTTTTATCAAAATATTAACCATTAAATAAAGGTTGTAATCTGTAAATGTATTTGATTTTACTGTAATTTGACAGTAAGTATTTGGCAACCGTTGCCACCAGACATTACCATTTTTTTCTTTTTACAGTTTTCTTTTTTACACTGTATAGGAGCTGGCTTAGGAAGAATGACCATTCATTGAATATTGTGCATTTAGTCTTTTGTTCTTTTATTCTTACTAAATAAACGTGGACATCTAAACCCAGAAGGACCCGTGTGGATATTTGCTTGAAACTTGCCGTTTCACCGACTGAACCTCAATATAGAACTTTGAACACAACGCAAAGGAATTTACTTCAACTCACTATTTCCATGTGCTACACGAAAAAGTCTGTCGAAACCTAACATTACCATTGAAAATTCAATAGTGAAACGAGTTAAGAGTTCCAAACCAATTCTGGTTTAATTCTAGATCATCTCCAATCAGCTGCAAATGCTTTCTAAAATGTTGCCATTGTTACTATTACAATTGTTTAAGAACCCAAGAGCTGAGGGCAATCGTTTTGGCAGCGGTGGCCTAAAGGATAGAGAAGCGGGTTTGTGACCGGAAGGTCGCCGGTTTCGATCCACCGGACCGGCAGGAAACATCTGGGCTGGGGATTGGGGAAGTGAATGAATAACTCTCTCGCATACCCTCAATACCAACAGGCTGAAGTGCCCTTGAGCAAGGCACTTAACCCCCAACTGCTCCAGCGGAGTTGCTCAGTGGCCAACGGTGTCAGACTGTGGTTGTACTGGGCAGCTCCCAGGTGTGAATGGAACTGTGTGAGTCAGTGTGAAGCAGGGCGTTACTGAAGAAGAGCATTCGTGCTCAGAGAACCTACCCTGGTAAATAAAGGTAAAAAAAATAAAAGTTTGATGTGGCGCTCCTAGGGAAAGTACCTCCTCCCTGATGGCAGGAGTTGAAACTGCAGGTGAATAGGGGAGAATATCCTTTCATCCTATCAGAATGAAATTTCACAATATGGGCATATATGCAAACATCTTTTGTATTATGACCTTTATATATTGCTATTAAAATCAGTTATTTTTTGTTTTTGTTCTTGACTATAAGTTTGATAAGATAAGATAAACCTTTTATTATTCCCCCGTAAGGGAGTTCAGGCATCAAAGCAGCACCAGCAAAGACAATGAAGCACAGTAGATGCACAGGTTAGATCCAAACAAGCTAAGATAATTAGAATGAAAATACAATAAAACCAAGTAAACATGGCTGTTTACTTGGTTCTCTGAGTGAGTGAATGAACATAGAAACATAAGTAAAGTATACTCTACAATATCAATAATATTAGGAGCTGCCCAGTACAAACACAGTCTGACACTGTTTACCACTAGGAGCTGCCCAGTACAACCACAGTCTGACACTGTTGACCACTAGGAGCTGCCCAGTACAACCACAGTCTGACACTGTTGACCACTAGGAGCTGCCCAGTACAACCACAGACTGACACTGTTGACCACTAGGAGCTGCCCAGTACAACCACAGTCTGACAGTTGACCACTAGGAGCTGCCCAGTACAACCACAGTCTGACACTGTTGACCACTAGGAGCTGCCCAGTACAACCACAGTCTGACAGTTGACCACTAGGAGCTGCCCAGTACAACCACAGTCTGACACTGTTGACCACTAGGAGCTGCCCAGTACAACCACAGTCTGACACTGTTGACCACTAGGAGCTGCCCAGTACAACCACAGTCTGACACTGTTGACCACTATGGAGCTGCCCAGTACAACCACAGTCTGACACTGTTGACCACTATGGAGCTGCCCAGTACAACCACAGTCTGACACTGTTGACCACTATGGAGCTGCCCAGTACAACCACAGTCTGACACTGTTGACCACTAGGAGCTGCCCAGTACAACCACAGACTGACACTGTTGACCACTAGGAGCTTCCCAGTACAACCCACACAGAAGGATAGGAAGGATTGCTTTCCCAAATCCCCTCCAATGGATAATGTGTCATGTAGGCAGTAGAGGGCACCAATTACTTTGTGTATGCAGTGCACAAAGTTCTGTGTATGTACAAACAATCTACAGTTGGCTATTTTTGTGGTGTATTTGAGGTTGACATATCTAAGTGTACATTTTATTCGAAACAAATGTACATGTTAAAAAAATAATAATACTAAACAATAGCCCCTCACCAAATTTGATGTTATACATTTTATTTATTCAAAAGACTTATCAAAGCTAAAAAGTCTGAACAAAAGTATAAATGTCACATATCAAAACTAATAAAGACACATAATCATTATCCCACTATCATAAAAGTGTTGGATTGAGGTTGAAACATTTATGCCTCCATAGCAATATTATTTCAAGTGTCAATTAACTTCCTATAATGGAGCGACTCAAATACATGTGACATAGAACAATGATGGAAGTAAAGTGCCTTGAAAACAAAAGATACATACAGAGGAGAGAGCAAGACTAGTCATCCTTATACACTCTCTCACTGTATTAACATTTAGGCGGAAACATCTTTTAATCTACGAATTCCAATCTGGCTTCAGAACATCCCACTCCACTGACACATGCCTTCTCTATTTGAACGACCACATCAAACAAGAGGTGGACGCGGGCAAATACTGCGGCATGGTCATGCTGGACCTACAAAAGGTCTTCAACACTGTCAATCACTCCATTCTGATTGACAAGCTAAAAGCAATTGGTTTTGTTTATCAGTGAGCTGGATGCAATCCTACCTGGAGGGGAGAGAACAGGACCGCTACTGTTCCTAATTTATGCAAATGACATGTCGTCAGCTTGTGACTGCAACTTGTTCCTGTTTGCGGACGACTCAGCCCTGCTGGTCTCTGACAAGAACAAGTTGCAGGTTGAAAGAGTCCATTCTCTTCGGTTCAAATAACAAACTCAGCAAGACCGACGGCTTCTCAGTTACAGTGGGTGACAATATTGTCACAAGGAAAGATGAAATTACCTACCTGGGTTCCATCCTAGAGGCAAATCTTTCCTGTGACAAAATGGCATCCAATGTAATAAAAAAAAGTCAACCAACGAACTAGATTCTTGTACCGGATCTCCTCTCTGGTAAACAAGAATACTCTGAAGACTCTGGCAGGAGCACTCATTCAAGGGTACTATGACTATGCTTGCACCTCATGGTACCAAAGCACCTCAAAGGCGCTAAAACAAGATTACAAACATCACAACCACAACACCAGAGGAAGCTCAACAAATCATGTTAAACCCAGATTCGGCTCAAAGAAGGGACTAAACACGTTTAGCAATTATGCCACATAAATCAAATCAAATTTATTTATAAGGCCCGACAACACACGTTAATGTCCCCATGGGCCGTACAGGTCTTCTTTAAACAAGTCAAGAGGAAAACATAACAATAAGTCAAGAACAGAACAAGAACACCATAAGGTCCAAACATTTTTAGATGAATGCAAATAAATGTGGAACGCCCTACCCAAAGCTGTAAAGGAATGTGAATCCCTACCCACATTCAAAACCGCTCTTAAAGAGCACCTACGGAGGCTGCAATTCGAAACTGGCCACCATAAATGTCCAAACCCCCCCACCCCCACCCCCTCCTAATAGACAGTCTCCTCCCCACCGCATGTATATATTCTCTCCCCACTGTATGTATATTTCTCTCCCACCCACCCACCCACCCACCCCCTCCTAATGTAAAGTCTCCTCCCCACCGTATGTATATATTCTCTCCCCACCGTATGTATATTTCTCTCCCCACCGTATGTATATTTCTCTCCCACCCACCCACCCCCTCCTAATGTACAGTCCCCTCCCCATCATATGTATATACTCTGTCAGGATCTATGGGTAACAGTACTGTATATTTGCATATCGTATATGTCACAAATGTAACAGTACTAAATACCTGTATGTCATGTATGTCCCTATGCCATAAATGTCATGTATGTTGTGTATGTCATAAATGTCACTATGAATTGAAAATGGGGGACCCTGATGTAAACAAGACAAACGTCTTTCTCTGGTCTGCATCCCCTTAACAATTGTGTGTATTGAGCCGTACTGTATTGTACCCATTCTGCAATCTGTTAAATCAAGTTTTCATTCATTCATTCATTCATTCATTCAGAGAGAGAGAGAAAGTGTTTTATTGAGGCCTTTAACCTTGAACTGGAGAGTCTGGACTGGTCAGATGAGCTCAATGGTACACTGGTTGAAGAAACATGGCTTGGTTTCAAAACCAAATTTTCAACGATACTAAACAACATGGCCCGCCTAAGAACCACCAGGGTAAAAAATCGCGCTGAGCCGTGGATGCACACTGAAATACTGACCGCTATGAAAACCAGAGACAAAAAATGCTCTAAATTTCGTAAAAGTCAGTCAAAGCTTACCATAAGCACGAGCAGTGAACTCCAAGCCCACGTGACTGAACTCAAACTGGAAAGAAACAGACTAAGAAATGACGTAAACTCCATGATCAAAACAGCAAAGAAAAATGTCATCAATGACAAAACCGAGGAAAACAAAAACAAACCACGTGAACTTTGGAAATTACTCAATAACCAACTAGGCTGCAGTAAAAAACGTAAAACCAGATTCTCAAACATAAACATAAAGACGGACAACACGCTCATCACAGACAAGCTGGATGTAGCCAATTACTTAAACAGTTTCTTCACAAACATAGCCACAACACTGGTAAACAAACTACCCTCCCACTCAGGGCATTATGGGGTACAACACATAGTAGCATACTACAAGAACCTAGGGGTCCACAAAGACGACTTCAAACTGGAAATGGTAACAACAGATGAGGTACTCAAAAAACTGAGTGCCCTCCAACCTAACAAGGCCACTGGCCATGACAACATCCCCTCCAAATTCCTCAGAGACTCAGCAGCCGCCATCACCCCAGTCATCACACACATAATAAACCTCTCCATAAAACAGGGACACTGGGTTAGGACATTTAGGGGCCAGTTTTGAATTGCAGTCTCCCGTAGGTGTTCTTTGAGAGTGTTTTTGAAGGTGGGTAGTGATTCACATTCCTTTACAGCTTTGGGTAGGGCGTTCCACATTGTTGTGGCATAATTGCGAAACGTGTTTAGTCCCTTGTTTGAGCCGAATCTGGGTTTTACATGATTTGTGGAGCTCCCTCTGGTGTTGTGATCGTGGTATTCACTGACCTTTGGGAAGTATTTTGACATGTACATGGGTACCTTGGTCGTGTAGTGTATCTTGTAGACCAGGCCCATTGCAAGTTGCTGTACTCTGTCGTCTACTCTAAGCCATCCTAGGTTGGCAAACATCCCCTCCAAATTCCTCAGAGACTCAGCAGCCGCCATCACCTCAGTCATCACACACATAATAAACCTCTCCATAAAACAGGGACACGTCCCCAAGGACTTCAAAATTGCGAGAGTAACACCCCTGCACAAAAAAGGCAGTAAATTAGACCCAGGCAACTACCGCCCTGTTTCTATCCTTACCTCCATCTCGAAAGTCATGGAAAAAATTGTATACGAACAGGTCGAAAAATACCTTGCGGAAAAGAATCGAATCTACGAATTCCAATCTGGCTTCAGAACATCCCACTCCACTGACACATGCCTTCTCTATTTAAACGACCACATCAAACAAGAGGTGGACGCGGGCAAATACTGCGGCATGGTCATGCTGGACCTACAAAAGGCCTTCGACACTGTCAATCACACCATTTTGATTGACAAGCTAAAAGCAATTGGTTTTGATAGTCTATCAGTGAGCTGGATGCAATCCTACCTGGAGGGGAGAGAGCAGATGGTGGAGGTAAACAGTACCCTATCCCCCCCCCTCACAGTAAGCTGTGGTGTTCCACAAGGAAGCATACTAGGTCCGCTACTGTTCCTAATTTATGCAAATGACATGTCGTCAGCTTGTGACTGCAACTTGTTCTTGTTTGCGGACGACTCAGCCCTGCTGGTCTCTGACAAGAACAAATTACAGGTTGAAAAAACCCTCAGCTCAGAACTAGGCAAAATCTGCATATGGCTCGCTGATAACAAACTATCATTACACATGGGCAAAACAGAGTCCATTCTCTTCGGTTCAAATAACAAACTCAGCAAGACCGACGGCTTCTCAGTTACAGTGGGTGACAATATTGTCACAAGGAAAGAAGATATTACCTACCTGGGTTCCATCCTAGAGGCAAATCTTTCCTGTGACAAAATGGCATCCAATGTAATAAAAAAAGTCAACCAACAAACTCGTTTCTTGTACCGGATCTCCTCACTGGTAAACAAGAATACCCTGAAGACTCTGGCAGGAGCACTCATTCAAGGGTACTACGACTATGCTTGCACCTCATGGTACCAAAGCACCTCAAAGGCGCTAAAAACAAAATTACAAAAATCTCAAAACAAACTGGTCAGACTACTGCTTGACCTACTCCTAGAACCCACCTCACCCCTGCCCACTTTGACAACCTAGGATGGCTTAGAGTAGACAACAGAGTACAGCAACTTGCAATGGGCCTGGTCTACAAGATACACTACACGACCAAGGTACCCATGTACATGTCAAAATACTTCTCAAAGGTCAGTGAATACCACGATCACAACACCAGAGGGAGCTCCACAAATCATGTTAAACCCAGATTCGGCTCAAACAAGGGACTAACCCTGTTTCGCAATTATGCCACATCAATGTGGAACGCCCTACCCAAAGCTGTAAAGGAATGTGAATCCCTACCCACTTTCAAAAACACTCTCAAAAAACACCTACGGGAGACTGCAATTCGAAACTGTCCCCTGTAAATGTCCTAACCCAACCTCCTCCAATGTACAGTTTCTACGTCAAATGTATATACACTTTTTTCTGGACTCTTTTCGTATCACAAACAGTACTGTATTTGCAAATCTGGTATCATAAATGTATAGATGTAGCAGTACTGTCTATCTGTATGTCATGTATGTCATATGTTACGAATTACGATTAATTGAAAATGGGGGACCCTGATGTAAACAAGACGAAAGTCTTTCTCTGGTCTGCATCCCCTTAACATTGAGCTGTACTGTACTGTACCCATTCTGCAATCTGTTAATAAAGTTTTCAATCAAATCAATCAATCAATCAAGTATGTATGCCATTTTCTCCATGTCTCTCTTTGTGCTTATGAGTTTTAGTGGGTTTTCTTGACAAAGTAAACAAATTAGAGGTAGAGTTGATGACGAGAGAAAGTCCTGAACTATGTAAAAAAAAATCTATATATGAATCACAGTAAACTAAACACTGCCTCTTTAAAGCGACTCCTCCCCTGGACAGCTACAACCAGGAAGCACCTCCCACCCCGTGACGCGTTCAGAGTTTACTCTATAACCAGGAAGCACCTCCCACCCGACACGCACAGAGTTCACTCTTCCTGCGCCGTTGTTAAAATGGCGCAGCAAGGAGTTGATCTGCACCGGGACGACCAGTTCTGCTGTTCTATCTGTCTGGATCTACTGAAGGATCCGGTAACTATTCCCTGTGGACACAGCTACTGTATGGGCTGTATCAAAGACTGCTGGGATCGAGATGATCAGAAGGGGATCTACACATGTCCCCAGTGCAGGGAGACTATTACCCCGAGGCCTGTTCTGAAGAAAAACAACATGCTGGCTGAAGTGATAGAACAACTAAGGAAGACAGGACTCCAAGCTGCTCCTCCTGATCACTGTTGTGCTGGACCTGGAGATGTGGTCTGTGATTTCTGCACTGGGAGAAAGCAGAAAGCCCTCAAGTCCTGCCTGGTATGTCTGACCTCTTTCTGTGAAACTCACCTCCAGCCTCATTATACTGTAGCTCCATTAAAGAAACACAAGCTGGTCAAAGCCTCCACACGGCTTCAGGAGAACACCTGCTCTCGTCATGATGAAGCTATGAAGATTTTCTGTCGTACTGATCAGCAGTGCATCTGTTATTTGTGTTCCATGGAAGAACACAAAGGCCATGATACAGTCTCAGCTGCAGCAGAAAGGACGGAGAGACAGAAAGAGCTCGGCACGAGTCAGCAGAAAATCCACCAGAGAGTCCAGGAGAGAGAGAAGCGACTCAAAGAGGCCCAACAGGCTGTTGATTCTCTCAATCACTCTGCTGATAAAGCAGTGGAGGACAGTGGGAGAATCTTCACTGAGCTGATACGCTCCTTGGAGACGAGGCGCTCTGAGCTGAAGAAGGTCATCAGAGCCCAACAGAGGACCACAGTGACTCAGGCTGAAGAACTGCAGAAGAGACTGGAGCAGGAGATAGCGGACCTGAGGAGGAGAGACACTGAGCTGGAGCAGCTCTCACACACAGAGGACCACATCCACTTTCTACAGAGTTACCCCTCCCTCTCCAGTCCCAGTGAGTCTACAGACTTACCCAGCATCAGTGTCCTTCCTCTCCTGTACTTTGCAGATGTGACTGAGGTTGTGTCTAAGCTGAGAGACCAACTAGAGGACGTTCTGAAAGAGCAGTGGCCCAGAATCTCAACAACAGTGAATGCAGTTAATGTTTTACTGCCACCACCAGAGCCCAAGACCAGAGCTGACTTCTTACAATATTACTCTCCGATCACACTGGACCCAAACACAACACACAGATGTCTGTCTTTGTCTGAGGGGAACAGAAAAGCAACACTGATGCAGCAAGAGCAGTTATATCCTGATCACCCAGAAAGATTTATTGATTGGCTTCAGGAGGTTCTGGGTAGAGAAGGTCTGACTGGACGCTGTTACTGGGAGGTGGAGTGTAGTGGACGGGTTTGTGTAGCAGCCTCCTACAAAGACATTAGTAGAACAGGCACTAAGGAGAACTGTGGATTTGGATGCAATTCCAAATCCTGGGCTTTAGATTGCAATCCAAGTAATTACTTCTTCTACCACAATAACAAGCGCATAACAGTACCGGGCCCCCGGTCCTCCAGAATAGGAGTGTACCTGGATCACAGGGCAGGGACTCTGTGCTTCTACAGCGTCTCTGACACCATGACCCTCCTGCACAGAGTCAACACCACATTCACTCAGCCTCTCTATCCTGGAATTTGGTGTCTATATTACCCTGGGGAGGCTGAGTTTTGTGAGAGATCAGTGACATACACAGCTCCTCTACCCAGCGTTTTGGATTTAAATTGATCTTGGAGATGTTTGCTGAGTTGTGAAAGATGAGGTAATTAGGAGTTACATTCACTCAGTCTATCGTTGTTCTGAGGGACACGCACATACACTATGTTGTTCTGAGGGACACATAACATACACTATGTTTTGCTTTGTTTCTAGTTTCTAGCCTACCGGGGTAACGTTTGATTGGATATTATTTGCATAATTCATTCATAATTATTCACACATTTGATTCCCATCTTCAATACCTCTGTCCCTTTGCATGTGGGGAAGTAAAAATCTTTATTTTCATACTCCGGGTAGGTTGGACAACAATATGCAACCATTTTATTTGTATTTGATCACCTTTGGTCATTTTGAATTACTGTGGGATTTCAGTCTGTCTCTTCTCTTTCTGTTCCAGGGGGGGTTGGTAACAATGTGGTGGCCGGACCTCCATGTGGAGGTTGAGTCAGCCTATAACCTTTTCCCTCACCTCGTATCTCTGGGCAGCCGGGACACTTCATACGGGACACTCTTATCTTCAAGGCCTTCTCTTGAACCCATAGCCAGGATGTGTGGGGCATGGGTCAGTCGTAAATGCAACTATTTAGTTTCAGAACAGACCCATCTGCGTTATCAAAAGAGCTCCAGGAGCGAGAGAGAGTTGTTCTTCTGGTGGTAGACTTTCTGGGAGACAGACCTACACTGTAATTATTTTTTACATCACGGGAAATTCACTTATTTTAATAAAGATTACTTTTGTTTTTCTACTTTAAGTGTAAATGTCATAAAAATACAGTACATTTATCTTTTATCAAAATATTAACCATTAAATAAAGGTTGTAATCTGTAAATGTATTTGATTTTACTGTAATTTGACAGTAAGTATTTGGCAACCGTTGCTGCCAGACATTTACAATTTTTTTTTACAGTTTTCTTTTTTACACTGTAGATAGGAGCTGGCTTAGGAAGAATGACCATTCATTGAATATTGTGCATTTAGTCTTTTGTTCTTGTATTCTTTCTTACTAAATAAACGTGGACATCTAAACCCAGAAGGACCCGTGTGGATATTTGCTTGAAACTTGCCGTTTCACCGACTGAACCTCAATATAGAACTTTGAACACAACGCAAAGGAATTTACTTCAACTCACTATTTTCATGTGCTACACGAAAAAGTCTGTCGAAATCTAACATTACCATTGAAATTCAATAGTGAAACGAGTTAAGAGTTCCAAACCAATTCTGGTTTAATTCTAGATCATCTCCAATCAGCTGCAAATACTTTCTAAAATGTTGCCATTGTTACCATTACAATTGTTTAAGAACCCAAGAGCTGAGGGCAATAGTTTTGGCAGCGGTGGCCTAAAGGATAGAGAAGCTGGTTTGTGACCGGAAGGTCACCGGTTTCGATCCACCGGACCGGCAGGAAACATCTGGGCTGGGGATTGGGGAAGTGAATGAATAACTCTCTCGCATACCCTCAATACCAACAGGCTGAAGTGCCCTTGAGCAAGGCACTTAACCCCCAACTGCTCCAGCGGAGTTGCTCAGTGGCCAACGGTGTCAGACTGTGGTTGTACTGGGCAGCTCCCAGGTGTGAATGGAACTGTGTGAGTCAGTGTGAAGCAGGGCGTTACTGAAGAAGAGCATTCGTGCTCAGAGAACCTACCCTGGTAATTAAAGGTAAAAAAAATAAAAGTTTGATGTGGCGCTCCTAGGGAAAGTACCTCCTCCCTGATGGCAGGAGTCGAAACTGCAGGTGAATAGGGGAGAATATCCTTTCATCCCATCCGAATGAAATTTCACAATATGGGCATATGCAAACATCTTTTGTATTATGACCTTTATATATTGCTATTAAAATCAGTTATTTTTTGTTTTTGTTCTTGACTATAAGTTTGATAAGATAAGATAAACCTTTTATTATTCCCCCGTAAGGGAGTTCAGGCATCAAAGCAGCAACAGCAAAGACAATGAAGCACAGTAGATGCACAGGTTAGATCCAAACAAGCTAAGATTATTAGAATGAAAATACAATAAAACCAAGTAAACATGGCTGTTTACTTGGTTCTCTGAGTGAGTGAATGAACATAGAAACATAAGTAAAGTATACTCTACAATATCAATAATATTAGGAGCTGCCCAGTACAAACACAGTTGACACTGTTTACCACTAGGAGCTGCCCAGTACAACCACAGTCTGACACTGTTGACCACTAGGAGCTGCCCAGTACAACCACAGTCTGACACTGTTGACCACTAGGAGCTGCCCAGTACAACCACAGACTGACACTGTTGACCACTAGGAGCTGCCCAGTACAACCACAGTCTGACAGTTGACCACTAGGAGCTGCCCAGTACAACCACAGTCTGACACTGTTGACCACTAGGAGCTGCCCAGTACAACCACAGTCTGACAGTTGACCACTAGGAGCTGCCCAGTACAACCACAGTCTGACACTGTTGACCACTAGGAGCTGCCCAGTACAACCACAGTCTGACACTGTTGACCACTAGGAGCTGCCCAGTACAACCACAGTCTGACACTGTTGACCACTAGGAGCTGCCCAGTACAACCACAGTCTGACACTGTTGACCACTATGGAGCTGCCCAGTACAACCACAGTCTGACACTGTTGACCACTATGGAGCTGCCCAGTACAACCACAGTCTGACACTGTTGACCACTAGGAGCTGCCCAGTACAACCACAGACTGACACTGTTGACCACTAGGAGCTTCCCAGTACAACCCACACAGAAGGATAGGAAGGATTGCTTTCCCAAATCCCCTCCAATGGATAATGTGTCATGTAGGCAGTAGAGGGCAGTAGAGGGCACCAATTACTTTGTGTATGCAGTGCACAAAGTTCTGTGTATGTACAAACAATCTACAGTTGGCTCTTTTTGTGGTGTATTTGAGGTTGACATATCTAAGTGTACATTTTATTCGAAACAAATGTACATGTTAAAAAAATAATAATACAAAACAATAGCCCCTCACCAAATTTGATGTTATACATTTTATTTATTCAAAAGACTTATCAAAGCTAAAAAGTCTGAACAAAAGTATAAATGTCACATATCAAAACTAATAAAGACACATAATCATTATCCCACTATCATAAAAGTGTTGGATTGAGGTTGAAACATTTATGCCTCCAATATTATTTCAAGTGTCAATTAACTTCCTATAATGGAGCGACTCAAATACATGTGACATAGAACAATGATGGAAGTAAAGTGCCTTGAAAACAAAAGATACATACAGAGGAGAGAGCAAGACTAGTCATCCTTATACACTCTCTCACTGTATTAACATTTAGGCGGAAACATCTTTTAATCTACGAATTCCAATCTGGCTTCAGAACATCCCACTCCACTGACACATGCCTTCTCTATTTGAACGACCACATCAAACAAGAGGTGGACGCGGGCAAATACTGCGGCATGGTCATGCTGGACCTACAAAAGGTCTTCAACACTGTCAATCACTCCATTCTGATTGACAAGCTAAAAGCAATTGGTTTTGTTTATCAGTGAGCTGGATGCAATCCTACCTGGAGGGGAGAGAACAGGACCGCTACTGTTCCTAATTTATGCAAATGACATGTCGTCAGCTTGTGACTGCAACTTGTTCCTGTTTGTGGACGACTCAGCCCTGCTGGTCTCTGACAAGAACAAGTTGCAGGTTGAAAGAGTCCATTCTCTTCGGTTCAAATAACAAACTCAGCAAGACCGACGGCTTCTCAGTTACAGTGGGTGACAATATTGTCACAAGGAAAGATGAAATTACCTACCTGGGTTCCATCCTAGAGGCAAATCTTTCCTGTGACAAAATGGCATCCAATGTAATAAAAAAAAGTCAACCAACGAACTAGATTCTTGTACCGGATCTCCTCTCTGGTAAACAAGAATACCCTGAAGACTCTGGCAGGAGCACTCATTCAAGGGTACTATGACTATGCTTGCACCTCATGGTACCAAAGCACCTCAAAGGCGCTAAAACAAGATTACAAACATCACAACCACAACACCAGAGGAAGCTCAACAAATCATGTTAAACCCAGATTCGGCTCAAAGAAGGGACTAAACACGTTTCGCAATTATGCCACATAAATCAAATCAAATGTATTTATAAGGCCCGACAACACACGTTAATGTCCCCATGGGCCGTACAGGTCTTCTTTAAACAAGTCAAGAAGAAAACATAACAATAAGTCAAGAACAGAACAAGAACACCATAAGGTCCAAACATTTTTAGATGAATGCAAATAAATGTGGAACGCCCTACCCAAAGCTGTAAAGGAATGTGAATCCCTACCCACATTCAAAACCGCTCTTAAAGAGCACCTACGGGAGGCTGCAATTCGAAACTGGCCACCATAAATGTCCAAACCCCCCCACCCCCACCACCTCCTAATGTAAAGTCTCCTCCCCACCGTATGTATATATTCTCTCCCCACCGTATGTATATTTCTCTCCCACCCACCCACCCCCTCCTAATGTACAGTCCCCTCCCCATCATATGTATATACTCTGTCAGGATCTATGGGTAACAGTACTGTATATTTGCATATCGTATATATGTCACAAATGTAACAGTACTAAATACCTGTATGTCATGTATGTCCCTATGCCATAAATGTCATGTATGTTGTGTATGTCATAAATGTCACTATGAATTGAAAATGGGGGACCCTGATGTAAACAAGACAAACGTCTTTCTCAGGTCTGCATCCCCTTAACAATTGTGTGTATTGAGCCGTACTGTATTGTACCCATTCTGCAATCTGTTAAATCAAGTTTTCATTCATTCATTCAGAGAGAGAGAGAAAGTGTTTTATTGAGGCCTTTAACCTTGAACTGGAGAGTCTGGACTGGTCAGATGAGCTCAATGGTACACTGGTTGAAGAAACATGGCTTGGTTTCAAAACCAAATTTTCAACGATACTAAACAACATGGCCCGCCTAAGAACCACCAGGGTAAAAAATCGCGCTGAGCCGTGGATGCACACTGAAATACTGACCGCTATGAAAACCAGAGACAAAAAATGCCCTGAGTTTCGTAAAAGTCAGTCAAAGCTTACCATAAGCACGAGCAGTGAACTCCAAGCCCACGTGACTGAACTCAAACTGGAAAGAAACAGACTAAGAAATGACGTAAACTCCATGATCAAAACAGCAAAAAAAAAATTCATCAATGACAAAACCGAGGAAAACAAAAACGAACCACGTGAACTTTGGAAATTACTCAATAACCAACTAGGCTGCAGTAAAAAACTTAAAACCAGATTCTCAAACATAAACATAAAGACGGACAACACGCTCATCACAGACAAGCTGGATGTAGCCAATTACTTAAACAGTCAGTTTCTTCACAAACATAGCCACAACACTGGTAAACAAACTACCCTCCCACTCAGGGCATTATGGGGTAGAAGACATAGTAGCATACTACAGGAACCTAGGGGTCCACAAAGACGACTTCAAACTGGAAATGGTAACAACAGATGAGGTACTCAAAAAACTGAGTGCCCTCCAACCTAACAAGGCCACTGGTCATGACAACATCCCCTCCAAATTCCTCAGAGACTCAGCAGCCGCCATCACCCTAGTCATCACACACATAATAAACCTCTCCATAAAACAGGGACACTGGGTTAGGACATTTGTAGGGTCCAGTTTTGAATTGCAGTCTCCCGTAGGTGTTCTTTGAGAGTGTTTTTGAAGGTGGGTAGTGATTCACATTCCTTTACAGCTTTGGGTAGGGCGTTCCACATTGTTGTGGCATAATTGCGAAACGTGTTTAGTCCCTCGTTTGAGCCGAATCTGGGTTTTACATGATTTGTGGAGCTCCCTCTGGTGTTGTGATCGTGGTATTCACTGACCTTTGGGAAGTATTTTGACATGTACATGGGTACTTTGGTCGTGTAGTGTATCTTGTAGACCAGGCCCATTGCAAGTTGCTGTACTCTGTCGTCTACTCTAAGCCATCCTACTGTAGGTTGGCAAACATCCCCTCCAAATTCCTCAGAGACTCAGCAGCCGCCATCACCTCAGTCATCACACACATAATAAACCTCTCCATAAAACAGGGACACGTCCCCAAGGACTTCAAAATTGCGAGAGTAACACCCCTGCACAAAAAAGGCAGTAAATTAGACCCAGGCAACTACCGCCCTGTTTCTATCCTTACCTCCATCTCGAAAGTCATGGAAAAAATTGTATACGAACAGGTCGAAAAATACCTCGCAGAAAATAATCGAATCTACGAATTCCAATCTGGCTTCAGAACATCCCACTCCACTGACACATGCCTTCTCTATTTAAACGACCACATCAAACAAGAGGTGGACGCGGGCAAATACTGCGGCATGGTCATGCTGGGCCTACAAAAGGCCTTCGACACTGTCAATCACACCATTCTGATTGACAAGCTAAAAGCAATTGGTTTTGATAGTCTATCAGTGAGCTGGATGCAATCCTACCTGGAGGGGAGAGAGCAGATGGTGGAGGTAAACAGTACCCTATCCCCCCCCTCACAGTAAGCTGTGGTGTTCCACAAGGAAGCATACTAGGTCCGCTACTGTTCCTAATTTATGCAAATGGCATGTCGTCGGCTTGTGACTGCAACTTGTTCTTGTTTGCGGACGACTCAGCCCTGCTGGTCTCTGACAAGAACAAGTTACAGGTTGAAAAAACCCTCAGCTCAGAACTAGGCAAAATCTGCATATGGCTCGCTGATAACAAACTATCATTACACATGGGCAAAACAGAGTCCATTCTCTTCGGTTCAAATAACAAACTCAGCAAGACCGACGGCTTCTCAGTTACAGTGGGTGACAATATTGTCACAAGGAAAGAAGATATTACCTACCTGGGTTCCATCCTAGAGGCAAATCTTTCCTGTGACAAAATGGCATCCAATGTAATAAAAAAAGTCAACCAACGAACTTGTTTCTTGTACCGGATCTCCTCACTGGTAAACAAGAATACCCTGAAGACTCTGGCAGGAGCACTCATTCAAGGGTACTACGACTATGCTTGCACCTCATGGTACCAAAGCACCTCAAAGGCGCTAAAAACAAAATTACAAAAATCTCAAAACAAACTGGTCAGACTACTGCTTGACCTTACTCCTAGAACCCACCTCACCCCTGCCCACTTTGACAACCTAGGATGGCTTAGAGTAGACAACAGAGTACAGCAACTTGCAATGGGCCTGGTCTACAAGATACACTACACGACCAAGGTACCCATGTACATGTCAAAATACTTCTCAAAGGTCAGTGAATACCATGATCACAACACCAGAGGGAGCTCCACAAATCATGTTAAACCCAGATTCGGCTCAAACAAGGGACTAAACACGTTTCGCAATTATGCCACATCAATGTGGAACGCCCTACCCAAAGCTGTAAAGGAATGTGAATCACTACCCACTTTCAAAAACACTCTCAAAAAACACCTACGGGAGACTGCAATTCGAAACTGTCCCCTGTAAATGTCCTAACACAACCCCCTCCAATGTACAGTAAATTACCAAGTATGGTCTTGTCAATATTCCAATGTACAGTTTTGCTTGTACAGTTGTACAGTGTCCCCCACCCACCCCTCCTACCCAACCTCCCCCACCCCCACCCACCCACCCAACCACCTCCAATGTACAGCCCCCCCCCCCCCCCCCCCCCCCCCCCCCCCCACCTACCCAACCTCCTCCAATACAGTTTCTACGTCAAATGTATATACACTTTTTTCTGGACTCTTTTCGTATCACAAACAGTACTGTATTTGCAAATCTGGTATGTCATAAATGTATAGATGTAGCAGTACTGTCTATCTGTATGTCATGTATGTCATATATGTTACGATTAATTGAAAATGGGGGACCCTGATGTAAACAAGACGAAAGTATTTCTCTGGTCTGCATCCCCTTAACATTGAGCTGTACTGTATTGTACCCATTCTGCAATCTGTTAATAAAGTTTTCAATCAAATCAATCAATCAATCAAGTATGTATGCCATTTTCTCCATGTCTGATTGATTGATTGATTGATTGATTGATTGAAAAGTTTATTAACAGATTGCAGAATGGGTACAGTACAGTACAGCTCAATACATACAATTGTTAAGAGGATGCAGACCTGAGAAAGACTTTCGTCTTGTTTCCATCAGGGTCCCCCATTTTCAATTCATCTTTGTGCTTATGAGTTTTAGTGGGTTTTCCTTGACAAAGTAAACAAATTAGAGGTAGAGTTGATGACGAGAGAAAGTCCTGAACTATGTAAAAAAAAATCTATATATGAATCACAGTAAACTAGACACTGCCTCTTTAAAGCGACTCCTCCCCTGGACAGCTACACATTACACAATACTATCCACCTGCATCTCCAGCTACAACCAGGAAGCACCTCCCACCCCGTGACGCGTTCAGAGTTTACTCTATAACCAGGAAGCACCTCCGCTCCCACCCGACAAGCGATAAGAGTTTACTCTTCCTGAGAAAACAAAACTTAACAGCGCCGTTGTTAAAATGGCGCAGCAAGGAGTTGATCTGCACCGGGACGACCAGTTCTGCTGTTCTATCTGTCTGGATCTACTGAAGGATCCGGTAACTATTCCCTGTGCACACAGCTACTGTATGGGCTGTATCAAAGACTGCTGGGATCGAGATGATCAGAAGGGGATCTACACATGTCCCCAGTGCAGGGAGACTATTACCCCGAGGCCTGTTCTGAAGAAAAACAACATGCTGGCTGAAGTGATAGAACAACTAAGGAAGACAGGACTCCAAGCTGCTCCTCCTGATCACTGTTGTGCTGGACCTGGAGATGTGGTCTGTGATTTCTGCACTGGGAGAAAGCAGAAAGCCCTCAAGTCCTGCCTGGTATGTCTGACCTCTTTCTGTGAAACTCACCTCCAGCCTCATTATACTGTAGCTCCATTAAAGAAACACAAGCTGGTCAAAGCCTCCACACGGCTTCAGGAGAACATATGCTCTCGTCATGATGAAGCTATGAAGATTTTCTGTCGTACTGATCAGCAGTGCATCTGTTATTTGTGTTCCATGGATGAACACAAAGGCCATGATACAGTCTCAGCTGCAGCAGAAAGGACGGAGAGACAGAAAGAGCTCAGCACGAGTCAGCAGAAAATCCACCAGAGAGTTCAGGAGAGAGAGAAGCGACTCAAAGAGGCCCAACAGGCTGTTGATTCTCTCAATCACTCTGCTGATAAAGCAGTGGAGGACAATGAGAGAATCTTCACTGAGCTGATACGCTCCTTGGAGACGAGGCGCTCTGAGCTGAAGAAGGTCATCAGAGCCCAACAGAGGACCACAGTGACTCAGGCTGAAGAAGTGCAGAAGAGACTGGAGCAGGAGATAGCGGACCTGAGGAGGAGAGACACTGAGCTGGAGCAGCTCTCACACACAGAGGACCACATCCACTTTCTACAGAGTTACCCCTCCCTCTCCAGTCCCAGTGAGTCTACAGACTTACCCAGCATCAGTGTCCTTCCTCTCCTGTACTTTGCAGATGTGACTGAGGTTGTGTCTGAGCTGAGAGACCAACTAGAGGACGTTCTGAAAGAGCAGTGGCCCAGAATCTCAACAACAGTGAATGCAGTTAATGTTTTACTGCCACCAGAGCCCAAGACCAGAGCTGACTTCTTACAATATTACTCTCCGATCACACTGGACCCAAACACAACACACAGACATCTGTCTTTGTCTGAGGGGAACAGAAAAGCAACACGGATGCAGCAAGAGCAGTTATATCCTAATCACCCAGAAAGATTTATTGAAAGGGCTCAGGTTCTGGGTAGAGAAGGTCTGACTGGACGCTGTTACTGGGAGGTGGAGTGGAGTGGAGCGGTTTATGTAGCAGCCTCCTACAAAGACATTAGTAGAACAGGCACTTTGGAGAACTGTGGATTTGGATGCAATTCCAAATCCTGGGCTTTAGTGTGCTATCCAAATAATTATTTCTTCAGCCACAATAACAAGCGCATAACAGTACCGGGCCCCCGGTCCTCCAGAATAGGAGTGTACCTGGATCACAGGGCAGGGACTCTGTGCTTCTACAGCGTCTCTGACACCATGACCCTCCTGCACAGAGTCAACACCACATTTACTCAGCCTCTCTATCCTGGACTTTGGTATCGATATAGCTACGGGGAGGCTGAGTTTTGTGAGAGATCAGTGACATGCACAGCTCCTCTACCCAGGGTTTTGGATTTAAATTGATCTTGGAGATGCTGAGTTGTGAAAGATGAGGTAATTAGGAGTTACATTCACTCAGTCACTATCGTTGTTCTGAGGGACACACACACACATGACACTATGTTTTGCTTTGGTTCTAGTTTCTAGCCTACCGGGGTAACGTTTGATTGGATATTTGCATAATTCATTCATAATTATTCACACTTCAATACCTCTGTCCCTTTGCATGTGGGGAAGTAAAAATCTGTATTCTGATACTGCGGGTAGGTTGGACAACAATATGCAACCATTTTATTTGTATTTGATCACCTTTGGTCATTTTGAATTACTGTGGGATTTGGATCTGTCTCTTCTCTCTCTGTTCCAAGGGGGGGTTGGTAACAATGTGGTGGCCGGACCTCCATGGGGAGGTTGATTCAGCCTATAACCTTTTCCCTCACCTCTGGGCAGCCGGGACACTTCATACGGGACACTCTATTTTCAAGGCCTTCTCTTGAACCCATAGCCAGGATGTGTGGGGCATGGGTCAGTCGTAAATGCAACTATTTAGTTTAAGAACAGACCCATCTGCGTTATCAAAAGAGCTCAAGGAGCGAGAGAGAGTTGTTCTTCTGGTGGCAGACTTTCTGGGAGACAGACCTACACTGTAATTTATTTTTTACATTACGGGAAATTCACTTATTTTAATAAAGATTACTTTTGTTTTTCTACTTTAAGTGTAAATGTCATAAAAATACAGTACATTTATCTTTTATCAAAATATTAACCATTAAATAAAGGTTGTAATCTGTAAATGTATTTGATTTTACTGTAATTTGACAGTAAGTATTTGGCAACCGTTGCCGCCAGACATTTACCATTTTCTTCTTTTTACAGTTTTCTTTTTTACACTGTAGCTAGGAGCTGGCTTAGGAAGAATGACCATTCATTGAATATTGTGCATTTTGTCTTTTATTCTTACTAAATAAACGTGGACATCTAAACCCAGAAGGACCCGTGTGGATATTTGCTTGAAACTTGCCGTTTCACCGACTGAACCTCAATATAGAACTTTGAACACAACGCAAAGGAATTTACTTCAACTCACTATTTCCATTACATGTGCTACACGAGAAATTCAGTCTAAATATAACATTACCATTGAAATTCAATAGTGAAACGAGTTAGAGTTCCAACTTCCAAACCAATTCTGGTTTAATTCTAGATCATCTCCAATCAGCTGCAAATGCTTTCTAAAATGTTACCATTGTTACCATTACAATTGTTTAAGAACCCAAGAGCTGAGGGCAATAGTTTTGGCAGCGGTGGCCTAAAGGATAGAGAAGCGGGTTTGTGACCGGAAGGTCGCCGGTTTCGATCCACCGGACCGGCAGGAAACATCTGGGCTGGGGATTGGGGAAGTGAATGAATAACTCTCTCGCATACCCTCAATACCAACAGGCTGAAGTGCCCTTGAGCAAGGCACTTAACCCCCAACTGCTCCAGCGGAGTTGCTCAGTGGCCAACGGTGTCAGACTGTGGTTGTACTGGGCAGCTCCCAGGTGTGAATGGAACTGTGTCAGTAAAGCAGGGCTTTACTGAAGAAGAGCATTCGTGCTCAGAGAACCTACCCTGGTAAATAAAGGTAAAACAAATAAAAGTTTGATGTGGCGCTCCTAGGGAAAGTACCTCCTCCCTGATGGCAGGAGTCGAAACTGCAGGTGAATAGGGGAGAATATCCTTTCATCCCATCAGAATGAAATTTCACAATATGGGCATATATGCAAACATCTTTTGTATTATGACCTTTATATATTGCTATTAAAATCAGTTATTTTTTGTTTTTGTTCTTGACTATAAGTTTGATAAGATAAGATAAACCTTTTAGCTTATAGAACCTAGTAGCTTCTATCCCCAGGCCATCAGGCTGCTAAACGAACAATGAATGAACACTACACAACAACAACCACCAAACACACATAGCACACACATCCACACGCACACACTCACTTTAAACAAACACACTGTAGCACCCACTCCACACACTTTATAGCACACACCCACTTTAAACAAACACACTGTAGCACCCACTCCCCACACTTTATATTTATGGATGAAGGATTGCACTACAACTCGTACACCTTACTGTAAATTGTACCTAAAATTGTACCTCATCCCATTTCTGCTTTGCACTAGATAGTACTGTACATTAGTACACTGCATAGTATTGTGTATTGTATATTATATGGTAACTCAGAACATTGTACATATGTCTATACCGAACACTGTGACCTCATTTTCTTCTTCTAAATTCATGCTATATTATGTTATTATGTTATTTGATACTATCTTGTCTAGCACAGTCTCTGGAGCGTAACAGTAAGAAGCATTTTGTATGAAAGTATTCTGTACTTCTGTATGACAACTATTAAAGAACTTGAACTTGAACTTGAACTTTTATTATTCCCCGTAAGGGAGTTCAGGCATCAAAGCAGCAACAGCAAAGACAATGAAGCACAGTAGATGCACAGGTTAGATCCAAACAAGCTAAGATTATTAGAATGAAAATACAATAAAACCAAGTAAACATGGATGTTTACTTGGTTCTCTGAGTGAGTGAATGAACATAGAAACATAAGTAAAGTATACTCTACAATATCAATAATATTAGGGGCTGCCCAGTACAAACACAGTCTGACACTGTTGACCACTAGGAGCTGCCCAGTACAACCACAGTCTGACACTGTTGACCACTAGGAGCTGCCCAGTACAACCACAGTCTGACACTGTTGACCACTAGGAGCTGCCCAGTACAACCACAGTCTGACACTGTTGACCACTAGGAGCTGCCCAGTACAACCACAGTCTGACACTGTTGACCACTAGGAGCTGCCCAGTACAACCACAGACTGACACTGTTGACCACTAGGAGCTTCCCAGTACAACCACAGTCTGACAGTTGACCACTAGGAGCTGCCCAGTACAACCACAGTCTGACACTGTTGACCACTAGGAGCTGCCCAGTACAACCACAGTCTGACACTTGACCACTAGGAGCTGCCCAGTACAACCACAGTCTGACACTGTTGACCACTAGGAGCTGCCCAGTACAACCACAGTCTGACACTGTTGACCACTAGGAGCTGCCCAGTACAACCACAGTCTGACACTGTTGACCACTAGGAGCTGCCCAGTACAACCACAGTCTGACACCGTTGACCACTAGGAGCTGCCCAGTACAACCACAGTCTGACACTGTTGACCACTATGGAGCTGCCCAGTACAACCACAGTCTGACACTGTTGACCACTATGGAGCTGCCCAGTACAACCACAGTCTGACACTGTTGACCACTAGGAGCTGCCCAGTACAACCACAGACTGACACTGTTGACCACTAGGAGCTTCCCAGTACAACCACAGTCTGACAGTTGACCACTAGGAGCTGCCCAGTACAACCACAGTCTGACACTGTTGACCACTAGGAGCTGCCCAGTACAACCACAGTCTGACACTTGACCACTAGGAGCTGCCCAGTACAACCACAGTCTGACACTGTTGACCACTAGGAGCTGCCCAGTACAACCACAGTCTGACACTGTTGACCACTAGGAGCTGCCCAGTACAACCACAGTCTGACACTGTTGACCACTAGGAGCTGCCCAGTACAACCACAGTCTGACACCGTTGACCACTAGGAGCTGCCCAGTACAACCACAGTCTGACACTGTTGACCACTATGGAGCTGCCCAGTACAACCACAGTCTGACACTGTTGACCACTATGGAGCTGCCCAGTACAACCACAGTCTGACACTGTTGACCACTAGGAGCTGCCCAGTACAACCACAGACTGACACTGTTGACCACTAGGAGCTTCCCAGTACAACCCACACAGAAGGATAGGAAGGATTGCTTTCCCAAATCCCCTCCAATGGATAATGTGTCATGTAGTCAGTAGAGGGCAGTAGAGGGCACCAATTACTTTGTGTATGCAGTGCACAAAGTTCTGTGTATGTACAAAAAATCTACAGTTGGCTCTTTTTGTGGTGTATTTGAGGTTGACATATCTAAGTGTACATTTTATTCGAAACAAATGTACATGTTAAAAAAATAATAATACAAAACAATAGCCCCTCACCAAATTTGATGTTATACATTTAATTTATTCAAAAGACTTATCAAAGCTAAAAAGTCTGAACAAAAGTATAAATGTCACATATCAAAACTAATAAAGACACATAATCATTATCCCACTATCATAAAAGTGTTGGATTGAGGTTGAAACATTTATGCCTCCATAGCAATATTATTTCAAGTGTCAATTAACTTTCTATAATGGAGCGACTCAAATACATGTGACATAGAACAATGATGGAAGTAAAGTGCCTTGAAAACAAAAGATACATACAGAGCAGAGAGCAAGACTAGTCATCCTTATACACTCTCTCACTGTATTAACATTTAGGCGGAAACATCTTTTAATCTACGAATTCCAATCTGGCTTCAGAACATCCCACTCCACTGACACATGCCTTCTCTATTTGAATGACCACATCAAACAAGAGGTGGACGCGGGAAAATACTGCGGCATGGTCATGCTGGACCTACAAAAGGTCTTCAACACTGTCAATCACTCCATTCTGATTGACAAGCTAAAAGCAATTGGTTTTGTTTATCAGTGAGCTGGATGCAATCCTACCTGGAGGGGAGAGAACAGGACCGCTACTGTTCCTAATTTATGCAAATTACATGTCGTCAGCTTGTGGCTGCAACTTGTTCCTGTTTGCGGACGACTCAGCCCTGCTGGTCTCTGACAAGAACAAGTTGCAGGTTGAAAGAGTCCATTCTCTTCGGTTCAAATAACAAACTCAGCAAGACCGACGGCTTCTCAGTTACAGTGGGTGACAATATTGTCACAAGGAAAGATGAAATTACCTACCTGGGTTCCATCCTAGAGGCAAATCTTTCCTGTGACAAAATGGCATCCAATGTAATAAAAAAAGTCAACCAACGAACTAGATTCTTGTACCGGATCTCCTCTCTGGTAAACAAGAATACCCTGAAGACTCTGGCAGGAGCACTCATTCAAGGGTACTATGACTATGCTTGCACCTCATGGTACCAAAGCACCTCAAAGGCGCTAAAACAAGATTACAAACATCACAACCACAACACCAGAGGAAGCTCAACAAATCATGTTAAACCCAGATTCGGCTCAAAGAAGGGACTAAACACGTTTCGCAATTATGCCACATCAATGTGGAACGCCCTACCCAAAGTTGTAAAGGAATGTGAATCCCTACCCACATTCAAAACCGCTCTTAAAGAGCACCTACGGGAGGCTGCCATTCGAAATTGGCCACCATAAATGTCCAAACCCCCCCACCCCCACCCCCTCCTAATAGACAGTCTCCTCCCCACCGCATGTATATATTCTCTCCCCACTGTATGTATATTTCTCTCCCACCCACCCACCCACCCCCTCCTAATGTAAAGTCTCCTCCCCACCGTATGTATATATTCTCTCCCCACCGTATGTATATTTCTCTCCCACCCACCCACCCCCTCCTAATGTACAGTCCCCTCCCCATCATATGTATATACTCTGTCAGGATCTATGGGTAACAGTACTGTATATTTGTATATCGTATATGTCACAAATGTAACAGTACTAAATACCTGTATGTCATGTATGTCCCTATGCCATAAATGTCATGTATGTTGTGTATGTCATAAATGTCACTATGAATTGAAAATGGGGGACCCTGATGTAAACAAGACAAACGTCTTTCTCTGGTCTGCATCCCCTTAACAATTGTGTGTATTGAGCCGTACTGTATTGTACCCATTCTGCAATCTGTTAAATAAAGTTTTCATTCATTCATTCATTCAGAGAGAGAGAGAAAGTGTTTTATTGAGGCCTTTAACCTTGAACTGGAGAGTCTGGACTGGTCAGATGAGCTCAATGGTACACTGGTTGAAGAAACATGGCTTGGTTTCAAAACCAAATTTTCAACGATACTATACAACATGGCCCGCCTAAGAACCACCAGGGTAAAAAATCGTGCTTAGCCGTGGATGCACACTGAAATACTGACCGCTATGAAAACCAGAGACAAAAAATGCTCTGAGTTTCGTAAAAGTCAGTCAAAGCTTACCATAAGCACGAGCAGTGAACTCCAAGCCCACGTGACTGAACTCAAACTGGAAAGAAACAGACTAAGAAATGACGTAAACTCCATGATCAAAACAGCAAAAAAAAATGTCATCAATGACAAAACCGAGGAAAACAAAAACAAACAACGTGAACTTTGGAAATTACTCAATAACCAACTAGGCTGCAGTAAAAAACTTAAAACCAGATTCTCAAACATAAACATAAAGACGGACAACACGCTCATCACAGACAAGCTGGATGTAGCCAATTACTTAAACAGTTTCTTCACAAACATAGCCACAACACTGGTAAACAAACTACCCTCCCACTCAGGGCATTATGGGGTACAACACATAGTAGCATACTACAAGAACCTAGGGGTCCACAAAGACGACTTCAAACTGGAAATGGTAACAACAGATGAGGTACTCAAAAAACTGAGTGCCCTCCAACCTAACAAGGCCACTGGCCATGACAACATCCCCTCCAAATTCCTCAGAGACTCAGCAGCCGCCATCACCCCAGTCATCACACACATAATAAACCTCTCCATAAAACAGGGACACTGGGTTAGGACATTTGTAGGGGCCAGTTTTGAATTGCAGTCTCCCGTAGGTGTTCTTTGAGAGTGTTTTTGAAGGTGGGTAGTGATTCACATTCCTTTACAGCTTTGGGTAGGGCGTTCCACATTGTTGTGGCATAATTGCGAAACGTGTTTAGTCCCTTGTTTGAGCCGAATCTGGGTTTTACATGATTTGTGGAGCTCCCTCTGGTGTTGTGATCGTGGTATTCACTGACCTTTGGGAAGTATTTTGACATGTACATGGGTACCTTGGTCGTGTAGTGTATCTTGTAGACCAGGCCCATTGCAAGTTGCTGTACTCTGTCGTCTACTCTAAGCCATCCTAGGTTGGCAAACATCCCCTCCAAATTCCTCAGAGACTCAGCAGCCGCCATCACCTCAGTCATCACACACATAATAAACCTCTCCATAAAACAGGGACACGTCCCCAAGGACTTCAAAATTGCGAGAGTAACACCCCTGCACAAAAAGGCAGTAAATTAGACCCAGGCAACTACCGCCCTGTTTTTTTTTTTTTATTATTGGTCTTTTTCCCCCTCCATTTTCCTCCGATTTTCTCCCATCCCAATGTTAGTCGTATGCCAATTCCCAGTCCCTTCCTGGTCGCTGCGCACTTACCCCCCACAGTCAGATCATCTGGGAGAGTGGAGGCTACCACGTGCTTCCTCCGACACACGTCCAGCCAATCACCGCTTCTTTTCACCTGGCAGCGCGGATTCTCATTGAGAGGGCGTAGCGTGTGGGAGGACCACACTATCCCCCTCACGTCCAATCCGCGCTTAGCAGGCGCCCCGACCGAACTGTAGGAGTCGCTGTTTACAACGACCCGGACCCACCCCGCCAGCTTCTCCCACCCTCTGATACAGCCAATTGTATCAGTGCAGACGGCCAGCCAAGCTGGTGACAACCCCGGAGCTGTGAGCTGGATTCGAACAGGAAAATCCAGCTCAGCTCCGGGGCTGGTGACGAACGCAATCTCCGCTCGGCCACCTAACCGCCCTTCTACCGCCCTGTTTCTATCCTTACCTCCATCTCGAAAGTCATGGAAAAAATTGTATACGAACAGGTCGAAAAATACCTTGCGGAAAAGAATCGAATCTACGAATTCCAATCTGGCTTCAGAACATCCCACTCCACTGACACATGCCTTCTCTATTTAAACGACCACATCAAACAAGAGGTGGACGCGGGCAAATACTGCGGCATGGTCATGCTGGACCTACAAAAGGCCTTCGACACTGTCAATCACACCATTTTGATTGACAAGCTAAAAGCAATTGGTTTTGATAGTCTATCAGTGAGCTGGATGCAATCCTACCTGGAGGGGAGAGAGCAGATGGTGGAGGTAAACAGTACCCTATCCCCCCCCTCACAGTAAGCTGTGGTGTTCCACAAGGAAGCATACTAGGTCCGCTACTGTTCCTAATTTATGCAAATGACATGTCGTCAGCTTGTGACTGCAACTTGTTCTTGTTTGCGGACGACTCAGCCCTGCTGGTCTCTGACAAGAACAAGTTACAGGTTGAAAAAACCCTCAGCTCAGAACTAGGCAAAATCTGCATATGGCTCGCTGATAACAAACTATCATTACACATGGGCAAAACAGAGTCCATTCTCTTCGGTTCAAATAACAAACTCAGCAAGACCGACGGCTTCTCAGTTACAGTGGGTGACAATATTGTCACAAGGAAAGAAGATATTACCTACCTGGGTTCCATCCTAGAGGCAAATCTTTCCTGTGACAAAATGGCATCCAATGTAATAAAAAAAAGTCAACCAACGAACTCGTTTCTTGTACCGGATCTCCTCACTGGTAAACAAGAATACCCTGAAGACTCTGGCAGGAGCACTCATTCAAGGGTACTACGACTATGCTTGCACCTCATGGTACCAAAGCACCTCAAAGGCGCTAAAAACAAAATTACAAAAATCTCAAAACAAACTGGTCAGACTACTGCTTGACCTTACTCCTAGAACCCACCTCACCCCTGCCCACTTTGACAACCTAGGATGGCTTAGAGTAGACAACAGAGTACAGCAACTTGCAATGGGCCTGGTCTACAAGATACACTACACGACCAAGGTACCCATGTACATGTCAAAATACTTCTCAAAGTTCAGTGAATACCACGATCACAACACCAGAGGGAGCTCCACAAATCATGTTAAACCCAGATTCGGCTCAAACAAGGGACTAAACACGTTTAGCAATTATGCCACATCAATGTGGAACGCCCTACCCAAAGCTGTAAAGGAATGTGAATCACTACCCACTTTCAAAAACACTCTCAAAAAACACCTACGGGAGACTGCAATTCGAAACTGTCCCCTGTAAATGTCCTAACACAACCCCCTCCAATGTACAGTAAATTACCAAGTATGGTCTTGTCAATATTCCAATGTACAGTTTTGCTTGTACAGTTGTACAGTGTCCCCCACCCACCCCTCCTACCCAACCCCCCCCCCCCACCCACCCAACCACCTCCAATGTACAGTTTCTACGTCAAATGTATATACACTTTTTTCTGGACTCTTTTCGTATCACAAACAGTACTGTATTTGCAAATCTGGTATGTCATAAATGTATAGATGTAGCAGTACTGTCTATCTGTATGTCATGTATGTCATATATGTTACGATTAATTGAAAATGGGGGACCCTGATGTAAACAAGACGAAAGTCTTTCTCTGGTCTGCATCCCCTTAACATTGAGCTGTACTGTACTGTACCCATTCTGCAATCTGTTAATAAAGTTTTCAATCAAATCAATCAATCAATCAATCAAGTATGTATGCCATTTTCTCCATGTCTCTCTTTGTGCTTATGAGTTTTAGTGGGTTTTCCTTGACAAAGTAAACAAATTAGAGGTAGAGTTGATGACGAGAGAAAGTCCTGAACTATGTAAAAAAAATCTATATATGAATCACAGTAAACTAGACACTGCCTCTTTAAAGCGACTCCTCCCCTGGACAGCTACAACCAGAAAGCACCTCCCACCCCGTGACGCGTTCAGAGTTTACTCTATAACCAGGAAGCACCTCCGCTCCCACCCGACACGCGATAAGAGTTTACTCTTCCTGAGAAAACAAAACTTAACAGCGCCGTTGTTAAAATGGCGCAGCAAGGAGTTGATCTGGATCGGGACCAGTTCTGCTGTTCTATCTGTCTGGATCTACTGAAGGATCCGGTAACTATTCCCTGTGCACACAGCTACTGTATGGGTTGTATCAAAGACTGCTGGGATCGAGATGATCAGAGGGGGATCTACACATGTCCCCAGTGCAGGGAGACTATTACCCCGAGGCCCGTTCTGAAGAAAAACAACATGCTGGCTGAAGTGATAGAACAACTAAGGAAGACAGGACTCCAAGCTGCTCCTCCTGATCACTATTGTGCTGGACCTGGAGATGTGGTCTGTGATTTCTGCACTGGGAGAAAGCAGAAAGCCCTCAAGTCCTGCCTGGTATGTCTGACCTCTTTCTGTGAAACTCACCTCCAGCCTCATTATACTGTAGCTCCATTAAAGAAACACAAGCTGGTCAAAGCCTCCAGACGGCTTCAGGAGAACACCTGCTCTCGTCATGATGAAGCTATGAAGATTTTCTGTCGTACTGATCAGCAGTGCATCTGTTATTTGTGTTCCATGGATGAACACAAAGGCCATGATACAGTCTCAGCTGCAGCAGAAAGGACGGAGAGACAGAAAGAGCTTGGCACGAGTCAGCAGAAAATCCACCAGAGAGTCCAGGAGAGAGAGAAGCGACTCAAAGAGGCCCAACAGGCTGTTGATTCTCTCAATCACTCTGCTGATAAAGCAGTGGAGGACAATGAGAGAATCTTCACTGAGCTGATACGCTCCTTGGAGACGAGGCGCTCTGAGCTGAAGAAGGTCATCAGAGCCCAACAGAGGACCACAGTGACTCAGGCTGAAGAACTGCAGAAGAGACTGGAGCAGGAGATAGCGGACCTGAGGAGGAGAGACACTGAGCTGGAGCAGCTCTCTCACACAGAGGACCACATCCACTTTCTACAGAGTTACCCCTCCCTCTCCGGTCCCAGTGAGTCTACAGACTTACCCAGCATCAGTGTCCTTCCTCTCCTGTACTTTGCAGATGTGACTGAGGTCGTGTCTGAGCTGAGAGACAAACTAGAGGACGTTCTGAAAGAGCAGTGGCCCAGAATCTCAACAACAGTGAATGCAGTTAATGTTTTACAATATTACTCTCAGATCACACTGGACCCAAACACAACACACGCACATCTGGCTTTGTCTGAGGGGAACAGAAAAGCAACATGGATGCAGCAAAAGCAGTTATATCCTGATCACCCAGAAAGATTTAGTGGATGGTGTCAGGTTCTGGGTAGAGAAGGTCTGACTGGACGCTGTTACTGGGAGGTGGAGTGGAGTGGAGGGGTTTCTGTAGCAGCCTCCTACAAAGACATTAGTAGAACAGGCACTAAGGAGGAATGTGGATTTGGATGCAATTCCAAATCCTGGGCTTTAGAGTGCTATCCAAGTAATTACTTCTTCAGCCACAGTAACAAGC
The DNA here is from genome assembly GCF_963971535.1 of Notolepis coatsorum. Taxonomy (NCBI): domain Eukaryota; kingdom Metazoa; phylum Chordata; class Actinopteri; order Aulopiformes; family Paralepididae; genus Notolepis; species Notolepis coatsorum. The sequence continues at coordinate 18,422,937 of NC_140176.1, read as the reverse complement.
GCATAACAGTACCGGGCCCCCGGTCCAACATGATAGGAGTGTACCTGGATCACAGGGCAGGGACTCTGTGCTTCTACAGCGTCTCTGACACAATGACCCTCCTGCACAGAGTCAACACCACATTCACTCAGCCTCTCTATCCTGGACTTTGGTGTCACAGGGAGGCTGCGGAGGCTGAGTTTTGTGAGAGAGCAGGGACATGCACAGCTCCTCTACCCAGGGTTTTGGATTTAAATTGATCTTGGAGATGCTGAGTTGTGAAAGATGAGGTAATTAGGAGTTACATTCACTCAGTCACTCAGTCTATCGTTGTTCTGAGGGACACACACAATACACTATGTTGTTCTGAGGGACACATAACATACACTATGTTTTGCTTTGTTTCTAGTTTCTAGCCTACCGTACCGGGGTAACGTTTGATTGGATATTTGCATAATTCATTCATAATTATTCACATATTTGATTCCCATCTTCAATACCTCTGTCCCTTTGCATGTGGGGAAATAAAAATCTTTATTCTGATACTGCGGGTAGGTTGGACAACAATATGCAACCATTTTATTTGTATTTGATCACCTTTGGTCATTTTGAATTACTGTGGGATTTCAGTCTGTCTCTTCTCTCTCTGTTCCAGGGGGGGTTGGTAACAATGTGGTGGCCGGACCTCCATGTGGAGGTTGAGTCGGCCTATAACCTTTGCCCTCACCTCGTATCTCTGGGCAGCCGGGACACTTCATACGGGACACTCTATTTTCAAGGCCTTCTCTTGAACCCATAGCCAGGATGTGTGGGGCATGGGTCAGTCGTAAATGCAACTATTTAGTTTAAGAACAGACCCATCTGCGTTATCAAAAGAGCTCCAGGAGCGAGAGAGAGTTGTTCTTCTGGTGGCAGACTTTCTGGGAGACAGACCTACACTGTAATTATTTTTTACATCACGGGAAATTCACCATTTTAATAAAGATTACTTTTGTTTTTCTACTTTAAGTGTAAATGTCATAAAAATACAGTAAATTTATCTTTTTATCAAAATATTAACCATTAAATAAAGGTTGTAACCTGTAAATGTATTTGATTTGACTGTAATTTGACAGTAAGTATTTGGCAACCGTTGCTGCCAGACATTTACCATTTTCTTTTTTTTACAGTTTTCTTTTTTACACTGTAGATAGGAGCTGGCTTAGGAAGAATGATCATTCATTGAATATTGTGCATTTAGTCTTTTGTTCTTGTATTCTTTCTTACTAAATAAACGTGGACATCTAAACCCAGAAGGACCCGTGTGGATATTTGCTTGAAACTTGCCGTTTCACCGACTGAACCTCAATACAGAACTTTGAACACAACGCAAAGGAATTTACTTCAACTCACTATTTCCATGTGCTACACGAAAAAGTCTGTCGAAATCTAACATTACCATTGAAATTCAATAGTGAAACGAGTTAAGAGTTCCAAACCAATTCTGGTTTAATTCTAGATCATCTCCAATCAGCTGCAAATGCTTTCTAAAATGTTGCCATTGTTACTATTACAATTGTTTAAGAACCCAAGAGCTGAGGGCAATAGTTTTGGCAGCGGTGGCCTAAAGGATAGAGAAGCTGGTTTGTGACCGGAAGGTCACCGGTTTCGATCCACCGGACCGGCAGGAAACATCTGGGCTGGGGATTGGGGAAGTGAATGAATAACTCTCTCGCATACCCTCAATACCAACAGGCTGAAGTGCCCTTGAGCAAGGCACTTAACCCCCAACTGCTCCAGCGGAGTTGCTCAGTGGCCAACGGTGTCAGACTGTGGTTGTACTGGGCAGCTCCCAGGTGTGAATGGAACTGTGTGAGTCAGTGTGAAGCAGGGCGTTACTGAAGAAGAGCATTCGTGCTCAGAGAACCTACCCTGGTAAATAAAGGTAAAAAAAATTAAAGTTTGATGTGGCGCTCCTAGGGAAAGTACCTCCTCCCTGATGGCAGGAGTCGAAACTGCAGGTGAATAGGGGAGAATATCCTTTCATCCCATCAGAATGAAATTTCACAATATGGGCATATGCAAACATCTTTTGTATTATGACCTTTATATATTGCTATTAAAATCAGTTATTTTTTGTTTTTGTTCTTGACTATAAGTTTGATAAGATAAGATAAACCGGGGAGCTCCAGTAGCTCACCACGTACCGCGAGTGCTATTTCAGCGCCGTGGACAACCGTGCTCGTCACGGATCTGGGGCTGAGCGCGTTCGAATCCCGGACGGCAGCCGTGCCTTTCCCAGAGTGTCTTCCCCCCCATCTGAACCCTTTCAGCCTGCTTCTGTCGGTCGAACTTGACCAAGTATGAATGCGAAGAAAAAGCGATAAACGCTAAAAAGAACCAGCTGACTGGTCAAAGTAAAAAAAAAAAAAGATAAGATAAACCTTTTATTATTCCCCCGTAAGGGAGTTCAGGCATCAAAGCAGCAACAGCAAAGACAATGAAGCACAGTAGATGCACAGGTTAGATCCAAACAAGCTAAGATTATTAGAATGAAAATACAATAAAACCAAGTAAACATGGCTGTTTACTTGGTTCTCTGAGTGAGTGAATGAACATAGAAACATAAGTAAAGTATACTCTACAATATCAATAATATTAGGAGCTGCCCAGTACAAACACAGTCTGACACTGTTTACCACTAGGAGCTGCCCAGTACAACCACAGTCTGACACTGTTGACCACTAGGAGCTGCCCAGTACAACCACAGTCTGACACTGTTGACCACTAGGAGCTGCCCAGTACAACCACAGACTGACACTGTTGACCACTAGGAGCTGCCCAGTACAAGCACAGTCTGACAGTTGACCACTAGGAGCTGCCCAGTACAACCACAGTCTGACACTGTTGACCACTAGGAGCTGCCCAGTACAACCACAGTCTGACAGTTGACCACTAGGAGCTGCCCAGTACAACCACAGTCTGACACTGTTGACCACTAGGAGCTGCCCAGTACAACCACAGTCTGACACTGTTGACCACTAGGAGCTTCCCAGTACAACCACAGTCTGACACTGTTGACCACTAGGAGCTGCCCAGTACAACCACAGTCTGACACTGTTGACCACTATGGAGCTGCCCAGTACAACCACAGTCTGACACTGTTGACCACTATGGAGCTGCCCAGTACAACCACAGTCTGACACTGTTGACCACTAGGAGCTGCCCAGTACAACCACAGTCTGACACTGTTGACCACTAGGAGCTGCCCAGTACAACCACAGACTGACACTGTTGACCACTAGGAGCTTCCCAGTACAACCCACACAGAAGGATAGGAAGGATTGCTTTCCCAAATCCCCTCCAATGGATAATGTGTCATGTAGGCAGTAGAGGGCAGTAGAGGGCACCAATTACTTTGTGTATGCAGTGCACAAAGTTCTGTGTATGTACAAACAATCTACAGTTGGCTCTTTTTGTGGTGTATTTGAGGTTGACATATCTAAGTGTACATTTTATTCGAAACAAATGTACATGTTAAAAAAATAATAATACAAAACAATAGCCCCTCACCAAATTTGATGTTATACATTTTATTTATTCAAAAGACTTATCAAAGCTAAAAAGTCTGAACAAAAGTATAAATGTCACATATCAAAACTAATAAAGACACATAATCATTATCCCACTATCATAAAAGTGTTGGATTGAGGTTGAAACATTTATGCCTCCATAGCAATATTATTTCAAGTGTCAATTAACTTCCTATAATGGAGCGACTCAAATACATGTGACATAGAACAATGATGGAAGTAAAGTGCCTTGAAAACAAAAGATACATACAGAGGAGAGAGCAAGACTAGTCATCCTTATACACTCTCTCACTGTATTAACATTTAGGCGGAAACATCTTTTAATCTACGAATTCCAATCTGGCTTCAGAACATCCCACTCCACTGACACATGCCTTCTCTATTTGAACGACCACATCAAACAAGAGGTGGACGCGGGCAAATACTGCGGCATGGTCATGCTGGACCTACAAAAGGTCTTCAACACTGTCAATCACTCCATTCTGATTGACAAGCTAAAAGCAATTGGTTTTGTTTATCAGTGAGCTGGATGCAATCCTACCTGGAGGGGAGAGAACAGGACCGCTACTGTTCCTAATTTATGCAAATGACATGTCGTCAGCTTGTGACTGCAACTTGTTCCTGTTTGCGGACGACTCAGCCCTGCTGGTCTCTGACAAGAACAAGTTGCAGGTTGAAAGAGTCCATTCTCTTCGGTTCAAATAACAAACTCAGCAAGACCGACGGCTTCTCAGTTACAGTGGGTGACAATATTGTCACAAGGAAAGATGAAATTACCTACCTGGGTTCCATCCTAGAGGCAAATCTTTCCTGTGACAAAATGGCATCCAATGTAATAAAAAAAAGTCAACCAACGAACTAGATTCTTGTACCGGATCTCCTCTCTGGTAAACAAGAATACCCTGAAGACTCTGGCAGGAGCACTCATTCAAGGGTACTATGACTATGCTTGCACCTCATGGTACCAAAGCACCTCAAAGGTGCTAAAACAAGATTACAAACATCACAACCACAACACCAGAGGAAGCTCAACAAATCATGTTAAACCCAGATTCGGCTCAAAGAAGGGACTAAACACGTTTCACAATTATGCCACATAAATCAAATCAAATTTATTTATAAGGCCCGACAACACACGTTAATGTCCCCATGGGCCGTACAGGTCTTCTTTAAACAAGTCAAGAAGAAAACATAACAATAAGTCAAGAACAGAACAAGAACACCATAAGGTCCAAAATTTTTTAGATGAATGCAAATAAATGTGGAACGCCCTACCCAAAGCTGTAAAGGAATGTGAATCCCTACCCACATTCAAAACCGCTCTTAAAGAGCACCTACGGGAGGCTGCAATTCGAAACTGGCCACCATAAATGTCCAAACCCCCCCACCCCCACCACCTCCTAATGTAAAGTCTCCTCCCCACCGTATGTATATATTCTCTCCCCACCGTATGTATATTTCTCTCCCACCCACCCACCCCCTCCTAATGTACAGTCCCCTCCCCATCATATGTATATACTCTGTCAGGATCTATGGGTAACAGTACTGTATATTTGCATATCGTATATATGTCACAAATGTAACAGTACTAAATACCTGTATGTCATGTATGTCCCTATGCCATAAATGTCATGTATACTCTACGCAAGGCTGTCAAACTTGCTAAGAGGACATATGCTGATAAACTGGAGACACAAATGGCACAAAACGACACAAGAGGATTATGGCAGGGACTGAAGACAATAACTGACTATAAAGTCAGCGCCCCCTCAATGGGGAGCGACGACGCCTCCCTCGCGGACAAGCTCAACATCTTCTACGCTCGGTTTGGTGTAGACAGTGGCGCTGCTGGCTCTCCGGCTAGTGACGTCACTGGCGCACCGGCTGTTGTGGAGGGGGGGGGGCAACCGCGGGGGGACGACGACGCTCTCTCGTTGTCGGAACACAGTGTGAGAAGAGCATTTATGCAGGTGAACACCAGGAAGGCTGCTGGCCCAGATGGCATAACAGGACGCATACTCAAGACCTGTGCCAACCAGCTGGCCCCTGTGTTCACCGCCATATTTAATCAATCACTGGCGGAGTCAGTGGTCCCTGCCTGCTTCAAGATGTCTACCATCATCCCTGTGCCGAAGAAACCCTCCCCAACATGTTCAAATGACTACAGACCGGTGGCACTCACCTCTGTGGTCATGAAATGTTACGAGAGGCTGGTCAAGGACCACATTTGTGCCTCCCTCCCCAGTGATATGGACCCTATGCAATTTGCATACAGGACAAACAGGTCCACCGACGACGCGGTCTCCCAGGTACTGCACAGCACCCTCTCGCACCTTGACCGTCAGAAGGGGGGCTATGTGAGACTGTTGTTCATTGACTACAGCTCAGCGTTCAACACCATAGTCCCCACCAGACTGGTGGACAAGCTGATCGAGCTAGGTCTGAGCTCCGCCCTGAGCGCCTGGGTACTGGACTTTCTGAGCGAAAGACCCCAGGCGGTCAGGGTGGGGGGTCAGACCTCCAACACCATCACCCTGAGCATCGGGTCCCCCCAGGGCTGTGTTCTGAGCCCCCTGCTGTACTCACTCTACACACACGACTGTGTGGCCAAGTTCAGCTCCAACTCCATAGTGAAGTTCGCAGATGACACGGTGGTGGTGGGGCTGATCTCGGACAACGACGAGAAGGCCTACCGGGAGGAGGTTGAGGTACTGGAACGCTGGTGCCAGGACAACAGCCTGCTCCTGAACATTGGTAAAACCAAGGAGCTGATCGTGGATTATAGGAGAGGACAGCAGGAGACGCACACACCACTGATGATTAACGGGGCTACCGTGGACAGGGTGAGCAGCTTCAAGTACCTGGGGGTCCACATCTCAGAGGACCTGACATGGTCAACACACATAGACACAGTAGTAAAGAAGGCGAAACAGCGTCTCTACCACCTGAGACAGTTAAGGAAGTTCAGAGTATCGGGAAAGATACTCCAGTCCTTCTACTCAGGAGCTGTAGAGAGCATCCTGACCGGAAACATCACTGCCTGGTATGGAAACAGCACGGCACAGGACAAGAAGGCCCTACAGAGAGTGGTGCGCTCAGCCGAGCGTACCACGGGTATTGCACTCAGGGGTGTAGCTCCAGATTCTGGGCCCCCTGAAAGAATGTATTTGTAGGCCCCCAGTGAATGCGAGCGCGCGCAAGCGGAATTTTTTTGTGACATTTTTTTATTGATGAAAACGCGTAATATGGTTTTTACCTATACATTCGGATCAGCAGTTCAGCACCTGCACTGTTGGTGGGTGAGCCTAGTAAAGGATGTCGCATTGCGTTCATCTTCAATGAATGGACCAATGCAATAGTCTACCAAAGCCCCCCCCTCTCTCTCTATATATCTCACACACACACACACACACACACACACACACACACACACACACACACACACACACACACACACACACACACACACACACACACACACACACACACACACACACTTCAGAAACAAACATAGTATCAATGAGAGCATCAATAATACACCTGAGTGATGTCTAGTAAAAAAAAAAAAAAAAAAAAATTGGGGCCCCCCCCAGTGCTGGGCCCTTGGAATCATCCTAAGCTACCCCCCCCCAGCTACGCCCCTGATTGCACTACCCCCCCTGCAGGTTCTATACAACAAGAGGTGCAAATCCAGAGCCTGCAGGATAATGAAAGACCCTCACCACCCCAATAACAGCCTGTTTCAGCTGCTGAGGTCAGGCAGACGCCTGCGAACCCCAGCTACTAGGACAGAGCGGCTTAGGCTCAGCTTCTTCCCCCAGGCCATCAGAGCCATGAACAATGAACATTGAGTGCTCAGAACATTGAACTGTCCACACACAAGCACACATGAACACACACACACACGCACACTGTGCACGCTCACACACGAGCAGCCACTTAACACTTTAACATGAGCGGGCACACACTCATGTCGCACACACGCACACTTATGGCCAAAGGAAAGGACACTTTAAATTAGAATAACAGGAACAGTGTATTGCACTACCAAAGCTAACTAGCATGTCCCATATGCTCTGTAAATAACTATGTACAGATACCGAGATGTCACTCCATGTTACCTGTTACCTGTTACTGCACAATGTTGTTTTCTTCTTTTGATTCTATTATATGTACCACTGTATTGCACATCGTTGCGGGCAAGACCACCCGCATTTCATTGTATACCTGTATGCCGTGACAATTAAAACTCTTGACTTGACTTGACTATGTCATAAATGTCACTATGAATTGAAAATGGGGGACCCTGATGTAAACAAGACAAACGTCTTTCTCTGGTCTGCATCCCCTTAACAATTGTGTGTATTGAGCCGTACTGTATTGTACCCATTCTGCAATCTGTTAAATAAAGTTTTCATTCATTCATTCATTCAGAGAGAGAGAGAAAGTGTTTTATTGAGGCCTTTAACCTTGAACTGGAGAGTCTGGACTGGTCAGATGAGCTCAATGGTACACTGGTTGAAGAAACATGGCTTGGTTTCAAAACCAAATTTTCAACGATACTAAACAACATGGCCCGCCTAAGAACCACCAGGGTAAAAAATCGTGCTTAGCCGTGGATGCACACTGAAATACTGACCGCTATGAAAACCAGAGACAAAAAATGCTCTGAGTTTCGTAAAAGTCAGTCAAAGCTTACCATAAGCACAAGCAGTGAACTCCAAGCCCACGTGACTGAACTCAAACTGGAAAGAAACAGACTAAGAAATGACGTAAACTCCATGATCAAAACAGCAAAAAAAAATGTCATCAATGACAAAACCGAGGAAAACAAAAACAAACCACGTGAACTTTGGAAATTACTCAATAACCAACTAGGCTGCAGTAAAAAACTTAAAACCAGATTCTCAAACATAAACATAAAGACGGACAACACGCTCATCACAGACAAGCTGGATGTAGCCAATTACTTAAACAGTTTCTTCACAAACATAGCCACAACACTAGTAAACAAACTACCCTCCCACTCAGGGCATTATGGGGTACTACAAGAACCTAGGGGTCCACAAAGACGACTTCAAACTGGAAATGGTAACAACAGATGAGGTACTCAAAAAACTGAGGCCCTGTCCACACGAGCGTTTGGATTTAATATGACCGAAGTTTGAAAAAATAAAACTCCGTCCACACGGTGAACACAGGTGAACAACCGTGTATAACTGCGTACTCACGGCAGAGCTGGGAACCCAGCAACCGATACATTTAGTACAATGCCAAAACAGTAGGCGGCGATGTTGTTCAGACATGAAGGCCATTTCAACCAATCAAAAAAGGCTGAAAGCTCACTAAACTTCCTGTGGTTGCGATCTGCCATTAATTCACTGAAGAAGAAGAAGAACTTCCTGTTTAGAAACATAGCTGGACCCTATTGATAATTTTGCCAACGGAACATATATTTTCAGCAAAGAAAGAAACTGCAATAAACAAACGGATACATTCACTGTGTGTTCTGCCTCTCATTTTGTTGATGAAACAAAACCATCAGCAACACAATTTACCACCAAGAGCGGATAGTTTAGTCTCACAAAAGACCGCCGGTGTTGTTAGCTACATGCTAATGTGAATGGCTATATCCATGTATAGTATATAGCTTAAATGCTAACGTAATGTGGTAACGTTACCGATATGAAATGGATGCAAACGTTATTTAACACATTGCAGAATGGGTACAATACAATACGGCTCAATACAAACAATTGTTAAGGGGATGCAGTCTGGACTGGGTTCCTTATAACAATAACTTGACAACACATGAGTTTAGTTTAGCTGCAGCTACATGTTTTCTCTGAGCGTCAACAGACATCAGTCGATCACAACACTCTTCAACACAGACGATACGTTTTGAACAAAAGTTTGTTACAATCATTTTCATATAACGCTACTTGGGACAGCTCTGCTGTAAACACTGGTGTAGTTGGCTCTGCTCTAATCTCTCTACCCCGCGGTCTGCCGTGAACATGGGGAATAATTGCGACAGCTCTGCTGTAAACACTGGGAATAACCTCGGTTGCTATGCCCACACGCAACTGCAAAACCGCACAACTTCACCCTGGCCACCGGTTTCAAAGACCGCGGTTGCAGTGTAGCAAATCCCCGGTTGTGTGTGGCCGAACAGTGCAACTGCGCACATACAATCATGGTTATATTAAAACCAGCGTTCGTGTGGACGGGGCCTGAGTGCCCTCCAACCTAACAAGGCCACTGGCCATGACAACATCCCCTCCAAATTCCTCAGAGACTCAGCAGCCGCCATCACCCCAGTCATCACACACATAATAAACCTCTCCATAAAACAGGGACACTGGGTTAGGACATTTGTAGGGGCCAGTTTTGAATTGCAGTCTCCCGTAGGTGTTCTTTGAGAGTGTTTTTGAAGGTGGGTAGTGATTCACATTCCTTTACAGCTTTGGGTAGGGCGTTCCACATTGTTGTGGCATAATTGCGAAACGTGTTTAGTCCCTTGTTTGAGCCGAATCTGGGTTTTACATGATTTGTGGAGCTCCCTCTGGTGTTGTGATCGTGGTATTCACTGACCTTTGGGAAGTATTTTGACATGTACATGGGTACCTTGGTCGTGTAGTGTATCTTGTAGACCAGGCCCATTGCAAGTTGCTGTACTCTGTCGTCTACTCTAAGCCATCCTAGGTTGGCAAACATCCCCTCCAAATTCCTCAGAGACTCAGCAGCCGCCATCACCTCAGTCATCACACACATAATAAACCTCTCCATAAAACAGGGACACGTCCCCAAGGACTTCAAAATTGCGAGAGTAACACCCCTGCACAAAAAAGGCAGTAAATTAGACCCAGGCAACTACCGCCCTGTTTCTATCCTTACCTCCATCTCGAAAGTCATGGAAAAAATTGTATATGAACAGGTCGAAAAATACCTTGCGGAAAAGAATCGAATACGAATTCCAATCTGGCTTCAGAACATCCCACTCCACTGACACATGCCTTCTCTATTTAAACGACCACATCAAACAAGAGGTGGACGCGGGCAAATACTGCGGCATGGTCATGCTGGACCTACAAAAGGCCTTCGACACTGTCAATCACACCATTCTGATTGACAAGCTAAAAGCAATTGGTTTTGATAGTCTATCAGTGAGCTGGATGCAATCCTACCTGGAGGGGAGAGAGCAGATGGTGGAGGTAAACAGTACCCTATCCCCCCCTCTCACAGTGAGCTGTGGTGTTCCACAAGGAAGCATACTAGGTCCGCTACTGTTCCTAATTTATGCAAATGACATGTCGTCAGCTTGTGACTGCAACTTGTTCTTGTTTGCGGACGACTCAGCCCTGCTGGTCTCTGACAAGAACAAGTTACAGGTTGAAAAAACCCTCAGCTCAGAACTAGGCAAAATCTGCATATGGCTCGCTGATAACAAACTATCATTACACATGGGCAAAACAGAGTCCATTCTCTTCGGTTCAAATAACAAACTCAGCAAGACCGACGGCTTCTCAGTTACAGTGGGTGACAATATTGTCACAAGGAAAGAAGATATTACCTACCTGGGTTCCATCCTAGAGGCAAATCTTTCCTGTGACAAAATGGCATCCAATGTAATAAAAAAAGTCAACCAACGAACTCGTTTCTTGTACCGGATCTCCTCACTGGTAAACAAGAATACCCTGAAGACTCTGGCAGGAGCACTCATTCAAGGGTACTACGACTATGCTTGCACCTCATGGTACCAAAGCACCTCAAAGGCGCTAAAAACAAAATTACAAAAATCTCAAAACAAACTGGTCAGACTACTGCTTGACCTTACTCCTAGAACCCACCTCACCCCTGCCCACTTTGACAACATAGGATGGCTTAGAGTAGACAACAGAGTACAGCAACTTGCAATGGGCCTGGTCTACAAGATACACTACACGACCAAGGTACCCATGTACATGTCAAAATACTTCCCAAAGGTCAGTGAATACCACGACCACAACACCAGAGGAAGCTCAACAAATCATGTTAAACCCAGATTCGGCTCAAACAAGGGACTAAACACGTTTCGCAATTATGCCACATCGATGTGGAACGCCCTACCCAAAGCTGTAAAGCAGGGGTAGGCAACCCTAGGCACGCGTGCCTGCATAGGCACGCGGGGGCATTTGCATAGGCACAGGGGGCAGCATTAAAAAAGAAAAGAAAATTGCTTTGAAATATTATAGTGAAATATTTTGCACTGTTGTCGCATTTATCTTGTTGAAATCCTCCCACAGGTTCTTTTTACTACCACATATTTAATTGAGACCCTTTATTTGTTTATTATTTCAATTTAGCTGGAAATACATTGCTACATCATTCAGTAACATTTGCAGAGCCTTATAACAAAAACATTATTACGGTCACCATTGTGACCAGTGGGATTAATCAACAAATTGTATTATTTATTTTTCTATTTCATTGAACATTGCACATGTTAAAAGCCATTTTTTTACTCAAAATGTGAGTATTACCAAGTCAACTTGTGTTCTTAAAACAATGACAATAAACATAGTTTTATTAGGTTGAAATAATGTGGTTGTGTACTTATTTTTCTGTTAACTTATTATGGATTGAAAACTGAAAACCTTAATGCACAGTAACTGAACTCAATATTTTTAAGTTCTGGTAACTTATTATATATTTTTTTACAGTGTAGTCTTGCGATCAATCAAAACTTATTTACACGATATACCTCACATTCACCCTCCATTCACATCCTGGTGTTCTCCATTAGGCCTGTAGGTGGAGCTATGACAGCACACGTACAGTACACACACCAATGGTGTGTGATGTGTCCAAAAATGAATGGGCAAATGTGAGTGAAATGGTCGCACTGTATGCAGCTGTTTGTCTGCATTGCATTCCCCCCCCCCAACTCAGATTTAGGGTTGATACAACCATCATAATAATATTGTTAATAATAATAATAACAAATGATGTAATAATGTAAAAATTATCATTAAAAATACCTGATTATGAGAAAAAAAGATTACGATGCATGGAATATTGTTGAGGCACACTAGTTACAACTATATTTCAAACAGGCACTCCATGTCAAAAAGGTTGCTGACCCCTGCTGTAAAGGAATGTGAATCCCTACCCACATTCAAAACCGCTCTTAAAGAGCACCTACGGGAGGCTGCAATTCGAAACTGGCCACCGTAAATGTCCAAACCCCCCACCCCCTCCTAATAGACAGTCTCCTCCCCACCGCATGTATATATTCCCTCCCCGCCGTATATGTATATTTCTCTCCCACCCACCCCCTCCTAATGTACAGTCCCCTCCCCAATTATGTATATACTCTGTCAGGATCTATGAGTAACAGTACTGTATATTTGAATACCGTATATGTCACAAATGTATCAGTACTAAATACCTATGTCCCTATGCCATAAATGTCATGTAGTATGTTGAGTATGTCAATATGAAATGAAAATGGGGGACCCTGATGTAAACAAGACGAAAGTCTTTCTCTGGTCTGCATCCCCTTAACAATTGTGTGTATTGAGCCGTACTGTATTGTACCCATTCTGCAATCTGTTAAATAAAGTGTTCATTCATTCATACAGTAGTAACCAGCATAAGGCCAGCACTGCTGCAGTCCCATAATAATGAGGGAGGGGAGGGGGCTTCTCACCGCCCTTCTTGACCATATACGGTCTGACGGTCTGCTTCAGCGCCAGCCACCCTGTATCCAGCCGGCGAAACTGGGCACAAGACGTCGGTATAGCAGCTCCGAGAGAGACCAGCACTTGTCATCCAGGTAAGAAAGACACACATTTCCACACAGTATGATCGTCTCACTTCATCAAACGGGTGACATCATCGATCGTGTTGTTCTACAATAGCTACATTGATTTCATATTTAATAAACCATGACGAGATCAGCCTGGGCCTTGTGGTGTGGAGCTGCTAGCTGGAGCCGAGAGGCCTGCGGTCTGACCGGCGTTTTATTTTAAGCTCAGCTAACGCGCGGTCCACGCGGTCGACAGCCGGCTAGTTTATTAGTTCGTTTATTTGTCAGGGACAATGCGAAATAAAACATTGTAGCGAGTTATAATAACAAGATACAGATCATCAGATGTAGGATTTCTAGCCAAGGCTAATACCCCTGTCCCTGTCGTGTTAGGGCTTTCGTCGAGCTGTTAAGACGACGGACATTTGCATAATTTGGCCAAAATAAACGTCTATACACATAACAATAACGAGGGTTGTTTGGCTGATATGGAAAACCATCATGTAGTTAGTCAGCCATGTGTGAAGTGATTGCTTCTGGATATATAATGTCAGCTAGCTGGATGACATTATTATAGCAAGCGCGTTGGTACTTGTGGCAAGAAGAACAAAAAACGTGCATCAATCAAATGAGTCTAATAGTATCTGTAACGTAAAGTTGTTTTGGCTTTTAATGTCCATTTTTTTTAGACTCAACGCGATTTGAGCTGCGCTTGTCGCCGAGTTCAGCAGTGAGCGCCACATCGACGGTCCTTTATTAATTAAGCTTATCGAATGTAAGGGAAATCTGATCCTAGGTCTGCGACTAAAGCCGGGCGTCTACCACGCTGTGGTGACGTCACTCAGCAGCGCCAAATAGTGTAGTTTCCCAGCGAATGAAAACATAAACGTTGTTATTTTTCTACCTTTACGATTAATTGCGAATATTTTCACGTTGAGCTATAGATTGTGGATAAATACGCACAGACAGGTACACCATGCCAACGTTAATGCTTTATTTATCTAAAACGAGCCGATTTAGAAATGGTCAATGGGAAAATACATTATTAAGTGGAACAGAGGGTGGAACAGGAAAAAACGAAAATGACATAACCACTACACCTCCCTATTGAGCTGTACTGTATTCTTGTACCCATTCTGCAATCTGTTAATAAAATGAGAATTTTCATTAATTCACGTCAACGTCAATTCGCAACGTGGAAATAATGGCTTATCACAGTGACATTAGTACAATTGCAAGACGAGCACAGTGAAGCTTATGGAAAGAGTGTCTTTCTTATCACATGCCATACCCTGACCTATTAACTGAATTAATTAATTCATAACCAAATGAACCTGTTCCGCCCGACTGGGTCGGTACCGACCCCAAAATGGCATGGTCATAAATCAATATTTTTGTTGCATATTTTTTGCGATTTTTTTATCAAACGTTTTCAAGTATTAACATCACTAACATGTCACAAAAGCATGTAGAATGTATATTATCATCAATATGTTAGTTTAGCAATAGGTTAAAAGTGCCATTAGATAGTTTTAACTTCTCGATTCGCTGAAGTCTATTACAAGACTGTGACCATTTTGGAACATTTGAATCATGGGAATTGTAGTTTTTTTGCAGCCATTTTGTCGAGGGGGTGCATAGCTGTGGATCAGCGTTGGAATTATTCCGAACTACACTTCCTGTCAGATACTGTGGGGGTTCAAAGTTCAGCGTTCTGAATGAATTATTTCAATAACTTGTTATTATTCGGGATAATAAGCCACAAAAGGTAACGTTTTTGACAAATATTGAAACGCAGTTAGTTTCTCCTCCCTATTGTTAGCATGTTGCAACAATTAGATCTGAAATTAGTTTCAAAATGGTTGCACTGTGGTGAAAATAAAAAGGTACAGTAGATATCATTATCTGTTCTTATGCACGCCTGTTGATACTAAATCCAAATTGAACTCATTTGAAAGATAATATATGTGTATATATATATATATATATATATATATATATAAATGTGCGAATTGGCTATAATAAGGTAATTTATAAGCATCATATTCTATATATTCTATAATAATATTTCAAATTGCATTGGTCCGGATGCGAGAATTCAGTACTGTATCTACAGAACCTTCTGTTTAATATTTTTTTAAGTTTGGTCATTATTATCATGGTGTTATTCACTGTCAAAGATTCAAAGAAAAATCATAATTCATATTCTCCTTTGTTTCATCACAATTTAAGCAAGCCTAGTAATAGACACAATATTTCTGACACTGTGAATACATTCCCTGAGGTCCATAGATGTACCTAGATACCAAGAATATGCAAATGAGCCTTGTAGAAGTGGAGCAATATTCCATTTACCTAGGTATATATTTTAGGTGAAAATATTCCACGGGTGGAACAGGTTAATGAACTGAATTAACATCTGTCCACACCGTTTCTCTCTTTTTCTGTCTTGGTGCTGTTGAATAGTAAAAAACGCAGCGATGCCGTCAGACCAGGCCAAGAAGAAGGCAGCGAAGAAGAAGGAGGCTGGAAAGGCCCGCCAGCGGACAAATAAAACCGACGTGCTCAATGGCGGAGAGGGTGAACTAGCAGAGAGCAAGGAGAACGGAGTGGAAAGCAATGGTGAGAGAGGCAATAAATACCAGTACAGTATAAATACCAGTAGGGTTGAGTTATGGTGGGTTAATCAGCATTAGGAATAAGCTACGCATTCTGATTCTGATCATCATCTTAACAATGATTTGGTTCAAATTGTTAGACATATTTGGAGATACTGACAGACAGCATTATAGGACTGACCCAACTACTTAGAAGCTTCAGTCGCTGCCATGGCTGTTCTTGTGTCAGAATGTCTATTCAAATGCTTCGGAGTCTTTGGTTTTTAGCCATCATCAACATAAGAAATTGCTTATATGAATAATAATCAAACATTCATTTTGAAAATCAGTTCTTCTCAGACAGATATTTTAGTCTTCGGAACTTAAAAAAAACCTGTCTTGACACATAACTCTCATTGACCCACCGCATTGATACTTTGCACGCAGGGAGAATAAAGCTTTGATTATTTGCTTTTGAAGCTCAGAAAATGGTAATCGGGACAGCCCCCCCCCCTACAGCATTACTACCCCAATGTCCAATAGACATGTTGTCCCCACTCCAAACATCTATGAAATAACCTGTTCTTTCTTGTTCTGCGGTCAGGGATTCACAGCCTGACAGCGGAGCTGGACGCATTTGAACTCGAGAAGACGGAGGCGCGAGCGGTGACGGGGGTGCTCGCCTCCCACCCCAACAGCACCGACGTCCACATTGCCAGCCTGTCGCTCACTTTCCACGGCGAGGAGCTGTTGATAGACACCAGCCTGGAGCTCAACACTGGACGACGCTACGGACTCCTAGGCCTCAACGGCACAGGTGACACTCCTTAAAACCCCACAACTAAACTCTCACGGCGTAGATCATCCATCTGTTCCCACCACTGAGAATCTCTGAATGTCTCTGAATATGATTTTGGTCGTCTCTTTGCCAGGTAAATCCATGCTGTTGTCGGCCATCGGTCATCGCGAGTATCCCATTCCAGACCACATAGACATCTACCACCTGACCCGGGAGATGGCGCCCAGCGAAAAGACGGCCCTGGAGTGTGTCATGGAGGTGGACATGGAGAGGATTATGCTGGAGAAGGAGGCAGAGAGACTAGCCCACGAGGACTGTGAGTTCACAAATGAAGCGCACCATTCAGCAATCGAATTAAGTGAAATGTGAAACATACATAAATAAACATAAACTGGACTTTTTGAAGAAGTCTATATTCATCATGCAGTGACACACTCATGCGATGGGCGGCACACACAGGAACACACACGCATGCAAGTGCTCCTGTCCGTCTTCGTCAGGGAACGCGACTGCGTTAGCCATCTGTTGTGCATGTTTTTCCATTGGGTTTATCTTTTATCGGGAGGGGGTACCCTTGCGAGCACGGGGAGAACATGCAAACTCCACACAGAAAGGCCCGGGAGATACCCTACCTGGCAACACAGAAACCTGGTCCCCAAGCGGGAATCGAACCCTGGACCTTCTAGCTATGAGATGACAGTGTTAACCACTACACCACCGTGCTGCATCCATCTTGTTGCTCAAGATGGATGCATCTATAAACTTATGTGTTGATGAGTTGAAATGCCGTCCCTCGTCGAGTTATTCTGTGACTTTGTGTCCACAGAGGTAGGGCTGGGCGATATGGCCTAAATATGATATCACGATATTTTCTGACCTTTTGGCGATACACGATACACATCACGATGTTTTTCTTTTTTACCCCAAACAATTCATTATGAGGCTTACCAAGACAGTATTTGATTTTGCAAGCTAACATTAAAGACAAAATAAAATACCCATGCATTTAGCATTTTTATATTATATATTAGATTTAGATTATTAGATTATATATTGCATATATTTAGCAATGAGATATTATATGATTTAGATATGAAATATGATGAATTGAAAATGGGGGACCCTGATGTAAACAAGACTAAAGTCTTTCTCTGGTCTGCATCCCCTTAACAATTGTATGTATTGAGCTGTACTGTACCCATTCTGCAATATGTTAATAAAGTTTTAAATCAATCAATCAATCAATAGCATTTTAATGAAACTACTGTATATATGTATGTCTCTAAATGTTTTGATGAATTGAAAATGGAGGACCCTTATGTAAAAAAGTCGAAAGTCTTTTTCTGGTCTTCATCCTCCTGTACTGTATTGTACCCATTCTGCAACCCTTTAACAAAGTCTTCACTCATTCATTCTGACGGAAACATATAATTTTGATTGACAGTCGAGTCTGCCAATTACGTCACAGCGCTTGCACCCGCCCTGCTGTTCTTAGCACCAATCGGCAAGCTCCTAGTTTTTTACTTCCTGAATGTCCTGTGGCTGAACAACGTCAACAAAGCTACTAACGTTAGCTCCCCGCGGCCGTCGAGTAGGAGACCAGTGCTCAACAGGATGACTAAATGAGGCATAATGATTTTACTACAACGAATGTTATAATAAAAGCCTTTCCATACATCTGTCTGATTGAAAACTTTATTAACAGACCGCGGAATGGGCATATCTCAGCACGGGCTGAGATATGAACGAGTAACGTGTGGACAGATTGACGCGACACAATCCTCTTGGGCAAAACATCACGATATCCACGATACGTTGAAAAAGTGTATCGTTAATGAACTGTACCCGATATTTATATAATATCGTCATATCGCCCAGCCCTACACAGAGGTTATATATGATTGATTGAAAACTTTATTAACGGATTGCAGAATGGGTACAATACAGTACGGCTCAATACAAACAATTGTTAAGAGGATGCAGACCAGAGAAAGACTTTCGTCTTGTTTACATCAGGGTCCCCCATTTTCAATTCATCAAGACATTTATGACATACAAGACATATACACAATATACAGTACTGTTTCATCACGACATTTGTGACATACAAGACATATACACAATATACAGTACTGTTTATGAGACGGATCTTACAAGAAAAATATATACATTAGACGGGGAAGAAACTACATTGGAGGGGGTTGGGTGGGTGGGGTTTGGACATTTGCCAGGGCCCGTTTCTAATTGCAGTCACCCGTAGGTGCTCTTTGAGAGCGGTTTTGAAGGAGGGTAGGGATTTAGATTATTTTACGGCTGTGGGGTAGGGCGTTCCACATTGTTGTGGCATAATTGCGAAACGTGACATACGTTTTAATAATCGTTTACAGCCGAGTGCGAGAAGCTGATGGAGCTGTACGAGCGCCTGGAGGAGCTGGACGCGGACAAGGCGGAGGTGCGCGCCTCCCGGATCCTCCACGGTCTGGGCTTCACGCCTGCCATGCAGAGGAAGAAGTTGAAGGACTTCAGTGGAGGCTGGAGGATGCGCGTTGCTCTGTCCAGGTGAGCAGACGGGACACATGCCACCACCACGGCACGGAGTGGACAAAATGTGCCAGATGGGGTCCGGTCTGCTTACTGTTGTTATTTCATTTCAACCTTTTATTTAAAATTGTAAGCTTCGGCGGTTTCCCTCATTTACACAAACGACGATTGTACAAAAAGGAAAACGGTACATAATACAAAAAATATTCACATTCCGTGGCTGAGTGGCGCAGTGGGCAAGGCGCTCGCCACTAACGCAGGATATGCTGGTATCGAGCCCAGCTCTCGGCGTTGCTACCGGCTTGGCCGGCCGTCATACTAACACAATTGGCAGTGTTAGAGGGTGGGAAAGCCGGTGGGTGGGGATTGGACGTTGTGGACAGCGACTCCTACAGGTCGGTTGGGTGACGCCGGTGCGGCGGAAACGGGAAGTATCGGGGGCAGCGTGAGCCTCCCACGCGTTACTCCTCGCCACAGAGTTCGAGCTGCTGCGGTGAAAAGATGCGACAGGCTGCCTCCTCGTGTACCGGAGGGGACACGTGATGCAAGGCTTCTATCCTCACTACAGCCGACCAGTGGGAGGCATAGTCTAGCAACGTTCAAGACAGGGGAGGGAAGAATTGGAAACACGAAATTGGGATGGGAGAAAAGTTGAAAATGGGGAGAAAAAGTGCATTAAAAAAAAAACGTTTAAAAATTATTTTAAAAGATCAGCTAAAACAGTTACAGGTAGTCACACAATGGTCTGAAATCATACGTTTAAACATACCGAGGGAAGGGAGAACCTCCAATTTCAGAGAGAGTTGAAGGACATTCCATGAATTAGAGGCATCAAAGGAAAAAGCTGACTTCCCTAGATCAGAACAAACTTGAGGGACCCTAAGAACCATCCAGTCATTTGATCAAGCTGAATAGGTTCAAATATTCCAATATTCCAATCTAACAGTGAAGAGATATAAACAGGTTGTTTACCAATAAGGGCTTTAAAAATAAATGAATACCAGTGTTTGTTGCGCCTTTCTGTAAGAGAAGGCCAACCCACCCTATCATACAGGACACAATGGTGAGTATCATATCTGTCACCAGTAATAAACCTAAGAGCTGAGTGATATGCAGAATCCAGAGGTTTAAGAGTTGATGCCGCAGCATGCCTATAAATTACATCACCATAATCCAAAACTGATAAGAAGACCGATTCAACAATTATTTTTCTACTAAATAGAGGAAAATTGGATCTGTTTCTGTACAGGAAACTAATTTTCTGTCGCAGTTTAGAGGCAAGATTGTCCACATGGAACTTAAATGTAAATTTCTCGTCAAGCCACAGGCCAAGATATTTATACTCCGTGACTCTCTATACAAGAGCCACTGACAGTAGATATCTGCACATCATCAAAGTTAATATTTCTTGCTCTTGAAAACAACATAAACTTTGTCTTACTAGCATTAAGAACCAATTTAAGACCAGCAAGGGCATCCTGTAGACTAGAGCATAAAAGGAAAGTTGCAATTTCCCAATGGCCAACTGTACAGCGTCAGCAATGCAGTACACAATTGTGTCACCAGCATACAAATGGGCATGACATCCGTACAAAGAAGAAACAATATCAATATAAATTGTAAAAAGGACAAGACTCAAAACTGAACCTTGTGGCACACCTTTAGTCATGGCCAAGAATTCAGATTGGGCTTGACCTAACTTCACACACTGCCGCCTAGAAGATGGATAATCCTGAAACCAGACACAGGCATTATCATCCAACCCAATGTTGGATAGTTTCTTTAGAAGTAAGTAGTGATCAACTGTAACAAAGGCTTTTGATAAATCAACAAAGAGGGGCAGCACAATGTTTCTTCTCATCTAATGCTGAAATAATATCATTTGTAATCAAAGTGATGGCTGATGTTTAGTACTATGTTTGGCTCTAAAACCAGATTGCTGAGAACTAAGTATGGAGTTAATTGAAAGGAAAAACGTAAGTTGCTTGTTGACTCCGCACGGTGCAGCGGTTTGGCAGGTTGTTTTCGGCTGGTCTCCATCCCGTCTGTCCCGTTCGCGTCTAGTTTTTTTACCAACGGATTTCCAGGTTCGCGTTCTGCGATCTGATTGGCCACTGACATTTCTGGTGCGATCTGATTGGCTATACTGACGTTTCTGGTCATGTGACATGTGCGCCCCAATCGCGTGACGTGCCCATTTCCGCCTCGAACAGCATGCAAACTACCTAACGCCTAGTTTATCACTGGTTAAAGCTTAGGCGACTCTTTTGAAGTTGGTTAAGGTTAGAGTTTGGAATCAGGGCTGGTGTTCTATCGCCCTGCTCTAAAGACAAACTCTAACCTTAACCAACTTCGAAAGAGTGTCTAAGCTTAACCGGTGATAGAAACAGGCGTCACACGATTGGCGCGACCAGAAACGTCATTGGCCAATCGGATCGCAGAACGCGAACGCGGAACTGGAAATCCGTTGGTAAAAGTAATCGGGCGTCCCGTTCTTGTGAACGTGATATCTCGGAAGCGCCTTGAGGGGATTTGTTCAAATTTGGCACAAACGTCCACTTGGGACTCGAGGATGACTAAACAGATTTTTGGTGGTCAAAGGTCAAGGTCCCCGCTGTGACCCAGGGTTTCCATTGGCAATTTCTTTGGCTGGTCAACGTGGCCAATAAGATGTAAATGTATGAATGAATCCTCTGTTGGTCCAGGGCCCTGTTCATCAAGCCCTTCATGCTGCTATTGGACGAGCCCACTAACCACTTGGATCTGGACGCCTGCGTGTGGCTGGAGGAGGAGCTCAAGACGTAAGTGCAGCCCCCCCCCCCCATCACACACACAGACACACACACACACACACACAGCAATGCACATGGCTAAGTGGCTGTAATTTTGATCCTATACTTCTCTCTGCCAGGTTCAAGCGAATCCTTGTGCTCATTTCGCACTCTCAAGACTTTCTGAACGGTGTTTGCACCAACATCATCCATTTACACCAGAAGGGCCTGAGGTACTATACGGTAAGAACTGGGAGGTGTATCGAGTATGAAAGTATGCAGTCATGGATCCATGCAAAAAGGTATAGATTTTCACTATACCGCCGCCATCTGTGGTATATTGTGAGAGAAATATATTCACATACTGGAGCCCTGATTGATACTGGATTTTTTTTTAGGCCAATGCCAATACTGACATTAGAGTAAACAATGTGTGAATTATATTTTAGAGCTTGAACCAAACGAATTTGCATGTTCTATTCTATATTCTATTCCAAATAGCTTCATCTTCATTGAAGATAAATAAAAATGATTCCTTGCAGCAGTATTGAGAAAGGAAGATCCCACACTGCTCTTGCTCGGCATCAATTCAATCGGCACACTTTTATATGCTAATGTTTCAGTCCCTCTGGGCTCGCTCAGAGTTGCAGTGTCAGGTTACACACCAGATTACAATACACTGGTGGACAGCATGCAATGCCAGTCTTCCCACTAACAAAGAAACCAGATGTTGTCGGTGGCAACATGGCAGTGCCATGGCAAAGTTGAATACAATATTTAAAAAGTGTGTTCATGAAATGTAACCGATCATTTTGTAAAAAAAAATGCAGCCGTTTTGGTCATTAGTTCAAAATGTGATAAGATTTATAAAAGAAATATGAAAGTAGATCTTTCTTAAACATTACATTGCACATGGTGCAACATAGTTCATGATTTGCTAAAAGGGTTCGTCAGTGGCTTGTGAAAATGTAAACATTTTCCTACGAAATGTTGTCGAAGTGATCGTCTGAAAATGTAAACAATTGCTGAGATAAATAGCAAAGTGTTGAATATTGATATTATCCGTTTCCCACCATGTTCAGTCATTGTTGATAATCATTAAGGTGATCGGTGTCTTCACAAAGATGAGTACCATCATAAAGTCAAACTGAGCAAATTTGTTATTTCAGAAGAATGTATCAAACTGGTAGCCCTTCGTATGACTCAGTACCCATGAAGTAGCTCTCAGTTTCAAAAAGGTTGGTAACCCCATCTCTAGTGAATGAAATAGCAGTGAAGATAGACTGTTCCTCATTCTGCTGGGGATCCCCAGACCTCACTTTGGAAAGGTTTAGGTCCCCCATCATCACATCTAAACCATATCCTTCCAGGGCAATATCAAACTTTATAGGCATAGCATCAGCTGTCCCTGCTTGGTCCTCATAGTGCCTCGACAGATCACAGTGCGTCTCTGTGATCTCACACAGAAGCCATATTAGGAGGTAGGGTGTGTGTACTGTGTTGCTAATTATGTGTGTGTGTCAGCGCTGCCTTTTCTAAGGACAGTGTGTGGCGGGTTGGTGGGGGCCGCCGGGTGACCATTGACCATGCAAATCTATTTCTGTCTGAAGGGTAACTATGACCAGTATGTGAAGACCAGGGAGGAGCTGGAAGGGCACCAGATGAAGCGCTTTAACTGGGAGCAAGACCAGATGGCACACATGAAGGTAAACGGGCACACCTTGTGGTGGATTTGTGCACTGCATTTTAAGTCATTCATTCACAACGGTACAGGAGCACAGTTGTTGCCAGTGCTCCTAGTGGGGGGGGAAAAATCTGTAATACAGGCTTGGAAAATATATAGCAAAAGGTTTTGGAAAGACTATAAAGATCAATATGTTTATTCCCCCCCCCCCCCCCCCCCCAGGCACTAAGCGGTTCAAGAATCATACCAGTTTTCTTGACATGTGGGTTCCAAGTCATTTTTGCTTTGATACAAACATCAAGGCACCATTTTTTTCTTTTATAATTTTTTTCATAATCTTATACTGTGAAAGGTTTTAGGATGTAATACAGTATCTGAAGAAGAATTCCTCCTTTTCCTTTTTTAGACACTGAAAAGAAATGCACCTCAACGCATGGCGAGGTGTTTGGCACTCAACGCATGGCGGCCAATAACGAGAATACTCAATTAATTATTTAGTTATTGGCAATTAATGTGTTAAGAAGAATGACTTTGCACCCACATGTCAAAAAGACCGGTACAGTCCCTTTTTTAAATGCTTATCATCAACAAGACAAAGAAAAGACTACATACCAGTCCTGTAGCTCGATGGGTAGAGCATGGCACTAACGATACCAGGAGTAGGGGTTTAATTCTCACTGTAACCGCCCCATACCAAGACAAAATGGATGACGCACACCTACTACTGTAAGGTGCTTTCTATAAAATCATGTAATCATAGCCAATGGCAGATGTTACGTTACCCAAAAAGAACCGACGTCCCAAGTGTTTAGTTGTAAGCACGAGCCAAATTGATACCTGGGACGTTCACATCACCTATCCATCAAAACCTGTTACATAGAAGCTGACGGACACAAGTCGGGTGATCGAAATGTCACAGTTGATCCCAGAATGGTTATATGAACATCCAAAATGTGTAGGAAACCTGCATTGTTGTGGTCACTCTTAACATCTCTGTCCTCTCGTCCTCCAGAATTACATAGCCAGGTTCGGCCACGGCTCTGCCAAGCTGGCGCGACAGGCACAGAGCAAGGAGAAGACGCTGCAGAAGATGGTGGCCTCTGGCTTGACTGAAAAAGTATCGAGTGACAAGGTAAGAGGGGATACAAATCTTTTTAATCTGGTATATATGTTTGCTTGCAGAGAAGATAGACCGGACGCCGAAACCATTGCTGCAGATTGCAAGCGTGGCTGGTCCAATCTGTTAACATGGCTGGTGTGAACGGTCCAATCTGTTAACATGGCTGGTGTGAACGGTCCAATCTGTTAACATGGCTGGTATGAACGGTCCAAATCTGTTTAATAAAGTAAGCTGAGGTCAGTCTGAATGGAGTTTAGTAAGCTGAGGTGAGTGAGTGGAGTTTAGTAAGGTAAGCTGAGGTGAGTCAGTGGAGTTTAGTAAAGTAAGCTGAGGTGAGTGAGTGGAGTTTAGTAAGGTAAGCTGAGGTGAGTGAGTGGAGTTTAGTAAGGTAAGCTGAGGTGAGTGAGTGGAGTTGAGTAAAGTAAGCTGAGGTGAGTGAGTGGAGTTGAGTAAAGTAAGCTGAGGTGAGTGAGTGGAGTTTAGTAAAGTAAGCTGAGGTGAGTGAGTGGAGTTTAGTAAAGTAAGCTGAGGTGAGTGAGTGGAGTTTAGTAAGGTGAGCTGAGGTGAGTGAGTGAGTGGAGTTTAGTAAGGTAAGCTGAGGTGAGTGAGTGGAGTTTAGTAAAGTAAGCTGAGGTGAGTGAGTGGAGTTTAGTAAAGTAAGCTGAGGTGAGTGAGTGGAGTTTAGTAAGGTAAGCTGAGGTGAGTGAGTGGAGTTTAGTAAAGTAAGCTGAGCTGAGGTGAGTGAGTGGAGTTTAGTAAAGTAAGCTGAGCTGAGGTGAGTGAGTGGAGTTTAGTAAAGTAAGCTGAGCTGAGGTGAGTGAGTGGAGTTGAGTAAAGTAAGCTGAGGTGAGTGAGTGGAGTTTAGTAAAGTAAGCTGAGCTGAGGTGAGTGAGTGGAGTTTAGTAAAGTAAGCTGAGCTGAGGTGAGTGAGTGGAGTTTAGTAAAGTAAGCTGAGGTGAGTGAGTGGAGTTTAGTAAGGTAAGCTGAGGTGAGTGAGTGGAGTTTAGTAAGGTAAGCTGAGGTGAGTGAGTGGAGTTTAGTAAGGTAAGCTGAGGTCAGCTAAAACACGCACCGTACACACCTATGAGTTAAAGACTGGGACGATGGAGAGAAGTAAAAATGACACTAGCATGCCGTCATTGGCTTCACCTTAAGTGTTTTGATGTCATAATGTCAACATACTGTTTATTTGATTGATTTCTTTTGTTGGACCCTGTCTTTCTTTTTTTTGTATTTGTTATGCAAGTTATTATTTTTATTTTTTTGAATTGCATTTCTTAAATGTATTTTCTTCTTTCATCTCATTGTATGTTTTATACCTTGTCCTATTCTAAACGTTGAATAAAACACTCGTCATGAAAAGCGAGCTGTGTTAATGCTTGTGATGATCTGTCTGCTGCAGACCCTGTCGTTCTCTTTCCCCACCTGTGGGAAGATCCCGCCCCCTGTCATCATGGTTCAGAATGTGAGCTTCAGCTACAGCGACGACACAGTGAGTATTGTTATTACAGTCTATAAAGTATTAATGCTGCTATGACGCCCGCATTTCCCCAAGGGGATCAATAAAGGAACATTTGACCTTATCTTAATGATAAATGTCGGCGAAAACGGTGATTATACATATTTCTTGTCAGGTTGGTAAAATGTGAGATTTTTTAAGCCAGTAATCTGTCAATAAAGCTTTAATACAATGGACACTTAATTGGTTTAATGTCCTATCTGATTCAATTCTCCACATCTGTTTACGCACGTTTGTTTAGAAACCTAACCCTTACCATAACCCTATAGCCTTAAGCTGAGTGACGTCACGCCTAACCCTAAGCTAAGATGGAGGTCACTTGCTGAAACACAGTGAACACTTGGTGGTTGACATCATAATTACCTGGTGGGGAATGTACAGATATCCCAGGACATGTCTATAATCACCATAACGTAGACTATGACCTGGTCTGTTATCCCCTACAAATGTCCTAACCCAGTTGTACAGTAAATGACCAAGTATGGCTTTGTCAGTACTCCAATGTACAGCCCCCCACCCACCCACCAAACCCCACCCCACCTACCCAACCTCCTCCAATGTACAGTTTCTACGTCAAATGTATATACACTCTTTTCTGGACACTTTTTGTATCACAAACTGTACGGTATTTGCAAATCTGGTATGTCATAAATGTCTAGATGTAGCAGTACTGTCTACCCTGTATGTCATATATGTTATGATGAATTGAAAATGGGGGACCCTGATGTAAACAAGACGAAAGTCTTTCTCTAGTCTGCATCCCCTTAACAATTGTTTGTATTGAGCTGTACTGTGTACTGTACCCATTCTGCAATCTGTTAATAAACTTTTCAATCAATCAATCAATCAATCCCCCCTGCAGCCTCCCATATATCTGAACCTGGAGTTTGGTATTGACCTGGACACACGAGTGGCTCTAGTGGGGCCCAATGGAGCGGGGAAGTCCACACTGTTGAAGCTCTTAATGGGAGAGGTAGGTTGAACCCTGAATCACTACTAATCTCGTTTTGGGACGGGAAGTAGGTGTGTTATTTATCTTCCACTTTGCTTACTTTATTGTTCTTTCTCTCTTTAGCTCCTCCCAACCGACGGCATGATCCGCAAGAATTCTCACGTCAAGATCGGCAGATATCACCAGGTAGGGCTCCGGGCTTATTATTACACCTGCATCTTTTAGATTACCATGACTACAAGAGCCAACCATGAGGATGTTACCATGACTACAAGAGCCAACCAT
This sequence comes from Notolepis coatsorum, assembly GCF_963971535.1. Taxonomy (NCBI): domain Eukaryota; kingdom Metazoa; phylum Chordata; class Actinopteri; order Aulopiformes; family Paralepididae; genus Notolepis; species Notolepis coatsorum. The sequence goes on along the minus strand of NC_140176.1, from coordinate 18,395,328 downwards.
GAGGATGTTACCATGATGACAAGAGCCAACCATGAGGATGACCTCAAGTTGTTATTCGTGTTTTGTGTACAGTATATTGTGCTGTTTCTTCTTATCTGAACTCCTGTATTGATCTGAACTAAACCGATGGCCCGCTTGCACAGAGCCAGAAAAGAAAAGAAAAAACTGTCTGGTACAGTAAAATAGTCGATCCCTGGTCCAATCAGACGAGCAGCACTTTACCCGCCTTCAAGTGTTTTGGCCCATATTCCCACTCTCTGAACGTTATGCTCTGAAAATAATCAATGTTTGGATGTGAGACTTCCTGGGAATCTACACACCCGACACTTGATGTACGTGACGCGTGGACGCTAAAGTCAGTCTCCCATTCATTGTTACCAGAGCAGCTTCTGACTTTATACCTGATGATGACATCACATGTTTGAGTCTCACTTTCAGAGAGAGTAGCTCATGTTCATAAATATTGATAGAACCTTCCTTGGTCATGGAAGTAACATGTTGGAATTCTTAATGTGAGGTGGGTTTCCCCCTTTTTAACTATTTAATTGGGGATACAATAAAAATTATTTAGTCTGGACCAGTGGACGTGGCAGCATCTAATGTCATGTTTGTCTCCTACATGGTAGCATCTGATGTCATGTTAGGCTCCTACATGGCAGCATCTGATGTCGTGTTTGTCTCCTACATGGCAGCATCTAATGTCGTGTTTGTCTCCTACATGGCAGCATCTAATGTCGTGTTTGTCTCCTACATGGCAGCATCTCACAGAGCAACTGGAGCTGGACCTGTCCCCCATCGACTACATGATGAAGAGCTACCCTGAGTTCAAAGACCGGGAGGAAATGAGGAAGGTCATTGGACGCTACGGCCTTACGGGGAAACAACAGGTGGGGATTGGATTCAAACCCGCGAGCAACAAGCTCATCCAGGAAGTGCCTTTTATTTAGTCTGGTGCTCGTAGTGGGAAGAGATGTTATTTAGTCTGGTGCTCGTAGTGGGAAGAGATGTTATTTAGTCTGGTGCTAGTAGTGGGAAGAGCTGTTATTTAGTCTGGTGCTAGTAGTGGGAAGAGATGTTATTTAGTCTGGTGCTAGTAGTGGGAAGAGCTGTTATTTAGTCTGGTGCTAGTAGTGGGAAGAGCTGTTATTTAGTCTGGTGCTAGTAGTGGGAAGAGCTGTTATTTAGTCTGGTGCTAGTAGTGGGAAGAGATGTTATTTAGTCTGGTGCTCGTAGTGGGAAGAGATGTTATTTAGTCTGGTGCTAGTAGTGGGAAGAGATGTTATTTAGTCTGGTGCTAGTAGTGGGAAGAGATGTTATTTAGTCTGGTGCTAGTAGTGGGAAGAGCTGTTATTTAGTCTGGTGTTAGTAGTGGGAAGAGATGTTATTTAGTCTGGTGCTAGTAGTGGGAAGAGATGTTAGCTAGTAGTGGGAAGAGCTGTTATTTAGTCTGGTGCTAGTAGTGGGAAGAGCTGTTAGTCTGGTGCTAGTAGTGGGAAGAGATGTTATTTAGTCTGGTGCTCGTAGTGGGAAGAGATGTTATTTAGTCTGGTGCTCGTAGTGGGAAGAGATGTTATTTCTGGTGTGTATTGTATATCGCTGAATTCATACCTAAACTGATTGAAGATGGATGTCACCCCATATGTTAGTACAAATTATTACCCAAAGCAACAGTAAGACTGACTTGTTTTAAGCCTTTTTTCTGACACTAATGGCTAGATGGTCCAGGAATGCATTGAAGGATTTTATATTTTCCTAGGCTATGTTGATGATAAAAAAGGTTACACTGGTCGAGGGCTGAGCAGTTTCCATACCAGGCGCTGATGCATCCAGTCATTAGGCTCTCTACGGCTGTGGCTCTGTAGAAGGCTATATAATCATTCATTGCTTTAATTTAATCACTGCATGTCCTCCTCCTTTTCAGGTAAGTCCGATCAGGAACCTGTCGGACGGTCAGAAGTGCCGGGTGTGCTTAGCCTGGCTGGCCTGGCAGAATCCCCACCTGCTGTTCCTGGACGAGCCCACCAATCACCTGGACATCGAGACCATCGACGCCCTGGCAGACGCCATCAACGCGTTCAATGGCGGCGTTATGTTGGTCAGCCACGACTTCAGGCTCATTCAGCAGGTAGGAAAACCCACACGCTTCTCATTCACCGGTCACTGTGGTTCATAAAGGCAACAATACTGGATTCCTTTCGGGATAGGGGTGAATGGGGAACCGGTTTGTCCTAAACCGGGTTATTAAATGCATTTTTATTTTTTTAATTTGTTTTCAGTTTGGTTTCTGCTCGTTTTCAGGGTTTGCTTGTTTTAGTTATTAGTTTGTTTAGTTAATTTATATATTTGCAATATGGGGAATATTTGTCCAGGGGATTTAGAAGTTCAGAATAGGCATTGTGTGATACAAACACACCATGTTGTGAAGGCAATTGACTCGCAACTGTGTACAGTACATTCCAGTCTCAATGAACTACTGACTTAAGTTACTTTTGTAAGTACACACAATGTTCGTTTTTTTTATTTTAAAGTCTACCGGTAGTTTTTATTTAGTTCACAAATGTTGTTTTTTCCACATAGTTAAATAAAAACTATCATAATAAACTTCAGTCCTGAAGACTCTTGACTAACAACAACCATTCATTCACCTTCCCAGGTGGCTGAGGAGATCTGGGTGTGTGAGAAGCAGACCATCACCAAGTGGAACCATGATATCCTGGCGTACAAGGAACACCTGAAGGCCAAGATCGACAGGCAGCAAGCGCACGACATCTAAAGCAACATTCTTATTCTCTTGAGCCACTCTCTTAAAGTTGGAGTGTTCCTTTTAACCCTGCATCATGGATTTGACCCGCAAGCTCTCTGGGAAAAGGATGAACAATGAAACGGGGGTTTGGATTTTCAGGAATGCCCAGAAAGAGAACTGAAAAACAAATCTCTTATGCATCTTATTTAGAGACTCAAGTTTGACAACAATGCACCCTTGATGATTCTGACCCAAACCCACCCACCGCCCACCCCCTTCACCTCAGGCTGTGATCCGATTGGCTTATTTTTCACCTGAAACATCTCGGTGCATGTTGGAATGCATTCCAGCGCACTTCGTCATCATAGAAAAAGTTTTATTTTTCCAAATGTGATGTTTTATCCTAATATGTATGCAGCAGCTTTTAGGTCATATTTTATGATATTTAAAATACATCTTTTGTGTAAAAAGAGCAGTTATGCCTTCTTATTTAACAATGTAAATGCAATAAAAGGTTTGTCTGAATAAAGTGGACACACAATGTCATAAATGAATCCTTGAATAAATACAAACAAACGTTCAAAACGCAGATTTTATTCTTCCCGCATTTTCCATTTGTAAATATACTGAATACAGTTTTATCCAAAATTGGGAGCATTTTGGGAAAATAAACTGTATTTTACATATTTGTAAACAAAGAGAAACAACTTTTTTTCTCATTAGTTACTTTGGATTCTTGCTCATGAACCCCCACTCAGTATGCAATATGCATCATGGCCCACAGTTGGGGTGTAGATCCAACCTTAACTCTAAACCCACCACGTCGTATCGCTGCTCTGTCTTCCAGTCGAGTCACATGTTTGTTTGGGGGGGAAATGTCAGGACTCTCCCCCAACGATTGACATTAAGAGACGGTAGGGCCGGGAACGATTAACGGCATATACATTTCTATCTTTAGGAAAGGGTGCACTTGGAAAGGGCTGTGGAAAATCGGTTTTACCTAGTCATCGTATGGATTTGGATTTAGGTGCTGGTGGTAAAATTACACATGTACTCCTCACCATACGGTCAGTCTTCAGATTAACGAACACGCTGTTCAGAATTGCTTCCCAACGGCAACACAAGCAATGAATTAGCTTTGATTAATACATTTGCTGTGCGTTTTGGAGCCAGGAACACGGCTTACCTAATGTACTGACTATTTTAAATGATAAATTGTTTACTCTTGGGTGTCGGGTTGCCAGGCAGGGAAGGAAATTATTAATTTATAATTTGGTGTGTGCTACAACCCAAAAATGGCATGTGCAATACAAGGGAAACATAATTAAAATAGATTTAGACTTGTTTCTTTGCTCAATGAACAAGCATGTTCTAGTACAGATTCAAGGAAGTCGTTTTGTTCCCTTTCAAAAGGAAAATAAATCAAGACATTTGTCCATTTTAGTGAGTCAACAGATTCTAATTTCCATATAGCAAGTCAAGACTTCTGTCTGAAGTCTTTGAACCCAACGACAACTGCAACTCCCATAATACCAAACCTAGTTTGCATTGGTTCAAGGGTTAAGTGGATCTTCTTGAGACAAACCATCTGCCTTGGAGCACCCTAATAATAAAAAGAAAAGTCTGAAACCAGATATAACTCTTCAACGCAGAACTTATTTTTTTTGGAATTCCATACCAACGCATAGGCCTGTTTGGATAAATGTTTGCTCTAAATTATTAATTTAACAATCAGGCTTGTTAGACGTGACATTCTGCGAATACATGCTGTTATAAATAGCGGTTAGATCTCCCGTCTTGACATATGCCTCACAAGGATTGGTCATCATGGCATGCATACAAGTACGTATCTGCCATCGGTCTAACATGGCACGATCACCAGAAACACTGCTCATAACATCGGGAGTGTGAGTAAATACAGGGGTTGAATCTAGACATTATCAAGGGTCTTAATTCAGAAACAACGCTCCTTCTTCTAAGATCTCAACTCAACAGTGGACATGTGATTAGGAGATTAGTGCCACTAGCTGCAGTTGAAGCAGTGCAGTAGGAGAGATGCCGTCCCTGCGGGGTAGCAGATCTGAGTCAACAGCAGCGAGTGAAGCCGCCTTCAAGCCGTCCCTGTGGGTAGCAGATCTAGGAACAGCGGCAGGTAAAGCTCACAGTGTGTTATAGGCTTCACTGGGCTTCCCCACCGTCGTCGTCGTCGTCCGAGACCTGGTCGGGGGGGATGGAGCGCATGTGGCTGGCCCGGATGCTGCTGATCTGAGGACAGCTGGACATGAGGCCCGCGATGCCCGCCAGGGTCACACCGGTACCGTCCAGGTTCACCTGATTCAGGTGCATGCGCTTCAAGAACTTCAGACCTGAGGGAAACACGGGGAAATACAGTAAGAATCCAAATACCCTCCTTTCTGGTGCTGTATGGGTTTATTTAGAGGTACTATTCTGGTGCTGTATGTGTTTATTTAGAGGTACCCTCTCTTCTGGTGCTGTATGTGTTTATTTAGAGGTACTATTCTGGTGCTGTATGTGTTTATTTAGAAGTACCCTCCATTCTGGTGCTGTATGTGTTTATTTAGAAGTACTATTCTGGTGCTGTATGTGTTTATTTATAAGTACCCTCTCTTCTGGTGCTGTATGGGTTTATTTAGAAGTACTATTCTGGTGCTGTATGTGTTTATTTAGAAGTACCCTCTCTTCTGGTGCTGTATGGGTTTATTTAGAAGTACTATTCTGGTGCTGTATGTGTTTATTTAGAAGTACCCTCCATTCTGGAGCCGTATGTGTTTATTTAGAAGTACCCTCCATTCTGGTGCCGTATGGGTTTATTTAGAAGTACCCTCCATTCTGGAGCCGTATGGGTTTATTTAGAGGTACCCTCCATTCTGGTGCTGTATGTGTTTATTTAGAGGTACTATTCTGGTGCTGTATGTGTTTATTTAGAAGTACCCTCTCTTCTGGTGCTGTATGTGTTTATTTAGAGGTACCCTCTCTTCTGGTGCTGTATGTGTTTATTTAGAAGTACCCTCCCTTCTGGTGCTGTGGGTTTATTTAGAAGTACCCTCTCTTCTGGTGCTGTATGTGTTTATTTAGAAGTACCCTCTCTTCTGGTGCTGTATGTGTTTATTTAGAAGTACCCTCTCTTCTGGTGCTGTATGTGTTTATTTAGAAGTACTCTTCTGGTGCTGTATGTGTTTATTGTTTACTGGTTCTGGAACAGCCTGCCCAGCAGCATTAAACAGGCCCCAAGGTCTGTATGAACATGGTTATCGGTATAGGAAAGAGGGTAGCATATTTATTATTATTTTATATATATATATATATATATATATATATATATTATATATGCATATAGTCTCTTAATACTTTATGATGATGTTCAATGTTTTATGTTGATGTATGTCCTGTCTCTTAGTACCAGGGACCATGATGGAAATAAGTGCTTGCATTTTATCATGTTTTTATCCCTTGGATGATGTCTCTAATCCACAATAAAATAAATCAATCAATCAACCAATCAATCAATTCTCAACCTCAGAGTCAGGAGATGAAAATATAAACAAACTTTGTCTTTGGTACAGATGCTATTACCGGTATTAATCCAGTGAAAATTTAAAAGGCGACATGCATTATAAATAGCCGTTTCCAGTGTTTAGCATGTTTTCCTAGCAATTGGGGATTATATCAATGTGGTCTGTCGTTAATAATTATCATATTGACTCATCAGTATGATAGTAGTCTAGTCTCAAATCAAATCAAATCAAATCAAATTTATTTATAGGGCCCGACAACACACGTTAATGTCCCCATGGGCCGTACAGGTCTTCTTTAAACAAGTCAAGAAGACAACATAACAATAAGTCAAGAACAGAACAAGAACACCATAGGGTCCAAACATTTTTTAGATGAATGCAAATAAATGAAAGAATGCAAGCACTCCCAGACATACCCCACGCGAAGGTAAGGAAAAACTCACTAAAACCTAACAATAGGGAAAAAAAACTCCACAGGCAATGTGGAGGAGAGAAACCTTAGAAGGGCCGTTCAAGGGGGGATCTCCCTTCTTAGATGTCGGTGATAGTAGTGTTGCAGACGGACAGTTGGTAAGCATGCACTCATGTGTGTGGTGAAACACAGATGAGTGCATGCAATAGCAACTGTACATTTTGAAAAATTAAAGATATAGCTAATAGCTAATCATACTCATCAGTATGATAGTAGTCTAGTCTCGAGTTCACGAGATCCTCCCTCACTCAACTAAGCTGTTCTGATTGGACAGTTTTGCTGACGTGAATATAGCACTGATTTGCATAACTAACGCCCCCTCTATGGTTGACAGAGACAGCAGAGCGAGTGGAAATATCTTCACTTCCTCAAACAGAGCGAGGCAGAGAGAGAACGAGCGAGCGAGAGAGAGGGAGAGAGAGAGATAGAGAGGGAGAGAGAGAGAGAGAGAGAGAGAGAGAGAGAGAGAGGGACCGCGGTGCAGGAGTGTGTGAAACACAAACACACACGCATTTACACACACAACCTGGACCGCGCCGGGGAAGCAGTGGAGAGATAACTTTATGCTCCGTGTCCCTCTCGCTCTCTATCTCTCTCTCTCTCTGTCTGTCTGTCTGTCTGTCTGCCACTTGCAGACTGTGTGGGTGACTGTCTTTCAAAGCGCTTATGAGCGGAGCCCATCCAATAACAGCCTGAAATCCTGAGGCTGGAAAATGAGGCTTTTTAGTACTTCATTATAAATATAAAACAATGCATTAAAAAGAAAAAAAAAAAAAAAAACATACAGATGTGTTCAATAGACTCACAGGAATTGTGTAAAGTTGCCCAAATAGTGCTAGGAATAGCAATGCATGTCCCCTTTAAACAAATGGTCATTCTTAGCTGCTATGCTCACCCGCATAGTATGAAAATACCATCGGCCAGAAAACAAATGCTTGCCATATGGGCACGACTCAATGTTCGGACTTCAAAATCACTTTGTTGTTAACACTGATCGCCGATGACGAGTTAAGACGTCATTCCTAGCCATGCTCATTCTGCCGAAGACGCCGTAACTCGTCTTTGATGTCAATATTTCAAAAATCTGTGATCGAAATCATATTTCCCCTCCGGAGCCCTGAGACACACTGCAAAGCTCCACTCAACTCTCTAGCGGTTCAAGAGCGCCATCTGGTGGCCGATCGGCAGATCGCCAACCGGAAATGACCCTTTGAACCGGAAGTGCTCATCCATATGTGGTCCGGGCACTCGCTATCGTTAGAGAGACTCCGTCTTGACACAGTGAACATCGATCGGTGCAAATAACTCGAAAAAACAACATGATTTGGACGTATATACTATTATACAACCTGGAAATGGATCGGGCATTTCTCCATCCCATAATAGAAAAAATTCTGTTCCACGCTCATCTGCCAGCGCGCGAGGAAGCCACAGTAAGATTCAGCGTTATATTCTAACGTGTTCCATATAAACTGCTATGATGAACATATGACCCACTCTGGATGAATCATCTAACGCTGCCCACGGAATTATAAACAGCCCCCCGCTCATCCGGTCATCATCAGATGACACGTAGTAACTTCTAGAACCACATCCAGTTGACATTTTTTATCTCGCGCCGATTGCTATCAAACTGTATTTGATCATCAATATAATGCATTTAGGGCTATAAATCACGTTCTGAAGAAAGCGATAAAAACACTTATACTTTAGAGTAGACCATATTTTAGTATGAATATGTGAATGAAAAAGTTTAACGTTGCTACACCCTGAACAATACATATAGGACATTGAATGGGCCATAATAATGGCAATTTAGCAATAGAATTTAAAAAGTTATAGCCCTGCAAAGAAGGGGAACTTCTCCATAGACAAATAGAGCTGGCTAGGGATGGTAAATTATGAATTTAACCCATGGCGATCAAAGTGTTAAAATACCTAAAGTTGTAATATTAACTTGATTATTTGTAAAGTACAATGTTTATATAATATATAATCCTTTCCTGTCAATGGTTGCATGTATTGTGTGTCACGAAAAGACTCTTTCATCAAAAAGGTTGAAAACCACTGATTTAGGGCATAAATATAATTAATAAAAATAGAGCAAATACAATATCTCGTCACTCTTTTGATCCCTTTGGAGTTGATGTTCCAGTCAGTCAGTCTTAACACTTTGAGTGCCAACGACGCTATATGTCGTTAGTTCATGCCGACCGTTGAGTCCCAGCGACAACAAATAGCGTTTTTTTGTCGTTTTTTATTATTATTAGCGATTTGAATTCATATTTCATCAATCTAGTCTCACGTTAGTGCTGCAAACTCTCTCTGAGCTCCATTGGGAAAATACCGCCCCCTATAGTCTCTCCCTGTTGTACTGCACCCCATTGGATTAGAATGAAACACATGGGGGGGGGGGGGGGGAATCCAGTTTCCTCATTTTACTTCTCCGGCAAGCCATCCGAGAGGATCAAAGTCATTGCCGAGCCGCAAAACAGCGTGGAATACATATTTCCAGTACCCAGCGCTGAATCAATAAACGCGATCGATATTTGGAATGGCGATCAGGAATTGGAATAATCTTTTTGGAGAACATCTTATCTGAGGTAAGGAATTTATTTTACCAGTCTTAGGATAATCAGAGCTGTTTTCACAGAGATATCAGCGTGTGCCATATGTTTCAAGTTTTCAAGTTTCAAGTTTCTTTAATAGTTGTCATACAGAAGTACAGAATACTTTTGTACAAAATGCTTCTTACTGTTGCGCTCCAGAGACTGTGCAAGACAAGATAAGTATGAAATAAAAACATAGTAAAATTAGAAGTAAAAAAAAGGTCACAGTGTTCAGTTTAGACATATGTACAATGTTCGATGCAGAATAGACGTGTGTCTACGTGTGTGTGTGTGTGCGCTGATCAGGAAATGAGAGAATCGATTTTCAGCTCGCTTCTCTAGCGTGCATAAGTACACATATACTATCGATAATCTAGCGTTTATTTGAAAACGCATAAATAGGCCAAAAAATGACAACGTTTTTTGTGTATTCCAGAATATTCCAGTAAAGGACGTTTATGACAGAATCTTTATATTTTCCTGAAACTTTCAAGAAAACGAGGGTTTTTCAAAATGGTATAAAAGGGAAATTAACCGATTAAAAAACAATCCGTTTCGACAATGTTGACTGCAAACAAGTCATTGATAAGCGACGGCCAGATTAGACACATAATTAGAAAGCCATAATTTAAGACATAGATTATGCGTTCACAACGCTATCATTGAAGTGGGTGGTGGCATTCAACGGGGGTAAGGCGCACCGCATGGCTGGTAATCAAAGTGTTAAGGAAGGCCTTACCGTGGTCTGTGATGCGTGTCTGGCTCAGGTTGAGCTTGAGGAGTTGACCACAGTGGACCAGACCTCTCCTCAGCAGCGTGTCACCCACCCGAGAGCTGGCCAGCCCCAGTACCTGGAGACACACACAAGAAAATTAAACACACACAACCACCACATGTACCAGAGAGCTGGCCAGCCCCTGTACCTGGACACACACAAAACCACCACATGTAAGGGGTGGCCTAAAGGTTAGAGAAGCGGGTTTGTGACCGGAAGGTCGCTGGTTCGATCCCCCGGACCGGCAGGGGAAAAAAATCTGGGCTGGGGAAGTGAATTAATAACTCTCTCCTATCCCCTCAACACCAACCGCTGAAGTGTCATTGAGCAAGGCACTTAACCCCCAACTGCTCCAGTGGAGTTGCTCAGTGGCCAACGGTGGCAGACTGTGGTTGTACTGGGCAGCTCCCAGGTGTGAATAGGGTGTTCCTGAAAAAGCTTCCGCTCAGCGAACCTACCCTGGGTAAATAATGGTTAATACATTTTTTTAAATACAAATTTTCAGGATTACATACTTTTTCCAGACCTCAATTTGTGGACATTTGGACAAAATCAATGCTTTCAAGTAGGTGCCTGAATGAGTGCAATGTTTTAAAACAAGCTACACCAAAGAGGACCACAGGGTGTAGTACCTGACAGAAGAGATCTATTACTAACTAACAAATGCCTCTTCAGTGTATTTTAAAAAAGGTACATGCAACTCAACCTCTGCCAGGAGTAAATAAACCAAATATAAAGTAGAACCAAACCAAACACATCAACAGTCATAGGGTACAGAGTGTACAATCCAGAAGAACGATGGTTCCTTCTGAATGTTTCACACTAACCCACACCTAAACAAGTTATACAAGTTAAGTTAAGTTATAATTGTATGAATCCCCTTAGAGCAGGAGTGTCAAACTAATTTTCACAGAGGGCCACATCAGCATTATGGTTGCCCTCAAAGGGCCAAAGACCGTATACATGTTAATGTAATGTAAAATAAATGTAGCTACTCATTTACATATTGTTAAACATGTTGTTTCTGTATTTATTACTTATTCAAGTTATATATATTGCATATGCATTTGCATAGATGTAAAAATATATGTTAGCTTATGTTATTTTAACAAATAATTTTAGTTTATCAGAACCCCATATTACTCCATTAATCAATGATCAAACCATTCAAGTAAATAACAAAGAAGAATATCATCAAATACAAGCTATGACATTAATTTGTTCAAAGAGGGGCAGAACTAACAACTGTGAGCTGCAAAGAACACGTGGGACAGATGTAGCAGATGTTACAAAAACAAATGGCTGCACACAACCTTGCAGAGGCCATACATCCAACTAATGGAAGATAGTTTAATTAACTTTAATTAACAGATTGCAGAATGGGTACAGTACAGTACAGCTTAATACACACAATTGTTAAGGGGATGCAGACCAGAGAAAGACTTTCGACTTGTTTACATCAGGGTCCACCATTTTCAATTCATAATGAAATTGCTATGTGTCTGCATGAACACACAACTGTAACTGTACTAAAAAAATAACAAAATAAGGGTTGTCTCAGTTCACAACTATATTGGTCAAGTTTTGGGTGGGACTTGTTTGCGTCCCTACAGCTTCTTATTCAATTGAGCGAGATGCTCGGTTATGTCACACAGCCAGTTTGCATCTGACAGTTCAGACAATATTTCTTCAACCCTTTGTTACCTATTCCGCCTGGATCTTTTTTGTATTTTGGGCTGTAAAATTGTCAAAGAATGTCTGAGGAGTAAGTGCTTTTGGCTTTTTTCCTTTGTTACTTCATCAATACCTCAGATGTTCAACATACATGTATGTGTAAGAATGTGTAATAACTAAGGCTGTCAAAGTTAAAGCTTTATTAACGCATTAACCCACAATTATTTTAACGCAGCTATTTTTTAACCCAAGATTAATGTAAATTATTATTATTTTTTTTTTTTAAATCTTTTACCAGAGCTCTTGGGGGCCACATCAAATGACGTTTGGCCCGCGGGCCATGAGTTTGACACCTATGCCTTAGAGAAATTCAAACGCAGCAAGAAGACTGTTGGGGGAGTTGCTCAGGAAGCCCACAGTCTATCCACGTTGCACAGAGAACTATATAAAACCTGGAGGTTGTGTAATCGCTTCGCTCCGCCCACTCGCTGTCCGCTTAGAATGCTTTCAAAATGGCAGTGAAACGGCCGAGAGATATGGGTTGCTGGGCGATGACATGGGCTCAACATGAACATGCTTCAAGTGGAGGTGGGGACAGTGGTGTCCATTGAGCTACAAAAAAAACTCCAGGAGAGGTGCTTTTGGCCAGCGCCCTAGGCTAGCTGGTCCGTATCTGCCTCCATTAATATGTGCTAAGCTAGGCCAGCTTGCAGCCGGATAGCTTTTCTACTGGGCGTACAGAAAGGAGATCGGTATCCGACTCTGGAGAAGACAGTAAGTGAATTTCCCATAATGTCGGTGTGCTCCTTTAAAGGGGTAATGGCCCTAGTTACCTGGAGGTGCGGCAGACCGGTGATGAGCGAGGCCACTCCTCGGCTGGAGACGGCTGTGCGGTCCAGACACAGCTCCAGCAGCTCCTGCAGGCTCCGCAGCGAGGGCAGCCCGGCGTCCGTCACCTGAGTGTTACTGAGTGACAACCTCTTCAGCCTATCACAGAGAGAGAACAGCTGAGTGTTACTGAGTGACAACCTCTTCAGCCTATCACAGAGAGAACAGCTGAGTGTTGCTGAGTGACAACCTCTTCAGCCTATCACAGAGAGAGAACAGCTGAGTGTTACTGAGTGACAACCTCTTCAGCCTATCACAGAGAGAACAGCTGAGTGTTGCTGAGTGACAACCTCTTCAGCCTATCACAGAGAGAACAGCTGAGTGTTGCTGAGTGACAACCTCTTCAGCCTATCACAGAGAGAACAGTTGAGTGTTGCTGAGTGACAACCTCTTCAGCCTGCATCACTTATAGATACTATATCTATATCTGTATCCCTTACTTACTCCCATCCCTTAGCTACTCTTACTAGTTATACCAATGGCCAGTATGACTTACTACCATAGTGTTTACCTATATACCTGTATCACTGTAAATAATACTATAATACATCTGATTATTATTATTACTCAGTAGTACTCATTTATATATACTCCAGTTTAATCACTGTTACATTTGCACTCTGGTTAGATGCCAACTTATTTCCGTTGTACTGTACTTGCGCTGTATAATGACAATAATGTAATCTAATCCAATGCATTACCGGACACTTGCTACGCTTCCTTCCACAGCTGCGACCATACTATACGCTGTAGGGCTGATTCCTCGACTGAAGAAGTTCTCAACTAATAGTCGTTGGACTTTTGTCAACAGATCTGTAAAATAGTGTTTCCCACATTTTAATCATGCAGAGGGATCTCTTAAATCTAGTAGTTACCAGGGATGTGTATTTAAGGAAATTGAGAGAGAGAGAGAGACATTCATGAAGCTGCTGTGATGTCATGTAGGTCATGTGAGGAGTCCCACAATGCAAGACTCACATAGAGCTCTTCTGTGGTATCCTGTTACAGCCTGCTGCTGTAATGCGGATGTCTTCTAGCCACTACCCTTTCTCTCTTTGGCAAAAACATACCACTGCCCCTAGCGTATTGCATTGATTGAGAATTGACCACACGTATTCGAGCAAGAAATCGAGGGAAACACACAAATCTCATATCGAGCGGCTAGCCAAAACTAGTTTAGCATTGCAGCTCTGGTCACAAGACATCACCAGCTCCAGTACATTCTTCTCATAGTGGGGACTAGGGTTGGGTACCGTTCACATTTGAACCAGTACCAGTACCTGGGAATTGATACCGGTACCTGGGAATTGATACCGGTACCTGGGAATTGATACGGTACCCGACGGTACCTTTTTTCGGTACTTTACTCTCTCTGTAATAACAAAGATGTTATTTCAGTTGTAAAACTATATATATAAGTTTTACAACTTTAAAACTAAAACCCCTCCCTACCTCCCTCTCCAAAACGGTTCCTACAACAATTATTTTATGTTGCATGATCATGTATAAATTAGGGCTGTCAGTTTATCGCGTTAATTCGATTAATTAATTACACAGCAAATTATCGCGTTATGAAAATTAACTCAAAATTAATTAAAAAAAAAAACGTTTTTTTTTTTTTTTTTTTTTTAATATATAATTTTTTTTGTATCTCATTCATTCCATAAGAATGTAGAATACACATTTACAGACTTTTTTTTAATATGGTCCATTTGCATGTTCTTGGTATCTGATTCTAGGGACATCTATGATTCTCAGGGAATGTATTCCCAGTGTCAGAAATACTGTGGGCTAGATCCACAAAGAATGGATTGCACGGTGCAAGGTGCACCCTTACTTACAATTCATTATGAATTGAAAATGGGGGACCCTGATGTAAACAAGACAAAAGTCTTTCTCTGGTCTGCATCCCCTTAACAATTGTGTGTATTGAGCCGTATTGTATTCCATTCTGCAATCTGTTAATAACATTTTCATTCAATCAATCAATCTGCACGGTGATTGATTGAATGAAAAATTTATTTTGAGTCAATTGTAATGAACCAAATGAGAATATCAATACATTTTTTTTTATCTTTGACTGTGAATAACACCATGCTCAAATTGACCAGACCTGAAAAATCTAAGCAAATTAATAGATGGAAGATGATTAAACGGAAGGTTTTGTAGATACAGTACTGAATTCTGCCATCTGGACACATGCAATTTGAAATATGATTATAGAATATAGAATATCAGGCATAAAATGGTTATGCGATTAAAATGCGATTAATTAGATTAATTAATTACAAATCCTGTAATTAATTAGATTAATTTTTTTAATCGCCTGACAGCACTAGTATAAATGTATTATGTATTATTATTTTTTAAGTTTAAATATCAACATTATCTGGCCATCCTCAGTAAATACTATCAAACTCCTCTGACCTTATCTGGTCTTTCCAAAGACCAGAGGTGGGACGGACGGGCGCGTGCACGCGCACACACCCACACAAAAGGGGGATAATGGCTTATAGCAGACTTAATGATTTTAGAATATTTCAGCTAATGAAGTTAAATGTTTATTAACATCAACTATCTAGTTTACTTTTATAGTGTAATGTTTGGCTACTTGAGAGAGAGAGAGAGAGAGAGAGAGAGACCCCCCACCACGATCTGAGCATACAGGAATGGCGAGGATGCAAAGCATGTTCGACACATTGGACCCGTTGCTTACAGAGTTTTCACTGCACGTAGAGTGCGATTCGCGAGAGGAGTTGTCACAGGGCTGTCGAACGCAGGTCTGAAGAGCTAGATGCCATAGCTTCTAAAATTGAAGGTGCACGCTGGTCTGTGTCTATTATGAAATGACAATAGCTTGTCATTGAAGGTCCGCGCTGGTCTGTGTCTATTATGAAATGCCAATTGCGTGTCATTGGAAGGTCCGCGCTGGTCTGTGTCTATTATGAAATTACAATTGTGCGTCATTGAAGATCCGCGCTGGTCTGTGTCTATTATGAAATGACAATTGCGTGTCATTGGAAGGTCCGCGCTGTTCTGTGTCTATTATGAAATGACAATTGCGCGTCATTGAAGGTAAAAGTACATACAAGTACTGAGTTCGGTACCCAACCCTAGTGGGGACTTCTGATTATTTAGTATTACAAATGTGGCTCTTAAAAGTTAGGCTAGTTAACAAAACATATAACCCTCCTGTAAAACATCACTTTACCATCTCACCCCAAATGCAGTTTAAAGGACAAAATGACTGGTAAACGGGAAAGGAAAACACTGTCCATTGAAAAACAAGGAAAGGAACCGGAGTTTATTTTTGTCAAAATGACGACAACAATGAAGGTTACCTGGTCATGGTGGAGAGCTGGCTGACTCCCTGGTCTGTGACGTGTGTGTAGTCGGTCAGGTCCAGTTCTGTGAGCAGGGACAGTTTGCAGAGGAAGGAGAGGCCACTGTCTGTCACAGAGTGACGCCCAGGTAGGGTCAGCTGAGTCAGCCTGAGACCTGAGGGACAGAAAACATCATCTACTACTGCTATTCTACTTATACATCGATGGATTCATCATCTACTACTGCTATTCTACTTATACAACTATGGATTCATCATCTACTACTGGTATTCTACTTATACATCGATGGATTCATCATCTACTACTGCTATTCTACTTATACAACTATGGATTCATCATCTACTACTGGTATTCTACTTATACACCGATGGATTCATCATCTACTACTGCTATTCTACTTATACATCGATGGATTCATCATCTACTACTGGTATTCTACATATACAACTATGGATTCATCATCTACTACTGGTATTCTACTTATACACCTATGGATTCATCATCTACTACTGGTATTCTACTTATACAACCATGGATTCATCATCTACTACTGGTATTCTACTTATACAACTATGGATTCATCATCTACTACTGGTATTCTACATATACAACTATGGATTCATCATCATCTCCTACTGCTATTCTACACACACACACCTGAGATGATCTGTAGGGCGTGGTTCCCGTCCTCTACAGGGATCCCTGCCACGCTCAGAGCAGAGAGGGTAGGGTGGTTGGCCAGGTGCTCCAGGGAGCCCTCCTTTACACCTGTCCCGTCCAGATAGAGGGTCTGCAGACTAGTCAGCTGAGCCAGGGCTGACACATCTCTCACCTGTGCAGAGAGCAGTGGGCAGAGAGTAGGTGAAGACTGCAAAACTGCACTGAAATTGCTGCCATTGTTCGTTAATGACCAACAGTTTTATTAGAAGGAAGACACAAATTACACTGTATACAGTCTCCACTGTTACCTCGCTGTTAGGAGGATGATTGTTGATGCAGTTTTTTGTCAGTTTTAGACTATGAGAGAACAAAGCGGGGCTCGCAACTCACTTTTGATGCTCCAAGGTGTTTTAATTGACAAATAATAGCAGCAGATACAGCATTTCGACCCTCTGGTCTTTTTCAAGTTTTAGACTATGGCAATGTAATTTATAGTCATGCTGCAGCTTCAATTGGCATGCGTGCCGATTGATGACCTCTGAGCAGGTCCTGAATTATTTTTATTATTTACCTCTGCCCTCAGATTTATCACTGGGGACAGATGAGATACTCACCATTGTGTCCTGTATGATAAGGTAGGTTGGCCTGTACCGGGCCGATCGGCTTCAGAGGTTAAGAGCATGATTTTTGATCACTGTGTGTCAACTTTGTTCTGATTTAACAGATTTTGTGTCGTTTTTATTTAAATTTCTATTGTGTTATGTGACCGTTTGTTTATTTGTCTTTTCTGTTGATTGTAAACTCGTTGTGGCTGTAAATGAGGGAAACCTCAGCTTCCTAACGAGTTGAAATAAAGGCTTGAATGAATGAATGAATCTCCTCGACGACAGTATACACTTGTGGAATTCTGGACATAATCATATCTCACAACTAAAATCTTCTCAGATGGGGTTCCCTGAGAAATTAGCTTACCGTCTTCTCCAGAGAGAGACAAGAAGATAGATGCCAGTTTCCTCGCTGTGCGTTCAAGTAGGAAGCTATCTGGCTGCACGTTAGCCTAGCTTAGCACAATGAATGGAAGCGGACAGTGCCGGTTAGCCTAGGCATTGTCCAACTAACACCTCTTCCGAAGGCTAACCGGTCATGTACGCTTCAATTCATTGTGCTAAGCTAGGCTAACGTGCAGCCAGAAAGCTTTCTACTGAACGCACAAAGAGGAAACTGGTATATATCTTCTTGTCTCTCTCTGGAGAAGACAATAAGCACATTTCCCAAAATGTTGGCGTGTTCCAATGTATTTCCAATGTACAAGTGTATCAATGTAGGGGTCCGCGACATGAAGAAGGTGGAGAGCGAACGTACCGGGGTCTGTTTGATGCTGAGCAGCCGAAGCTGTGACAGGCAGATGGGCAGAGCGGCGAGGGTGACCTCCGTCACGGCGGTCTGGTTGAGACTGAGCTGGGTGAGGCAGGAGGGAGCCGACTGGAGGTACAGGACCATCCCCACGTCGCTCACTTTGGTCTGGTCCAGAGACAGGAAGCACAGGCTCTTCAGACCTGGCAGAACCAGAGAGGAGCACACCGTGTTACCAAAGTCTGTCTGAAGAGAAGCCGCCCATCTTGATAACAGGGACTGACGAGACTAACAAGACCCGACCCCATCTCTTTAAATGGGTATTCATACACATCATTGTTTTTCTTTCATATTTGAAGGAGACGTGGTAAATTACTGACTGGTAAATTACTGACAACACAGAATGATTAATTTGGTCAAAAAGGATAGTTTCTTTCCAATTTTACTTTCACTTCCGCTTCTATTCATGTGCCATCCAGTAGTTTCTGTGAAAGAGTCCTTAATTACCATGGTAACCACTCACTGCGCAATTCCCAGCCTTTTGGCAGAGATCGTGATTATATAGATTATATAGACTGACTCCGATGTTTCTACACTACCCATTATATATATAGACTGTCTCTCTTGAAACTACACTACCCATTATATAGACTGACTCTGATGTTACTACACTACCCATTATATAGACCGTCTCTCATGAAACTACACTACCCATTATATAGGTTCCCATGACTTTTCCAAAAGTATGTGGGTATTTCAGAATTTGCCAAGGCCTGGAAAACATATTTTAAAATGTTTTAACATTGATGACCCTGGGATCACTGTGTTAGACTGGCTGGACTGTGTTGATAGAAAGGCCCACCTGTGATGTGTTGCAGACAGGAGTCGGTCAGTTTGCTGCAAGCGGCCAGGTTGAGGTGCTGCAGTTTGACCAGGCTGGACAGGACTGAGAGGCCGACATCTGGAGACAACAACACACAGTATCACAACGTCTGGAGACAACAACACACAGTATCACAACGTCTGGAGACAACAACACACAGTATCACAACGTCTGGAGACAACAACACACAGTATCACAACGTCTGGAGACAACAACACACAGTATCACAACGTCTGGATTGATTGATTGAAAACTTTATTAACAGATTGCAGAATGGGTACAGTACAGTACAGCTCAATACATACAATTGTTAAGGGGATGCAGACCAGAGAAAGACTTTCGTCTTGTTTACATCAGGGTCCCCCATTTTCAATTCATAATGACATATATGACATACATGACATACAGATAGACAGTACTGCTACATCTATACATTTATGACATACCAGATTTGCAAATACAGTACTGTTTGTGATACGAAAAGAGTCCAGAAAAGAAGTATATACATTTGACGTAGAAACTGTACATTGGAGGAGGTTGGGTAGGTGGGGGGGGGTACTGTACATTGGAGGTGGTTGGGTGGGGGGGGGGGGAGGTTGGGTAGGAGTGGGGGGAGGTTGGGTAGGAGGGGTGGGTGGGGGACACTGTACAACTGTACAAGCAACACTGTACATTGGAATATTGACAAGACCATACTTGGTAATTTTTACTGTACATTGGAGGGGGTTGTGTTCGGACATTTACAGGGGCCGAATTGCAGTCTCCCGTAGGTGTTTTTTGAGAGTGTTTTTGAAAGTGGGTAGTGATTCACATTCCTTTACAGCTTTGGGTAGGGCGTTCCACATTGATGTGGCATAATTGCGAAACGTGTTTAGTTTAGTGGAGACAACAACACAGTATCACAACGTCTGGAGACAACAACAACACAGTATCACAACGTCTGGAGACAACAACACACAGTATCACAACGTCTGGAGACAACAACACACAGTATCACAACGTCTGGAGACAGCAACACACAGTATCACAACGTCTGGAGACAACAACACACAGTATCACAACGTCTGGAGACAACAACACACAGTATCACAGACATTAGCTAAACCCACGGCAACATTGTGTCATACTTTAAAGCCCGGATCTCTGGAGTTCAAAACAGAAAACACCACCCTACCTGTGACGAGTGGCGAGTTGACCAGGCTCAGGTGCTTTAGCGCGGTGAAGGCCCGTAACTGCCGCAGGAGCTCGTTGGTGCAGTAAGGGTAGCAGCTGAGGACAAACCTCTGCAGCGGGCAGCCGAAGAAGAGCTCCAGGGTGCGCGGACGAAGGAGCCTCTCGCGGGCCATGTGGGCGAGCAGCAGCTCCACCAGCTCAGGGGTCAGGCACGCCAGGCTGCTGCTGTACTGCATGCTGGGAGCTGGAGGCACACGGGGAGAAGCAAAGACGAGGCCGGCGGCGGGGAGTGTGAGGGAGACTTTGTGTTGGTTTGTTTGTGGTCAACTATCCAGAGCTAGTACAGTATATAAGGAACAGCATGGATCGTGCTGAGAAAAGGACTCAATCAATCAATATCAGTAGTAAGTAAGAAATAGGGCTAGGGTTCCAAAAATCTGAACTATTGCTTTAAGATCACTTCCTCTGGAACCACATGTCTCCCTCTCGACCTTTGCACTGTCTCAATAAAGAACCTTCTCTCCTGTCTCTCTCAGCCTTCCTACTGTCTCAATAAAGAACCTTCTCTCCTGTCTCTCTCTCTCAGCCTTCCTACTGTCTCAATAGGGGGCGACAGTGGCTCGGGAGGTAGAGCAGTCGGCTGGCAATCCGGGGGTTCCCGGTTCGATTCCCGCTCCTCCCGGGCAGCGTGTCGATGTGTCCTTGAGCAAGACACTTAACCCCTATTTGCTCCCCATGAGCAGGTTGGCACCTTGCATGGTTGCCTCCGCCGTCAATGTGTGAGTGAATGGGTCAAATGCGAGTAACAAATTGTAAAGCGCTTTGGATAAAAGCGCTATATAAAAAAGCTGCCATTTACCATTTACTATTCAATAAAGAACCTTCTCTCCCGTCTCCCTCTCAGCCTTCCTACCGTCTCAATAAGGAACCTTCTCTCCTGTGTCTCCCCTACTCTCCCGTCTCCCTCTCAGCCTTCCTGCCGTCTCAATAAAGAACCCGCTCTCCTGTGTCTCCCCTACTCGGTCTCTCCCTCTCAGCCTTCCTACTGTCTCAATAAAGAACCCGCTCTCCTGTGTCTCCCCTACTCTGTCTCTCTCCCTCTCAGCCTTCCTACCGTCTCAATAAAGAACCCGCTCTCCTGTGTCTCCCCTACTCTGTCTCCCTCTCAGCCTTCCTACTGTCTCAATAAAGAACCCGCTCTCCTGTGTCTCCCCTACTCTGTCTCTCTCCCTCTCAGCCTTCCTACCGTCTCAATAAAGAACCCGCTCTCCTGTGTCTCCCCTACTCTGTCTCCCTCTCAGCCTTCCTACCGTCTCAATAAAGAACCCGCTCTCCTGTGTCTCCCCTACTCGGTCTCTCTCTCAGCCTTCCTACCGTCTCAATAAGGAACCTTCTCTCCTGTGTCTCCCCTACTCGGTCTCTCTCTCAGCCTTCCTACCGTCTCAATAAGGAACCTTCTCTCCTGTGTCTCCCCTACTCGGTCTCTCTCTCAGCCTTCCTACCGTCTCAATAAGGAACCTTCTCTCCTGTGTCTCCCCTACTCGGTCTCTCTCTCAGCCTTCCTACCGTCTCAATAAGGAACCTTCTCTCCTGTGTCTCCCCTACTCGGTCTCTCCCTCTCAGCCTTCCTACCGTCTCAATAAAGAACCCGCTCTCCTGTGTCTCCCCTACTCTGTCTCCCTCTCAGCCTTCCTACCGTCTCAATAAGGAACCTTCTCTCCTGTGTCTCCCCTACTCGGTCTCTCCCTCTCAGCCTTCCTACCGTCTCAATAAAGAACCCGCTCTCCTGTGTCTCCCCTACTCGGTCTCTCCCTCTCAGCCTTCCTACTACCCCCCCCCCAAACGGTTTCTAACCTGTCATGAGGTGGACGGTGGCCCGTGTGGCCAGGACACAGAGGGACTGCACACTGGGCGTCCTGAAGGGTCTCTTCGGGGGTGACGGGTGGCCCTGCGAGGCCCGGGGCTCCTCCTGGTGCACGGCCCTCTGGAGACGCTCCACCGCAGCCAGACCTGCGGCCCGGCGGCCCTCGACCTCGGCTGGATCCTCCACTGGCGCTTCTCTGAGACACGGACACACACACACAGGGACTCATTTATCAAGCCAAGCACACACATATTTGTACGGCAAGCTTTTATAAATACACACCATTAAACTCATTTCCACTTGAAATTAGATTATGAGTATTTTACGTAAAACAGTTGGAATGCCTATTTCCACGTTTTAAGTCAATCATGCCACGGTATTTGACAGACACATTATGGAGAGATATTGATAAATCAGCATCAGTGGTCCTTTTTAAAAACATCTTTTAAAGGCCCAATCAGTGATCCAAAGGTAAACAAATGAATAGCGCCCCCCACCGTCAAGAAATAAGAACTAAGAATGGAGACATGTTTTCATTCTCTACTTGATTGGACTGAAGCTCTTGACACAAGGACTAACACTACATAACATGTAAGCGCGACTTAAAAAATAAATCGCATTCGCTGTATATTGTGGCTGTGCAGGGTTTGTTTACATTGGTAATGTTCAGATACACATAATGCACTGTCAGCAGTGTGTAATCTCCACGCTGTCTAGAGTAGCAGTGTAATCTCCACTCTGTCTAGAGTAACAGTGTAATCTCCACTCTGTCTAGAGTAACAGTGTAATCTCCACTCTGTCTAGAGTAGCAGTGTGTAATCTCCATTCTGTCTAGAGTAACTGTGTAATCTCCACTCTGTCTAGAGTAACAGTGTGTAATCTCCATTCTGTCTAGAGTAACTGTGTAATCTCCACTCTGTCTAGAGTAACAGTGTGTAATCTCCATTCTGTCTAGAGTAACTGTGTAATCTCCACTCTGTCTAGAGTAACAGTGTGTAATCTCCACTCTATAGTAGTAGTGTGTAATCTCCACTCTGTCTAGAGTAACAGTGTGTAATCTCCACTCTATAGTAGTAGTGTGTAATCTCCACTCTGTCTAGAGTAGACACTCACCTGAGTCTGTTCCCCTGCTCAGGCCACAGGTGCCTGGGAGGTGGGAAGGGGAGCCTAGGCATTCCTGTAACCATGAGCAAAGTTATTATAAAGGATGTGCCAATACTGCCATGTTAACAGAAACTGTAAATCAAACCTCGCCTATATTGTACATTTTGAGTCAAAATACTAGTTCCCCTACGGATTTAAATCCATTCGCATCGCTTTAGTCGTGGTTTAACGTGTAATAAACGGATGCTATTTTTTGCAATCCTTTCTCTCTCTCTCTATATATATATATATATATATATATATATATATATATATTAGAGCTGGGCCGTTAACGGCGTTAACGTGCTGCGTTAACGCTATACTAGTATCGCGCAATAATATAATTAACGCATTAATCTAAAAAAAAAAAAAAAAAAAAAAAATTTACATTTTTTTTCTACCTTTATTTACCCAGGGTAGGTTCGCTGAGCACAGATGTTCTTTTCCATTCACACCTGGGAGCTGCCCAGTACAACCACAGTTGACACCATTGGCCACTGAGCAACTCCACTGGAGCAGTTGATTCAAGCCATGTCACATAGTTCAAGTTCGAAATGATTCTTTCTGTTTTGCTCCTGAGAGTGTGCTAGATACTGTACTGTACTGGTAATATTATGTATTTGTGTTAACTTCTGAATAAAACAACTTATTAAACACAAGTACATCTTATTGAACATTATTTTGATATTTCACTACCAATTATCATAGCAAAACAGCTTTTTCAAACAGTCTGTAATGCATTTTGGAAACGGGAGATGGGCTCATGGTGTAATGGGCCACCTGGCCTGAGAAACATAAGGAGGAAAGAAAAAGTAAGGACTTACTTCTGGTCATTATTTGGGTAGAACACACATATTTTGAATGCCTTCGGCAGGTTTTTTTTTTTTTTTTTAGCCATTTTAATCTAGATTAATCTAGATTAAATCCAGGATTGCAGATAGATTAATCTAGATTAAAAAAATTAATCTATGCCCACCTCTAATATATATATATATATATATATATATATATATATATATATATATATATATATATATATATATATATATATTCATAATTTTTTTTAAACATTTCACACAAACAATATTAATAAGAGAGAGGGGGGGGGGCATTATCAATCAAGTAGCTTGCAGACAGGGTCCCAGTGGACATCCAGGCTCTCGTCAAGACAAGCTGCCTGTTCCAGCAAGTCCAGGTATTCAGAGAAGCAGGCTGGTTTACGCTCCTTCCAGTTTAAAATAATGAGTCTTTTGTGGATAAGCAACCAGTGTCCAGAGCCAGTTAACAGTAACTCCAACACTGTAATCTGGTATTTTGGGACATACAGGGAAATTAACATTAGAAAAAAATAAAATAAAAACATTAGGGATATTACTTCTAACCAGTGTTTTAACATTAAATAACTCTGACATTAGGGATATTACTTCTAACCAGTCTTTTAACATTTGTGCCAGATATATTGCACCTTTAATAAACATCTTTGCTGTTGTGGTGAGGTTTGGATTCTTCCAACAGCTCTGGGCTCTGTGGGCACCCTTGGCCGGCACACATCCACAGATCACTACATGTAAACCACTCAGGTCTGTGAGACAGAGTACGACTGACTGCCTGCAAGGTCACAGGGTTTGTGGGGCAAACATGTATCTATTTCTTATAATCTCACAGTGAGTTGGGACATAATGTTGGGACATTATGTTATGACAACATATTACTGGCTCAGTTAGTTCCATGCTCTCTCTCTCTCTCTTGTTATGATGGCAGCTGTGGGCATCAGTTCTGTACAACTGGCTAACTAACACAAGTTGATTTGGATAAATTATTTTTATTTTTGTAAGCCGGTCTTGCCGGCAGCCAAGAGGACACAGAACCAAGCCTCGTTTCAAGGGTGAGAGAGAGAGAGAAAGGGTGAGAGGGTGAGGGAGAGAGAGGAGGGGGTGAGAGAGAATGAGAGAGAGATGGCGAGAGAGGGGGTGAGAGGGTGAGAAAGAGAGGGTGAGAGAGTGAGAGAGAGAGAGGGTGAGAGAGTGAGAGGGTGAGAGAGAGAAAGAGGGAGTCATTGAACACAGAACATAAAGCCAAGAGGAGGAGGAGGAGCCAAGAGGAGGAGGAGGAGAAAGAGCAGGTGGTGGGATTCAGGCAGCAACAAGGCCAGGGGGTGGGAGGAAGGGTTTTGCACCAATCACAGACATGGGGGCGGGGTGGTACCGTTGAGCATAATGTCTCCTTCTTCGTCGTCGTCGTCGTCTGAGCTGGAAGCCTCTGCGGCATCACCAGGGACCAGCTTCTGGCCGTGCCCTGTTCCAACAGGAATACATTCAGCGGACTGTTCAACTGCCTGTGTAAAACTCAACTCTCTGCAATATTAACACATTCTGCGCCACGCAGTATGCCCATCTATACCAGTCTCTGCCAGTGCTGTAACCCTATGGAGTGGCTCACCTTCTTTGCAGGGCTATAACTTTTTAAATATTATAGCTATATCGACATTACTATGGCCCATTCAACATCGGGTATCTATCGTTTCCGGATGTGGGAACGTTATATTTTTCCATTCATACATTGTCGTGTTAGTACCGTCGTGAATATAAGTATGTTTTTAGAGTGTATAGCAGTAATTCCTAGAACGCGCGTTATAGGCCCAGACTCGTATTATACATAATCGATTGGCGTTTAGTTCCTATACACGCTATATTAAAAAATTCAAATGCATATTATCGCTATACATTATGCTCCATCATGCGTGAAGGAAAGGGGGGGGGGGGGGTCGTTTATGATTCCTTGATTGTCACTAGCGTCTTTCTTTAGTACGACACCATACGTTGATCGGATAGATTGCAATGAAATAAATGGACAAATCGAGCTGGAATTAACGTTAGATTCCTCTTACCTGTGGCCGATGCGTCTGGTGAAAAAAAAATCCAATTATTTGATGTCGATCTGCTATATCCATTTTCCGTTTGTATGACGCAAGCGCAATAAACGCAGAAAGTATTGATTCTTGCGTCTCGAAAGCGATCCCATGCACTCGAGTGTGTATCTTGTTCCACGTTACAAGATAGCTCTGCCGGAGCTTTCCCCCCGATGCACAGAGCGCCACATCCGGTTTAGAGTGGAGTGCAACTCGCCCGAAATCCACCAGGCGGCGATATTGAGGCGTTGAAATATCAGACAGGGTCCAGCTGCCTGGAGCCTTCCTGGATGCGTGTATATTTTCGACAACAAATGTTTGTTTCCGCATTCGAGTTTTGCGCTCTGATTGGCCAGGTCATGTGACATGCGCGCCGAATCGTGGGACGGCAAGTTCGGCGCCTATTTCCGGGTCTAACAGCCTGCAAACTACCTAACGCCTAGTTTATCACTGGTTAAGCTTAGGCGACTCTTTCGCAGTTGGTTAAGGTTAGAGTTTGGAATCAAGGCAGGCGTTCTATCGCCCTGCTCTAAGACAAACTCTAACCTTAACCAACTTCGAACGAGCGCCTAAGCTTAACCAGTGTAGAAACTTGCGGTCCCATGATTGGCGCACATGTCACATGACCTGGCCAGTCAGAGACGCGGAAACAAACATTTGTTGTCTAAAGTATTCAGGCTTCCTGGATGAATTATGAATGCCAATAGCGAATAAAGGAAATAACATCATAAAAACGAGTAAACTCGTTGTTGGCGTTATTTGATTGGCGGGCAATAACGAGTAAACTCGTTTTTGGCGCAAGATGTGTTAAGGTACTTTTGAAATCATGTATCGTTATCATTTTTAAACTGTCTGCTAACGGAACTGCACAGATTTGTGAGGAAAACACATTCAAGGTGAGGAAAGGCTATTCTGCTACCTACAACAGTGGCAGGAGAATCAAACAAGTTTCACTTTGTCACTTTGTGTTTGAATAAAACTAATCTTTAAAAAGGAACACGTCAAATGTGCTTACGGTCTTCTCCAGAGTCATACAAGAAAATAGATATATAGATAAATAAAAAAATTTTGTGTTCAGTAGAAAGCTATCCGGCTGCAAGCTAGCCTAGCTTAGTACAAATTAATGGAGGCGAATACGGACCAGCTAGCCTAGCTGTTGGCCAAAAACACCTCTCCTGGTGTATTAAGCTACAGTAGGCTAGTGGTCAGTATCCGCTCCTATTAATTTTGTGCTGAGCTAGGCTAGCTTGCAACCGGATAGCTTTCTACTGAACGCCAAATCGGTATCCATCGTCTCGTCGGGAGAAGACAGTAAGCGCATTTCCCATAATGTTGGCGTGTTCCTTTAATACATAAATCAGAAACACCTCCCAAACGGCTGGTAGAATTGACAGGCTATATTTAGCAGAATTTAACTGGTGTTAATATCCCAACCCTGAGGATTGTCGTCTAAAAAAAACATCCACTACAGTAGATGTAAAACACCTAGGACACAGTGGTGATCTTCAGTGGGATAATTACGGTGTTGTAAAGTAAAAACCTCCTACCCCAGCGGTGGGAGCGCCCCCCAGGGATCCCAACCCCAGGGATCCCAGCGAAGCCCACGGCCTCCTCCCACAGTTGGTTGGGCAGCGGAGGAGGCAGAGCGGGATCCTCCATCTCCTCCATCTCCGGGACGGGGATCTGAGGCTGAGGGGGGACCTGCCCCGCCAAGAGTCGCGCCGCCGCCGCCGCTGCCGGGCCGGACGGGTCCTGGGACGTCTCCGGGGGGGTGGTCTGGATGCAGAGGGCGGCGTTGGGCGTGAGGCCCAGGGAGCGCAGGGAGCAGGCGAGCTCCGCCTCCCCGAAGCGTTTCCGAGGGAACCCCTGGAGGAGTGAGAAGGCGGGCAGGGAGGGGTGGCGTCCGGAGATGTGCTCCATCACGCTGCGCAGGGGGGCGTCGGCGGGGAAACGCTCGCGCATGGACTCTCCGGAGGGCAGCCGGATCTGTGGGAGCAACCCGACAGAGACACTGACGTCACCACAGAGATACTGGTGTCTATGGCTTGTAGGGTAACTCACTTGGCAGCGTTAAGTGCAGTGCACACGGTTCGCTGCTAAATTAATTACCCCAGTGGGGATAATAAAGATTATTATCTTCGCTCTTCTCTACATGAGCTGAGCATGTGTCCTACAAAACATCCAAAAACTAGTGATCGGTCAATTAATCGGGTTGATATTTAAAATTTTGAGATAACCAGCATTGACAGCTCACAATTATTAAATTGTTGTATTTTATCAGGTGCAAAAAATATATATATATACATATTAGCATTAGCAATCAGCAATCAATTAAATCTTGAGCGGTGAGACACCAGTGGAGTGAGATGCTGTGGAGTGAGATGCTGTGGAGTGAGCTGCTGTGGAGTGAGCTGCTGTGGAGTGAGATGCTGTGGAGTGAGATGCTGTAGAGTGAGATGCTGTGGAGTGAGATGCTGTGGATGCTGTGGAGTGAGATGCTGTGGAGTGAGATGCTGTAGAGTGAGCTGCTGTGGAGTGAGATGCTGTGGATGCTGTGGAGTGAGATGCTGTGGAGTGAGATGCTGTAGAGTGAGCTGCTGTGGAGTGAGATGCTGTAGAGTGAGCTGCTGTGGAGTGAGCTGCTGTGGAGTGAGATGCTGTAGAGTGAGCTACTGTGGAGTGAGCTGCTGTGGAGTGAGATGCTGTGGAGTGAGATGCTGTGGAGTGAGCTGCTGTGGAGTGAGATGCTGTGGAGTGAGATGCTGTGGAGTGAGATGCTGTAGAGTGAGCTGCTGTGGAGTGAGATGCTGTGGAGTGAGATGCTGTGGAGTGAGCTGCTGTGGAGTGAGATGCTGTGGAGTGAGATGCTGTAGAGTGAGATGCTGTGGAGTGAGATGCTGTGGAGTGAGCTACTGTGGAGTGAGATGCTGTAGAGTGAGCTGCTGTGGAGTGAGCTGCTGTAGAGTGAGACACCAGTGGAGTGAGATGCTGTAGAGTGAGCTGCTGTAGAGTGAGCTGCTGTAGAGTGAGACACCAGTGGAGTGAGATGCTGTGGAGTGAGCTGCTGTAGAGTGAGCTGCTGTGGAGTGAGATGCTGTAGAGTGAGCTGCTGTGGAGTGAGCTGCTGTGGAGTGAGATGCTGTGGAGTGAGATGCTGTAGAGTGACACACCAGTGGAGTGAGATGCTGTGGAGTGAGCTGCTGTGGAGTGAGATGCTGTAGAGTGAGCTGCTGTGGAGTGAGATGCTGTGGAGTGAGATGCTGTGGAGTGAGATGCTGTGGAGTGAGATGCTGTGGAGTGAGCTGTGGGTGGAGTTTTCCTGACCTTTAAGGGGGAGCTACTCCGGGAATATGCCTCCACATATTTCTATGGTCAAAATGGACCTTCTTTCTATATACTAATAAATAACTCACTTCAGGCAGAATCACTAACAAACGCACAACAAACAGAAGCTATTTCTTGCATGACATTTGTTTACACACCAGAGTGGCTGAGTAACCTCCATAAGAGGAAGTCTACACACCATTGGTGCTTGGTGGGTGTTGATTTTGTTCCTTGTACAGAGGTCATAAGACCAGTGCCACGTTGTAGTCGAGAAGATAAAAGGTCCACACAAAAGCCAAGAATCAGGCTGAATCAGGCTGAGTTTCAGCCTGTTGCTGCCAGTAGCTGCCTGTAGTTCACCTTTGAGCTCAAAGGACTCAAAAGGTCCAAACCACTGTGGTTCAAGCGCATAACTTGAAGAAGCCCGATAAGATGGATTCTTGCATGATCTTGTGATCTTGCGAATCCAGCTGCTGTGCAATGTTAGCTACTTGAGAAGGAAAACCAACCCTCATTCTAGGTTATTTTCTATTGTAATAGTGGAAGCTATATTACTAGAACTCCCTCCATCAACCACATCACTCCTGTTCTCCACCAACTTCACTGGCTGCCTGTTAAGTCACGCACTGACTACAAGATATTACTACTCACCTTCAAGGCCCTCCATAACTTAGCCCCTCCTTATCTTACAGAACTTCTCCAGTCTTACGCTCCCTCTCGGTCACTCAGATCCTCCTCTTCCTTCCAACTTGTCACTCCCCCTTCCCGTCTGACTACCATGGGATCCAGAGCTTTCTCCCGCTGTGCCCCCCCGCCTCTACCACAAGACATCCGCGCAATAGACAACCTCCCCACCTTTGTTTGCCCATCTCAAAACACATTTGTTCATTCTGGCATAATTCACTTACATTTTACGTTTATTAGAACTGCTCCCCTATATGTAACTTTGTAATATTGTGTGTAATTGTATTTGTTTTTAACCCTGTACGGCGACCTTGGGTGCTTTGAAAGGCGCCTTCAAATAAAATGCATTATTATTATTATTATTATTATTATTATTATTATTATTATTATTATATAAGCTGCTGGTGACTTTTGGAAAACTGCCGTCCACTATGGCCAGTGGTCTAAAAAGAAAAATGTGTTTCCTACCCTCCACAAACACACTTCTATTTTCATAACCTCACCATGAGGACACAGTTATTGTCCACGTTGGTCTGGAGGGTTCCTCCGAGCCTCTGGCCTTGGCTGCTGGGAGGAGGGCAGGCCTCAGCGGGGGCGCCAGGCTGGGTCTTCCGGCTCCTCCGGTCCTCAGCGATACGCTTCAGCACTAACTCGCGCTCCTGGTGGGAGACCAGCAAACATAGAACAAGAAGCTGTTGGTTTGTTCAGAAAGACCCCTCGCTTCAGTTCAAGAGGACATACTGCAGAGAATAAGATATTTGGTTAAAGAAATAATTGACCTCTCAAGTGTCATTTGTAATGTAATTTATGTGATAGGGTTAAAGGTAGAAACTGTAATGTCGTCAAACAGACTGCCTGGAGGTCTCGGTTGCCGTTTGATTCCATTACATATTCTACCTTTAAGCGCTGGCGTGTTTGGGGCTTTCTTAAGGAAGGAGAAAAAAAGTGTCAAACTGAAATAAATTAATAAAACACTTCTTTCACACACACACACACACACACACACTTTTTTAAAACACTTTTTCTTGCAGATGCAACATATCAGGGATGTAATATTTTTTAATAACAATAATAATAACACAGGACTATAACAAAAATAACATTTAAAGAAATGTCATCAAGATGTCTGGATGTATAATTTTTTCCCCATATTCCCGTGTTTTTCGGTCCTTGTTAAGTACTGTAAAAAATAATAATAAATAGTATATAATAGTTCATAAAGAGGCAGGTTTTGCTGACCTGTTTCTTCTGTCGTCGCTCTGCCTTGACCGCCTCAGCGACACGTAGCCTTTGTTGCTCCTGGAAGTCACTCTTGTCCTGCTTGATACGAGACTCGAGCGGCAGCAGGTCTGCGGACGGCGGGGAAGACTGTGGCTGTCCCAGGACCAAGGGAGGGCACGCTGCTACAGACATACAGCAAAAACCCAAGACAATGCAAAAGAAGCTAAGTAATGAGACAAACAAAGGCTGTGAGAACGAGAAAACATTTTTACATGTGTATTTCTTTGTGCAGTCAATAATATCTACATCCATTCACCAAGTGAATCCATTGTGTGATTACATATAAATATTCTTGAAAATAATTATATAGAAAGACAAATTTATACAATATGCCGGTCTACTTAAAAGGGGAAAACCACCCAAATTAAGAATTCCAATATGTAATTTCTGTAGCGTAGGAAAGTTCAATCAATATTTGTGAACTACACTTTCCCAAAACCAGAAACCAGACTGAGACTGGTGATGTCATCAGATATAAAGTCTGGAGCTGCTCTATTGACAATGAATGGGACTGAGACTGATTCTGTGGACCCACAGAATGCCTGTTTGAGTTTTTATACCCAAATGAGATTTTGGGGGGATTTTGGAGAGTTGTTTGTGTTCAGTAATATTTTCAGATCGTCTTAGACCACAGGAATAATATGTATGAATTTTCAATTTGGCGTAATTCCCTAATGTGTAGAGATAGATTAAAAAGCAAATACAGCCATTAAAAAAAATGTTCAGATTCATCCCTCTACCTACCAATAACTCACACTCAACAGGCAGACTAACCTATCAGTGTTTCCCCATAGATAGGTTTCTTTGTGGTGGCTGGCCTCATATCAAAATAGATTTCCCAAACGTATATGATAATAATAATAAACGTTATTTGTATAGCACCTTTCATACAGAAATTGCAGCACGAAGTGCTTCACAACAGAAAAAGACAGGCATAAAATGAGCACATACATAGTGCAAACATATAACATCACAGTTTTTCACATTAGGATCTAACATCCCAATAGGCCACCTTGTTTATGGTTTGATTCAGTTTTAAAAATAGACAATAATAAAAAGAGTAAGATAGAATAGAATAAAATAGTGCAATAGTGCAGTGCAATAAAATAGTAGAATAGAATAGACATAATAGTATATGATAATAATAACACAATAATGTCTGGTGTCTCTCTCTGACCTGTGGGCGTCACACCGCTGCCAGCAGGCCCTTGGTGTGGTGTGGAAGTGCTTGGGTACCCAGCCTCCATGGGAGGGTTGAATGCAGAAAATGCTGTCTCGGCTGGCTGGGGGGGCTGCTTGACCAGCTTGTGTCGCAGATTCTGGCCTTGTACGAGCCTGCCATTAGATGAAGGAGGAACAAGAAAGACATTTGTTGAACGTCGTGGTGGTGGTTTATCTAGTGTTTTAGTTTAAACCCTTAAAAAACATTTTCTATATTGAATAATAATTTGTACAAATATCTTTTCCCCACCGAATTCTTCAATGTACTACTGAAAATGGCTTAGCAGCAACTCTACACCTTTACCTTCATTGAGAATGCAAGGATCTATGAATATGAAAGTCAATAAAAAATGATAAAAAATCACCAGTCAATATACGTTTTTCCGATATACATCCTCCCGGTTTTACTCATCCGACTGATACTGATGTATGAAAAAATACCTTATCATCGACCGACACCAATATGGTCACAAATATATCACGCATGCCTAGTGTCAAATTACCACATGTTGTGATTCTGATCTGTGACGTTTATCTTCCATTCCAAGCCATCGCACTGAAGCACGAGGGCAAAGCAACTCACCACTCGGCTGCCTCTGGCACAGAGAAATGTCCTGCCTTCACAGCGGCCTGGATCTGCTCCTCAGAGAAGCCCATCTCACGCAGGGTGCGGAAGAAATCCCCAATAGTCTGAAACACGAGATCATGCACAGATCATGACAGAAACTGCCTTGTTTACACACATACACAAGGGGTGCAGATATGAGTTGAGATTTTCAGAATGTTGGCTCAAACAATGGAACTAAAAACACAGGGTCAAAGGTCAGAATTCTTCGTTTGAGCAACGAGTAGCTGTGTAATAAAACAAAGCACATCTGTTTATATTCATGTCTAGGCCACTAGGGGCAATACATTAAACGCTACAACATTTCACACTTTACTCATCAGTACTAGGGTGTCATGAGTCCAAATGTAAAATCTGATTTCTAAAATTGCATTTGATGCATCATGTGATAAGAGCAGACTCTCTGGAACTCAGAATAGTTTTTTTTTTTCATGAGGCCAGAACCTACTAATGTAGATAATATATATTACACTTACAGTTTTTCAAGTCAATGGAACAGGCACCAGATTAACCCTAATTACCCTTTCACTACCAAAGGGTTAACCCTTTCACGGCAACAATACCCTTTGTCGTGTGGCAGTGAAAGGGTTAACCTTCTGTAGTGTGATTGTGAAATGGTTAATTACAACATACTATGTTGAATAACATTTGATAGGCTGGTCATATTGTAATGACATTTTCAGGGCTGTGGAGAATATTGAACTTGATATGGGAAAGTGTATTTCACAATATTAAATATCACAATATTAGATAAGCAAAGTAGCCCAATAAAATACAGACATTGCAAGCATTATTACTATTAGGCAATATTTAATGGCACTAGCACGCACACACACACACACAGGCTATATCAGGAAATAATTTTAAGATGACATGCTTAATTCTAAAATAGCAATGGGGCAAAGCACATTTTACCCATGAAATACCTGGAGTATTGGAAATAAAGACTAACATATGACATCACATCTTGTATGGATGGATTCGTATCCATGCAAGTGTTTTGTGCTTATTTGCTAACATAACATAAGCTTAAAATGTTCTAGCCTTTCAATGTCAACAATGAAAGTCCATTTGCCCTGCTGCAAAGTTGGCAGGATTTAACAATAACAAATTACGTTAAGTATCTCCTACAAGAGACGTGTATTCATATTAACGTTTTATAACCTAAAGCCAGTCTAAAGTGTTCAAAGTAGCCAACTGACTAGTTTGCTGCCAGTGAAGAGTGTCATGTAAACAAACAATGTTAGCATTACAGCTAACTCAGCTCAGTTAGCTAGCCTGGCGGAGGACAACAAACTAACGTCATCTAACCGTAACGTGAGCTTAATTAAGCTAAGGGGATAAAGTGGGTGTCTCTGTGCCATTTTAGTTCCAACTTACCGGAGAAGAATCCATGTCGCTGTTTGACTTGACCCAACTCCCCCTGAAACAATGATGATATTGTTACACTTGTCTTTCTATATCTCCTGAGTGTGTAGTGCTCCTTGTTAGCTCGCTAGCAGCAGGGCTACACTTCCTGTTGACGTGTGGAGTGACAGAACAGCAACAACGCATTAGCCTATCAAAAACTGCCGACAGCTGAAGGGAACGCCCACAAACAACCGCCACGTGACTGATTAGGCAGCGCTCCTCCGCTTCCAACTGCACTGTCTGTCTGTGCCGCCCACCACCACCGGTTAATTCCGATGAATTTATCGAGTAAATTAAATAGATTGCAGAGAAATACACGGTTTCAAAACTGTTGTGATTAAATTTAGCCAGCTGCCTACTTCCATCGTCTTTTGACCTCTGCGTCTCCTACATTTCAGTTGTAGTAACGGCAAACCGACAGCAGGTGTCACCCTGGCTCTGTCGTGATGTCATAGGTCGATGGTCGTGACAGTTGTCGTGGCGCAGCCTTTCTGCTGATTCTGTGGTGGTGTGACACTGACACCAGTGTGGCAATCATCAAGCACATGGACAAGTAGTAAAGCTACCACTCTGGAACGGCTATCATACCAAAATATCATCTACAGACATAGATCTTTGAAAATATTATATGTAAGTTTAGTCACCCTGAGTGGCACCGATATCTGGTCTGGCCCATGGACTAAAGAGAGGAAGTAACAGTGGTAGAGGCGTAGGCCACACAAAGAAAGAGCAGCTCTCAACAACACCCCTCCAATGTACAGTTTCTTCCCCCTCAAATGTAGGCCTACATATTCTCTTTTAGAAACTGTCTCTTAATTGAACACTGTATATTTGTATATCTTGTATGTCATAAATGTCTGAATGTAACAGTATACTGTATATCTGTATGTCGTGTATGTCATAAATGTTATGATGAATTGAAAATGGGGGACCCTGATGTAAACAAGACGAAAGTCTTTCTCTGGTCTGCATCCCCTTAACAATAATATTGTGTGTATTGAGCTGTACTACTGTATTGTACCCATTCTGCAATCTGTTAATAAAGTTTTCAATCAATCAATCAATCAGTCAGCATGACAACAGGAGTTGTTCTTTATCTTTATTTAGGGGTTAAACAGGGGGCTTGTTGTTCCATTGTGGGCATGTGAAGCCCATTGAGACGTGTAATGTGATTTCGGGCTATATATAAATACATTTCAGTTCTAGGATCCTCGGAAGTATTCTATCTTTCAAGCGTGTCACTTCAAAATGGGATGCGGTTATGTCCCATGACAGGGGCACTTGTCCTTACTGCTAGAACCTAGACGCTCAGTAATCATCACATTACATTAGCAATGGCATGCTGATTCCGCTGCTAAATTTTTTTTTCATGAGAAGTATATATGCAGGCCTATGATATCTATTTTGAAATATAGTGGAATACAATTAGCTATTAGCAAAATTTCCTAAAATGTAAATACTAAAGTTAAAGACAGCTATATCTCGGTCGGCGGCTGCTTGAGTTAAATACTTCATTGCATTGATTTACATATAGTTTACTTTAGAAAATCACTTCTTGAGCACATTTTCAATATGTTTTTCCATTCATGGAAGGGTATAGCATGAAGCGTAAACGCCAGGAAGGAAACGATAAAAGAAGGAAGGGTCCACCACCAGCATTCTATGCTCTGCTACAGTAGGTGCCAGTGATTATGATGAATTGAAAATGGGGGACCCTGATGTAAACAAGACGAAAGTCTTTCTCTGGTCTGCATCCCCTTAA
This sequence comes from Notolepis coatsorum, assembly GCF_963971535.1. Lineage (NCBI taxonomy): Eukaryota > Metazoa > Chordata > Actinopteri > Aulopiformes > Paralepididae > Notolepis > Notolepis coatsorum. Next base: position 18,358,996 of record NC_140176.1, on the reverse strand, counting down.
CAATTGTGTGTATTGAGCCGTACTGTATTGTACCCATTCTGCAATCTTAATAACATTTTCAATCAATCAATCAGTCAGGTCATAAACGAGGAGATGGCTGATGAATGAATGAATGAATGAATGAATGAATGAATGAATGAATGGATGAATGAATGAATGAATGAAAATGAATGCATGAAAATGAATGAATGAATGAATGAATGAATGAATGAATGAATGAATGACTTACTTAATCCTCTTTACCCCGTTGGAGGGCATAGGGCGTTCACCAGAGCTCTCCATCTCACTCTCTTCTGGGCCAGGGCCTTTGCTTCTTTCCAGCTCACTCCGATGTTCTTTAGGTCTTGGAGTGTGGAACGTCTCCAGGTGTTTCTCGGCCTACCGAATGAATGAATGAAAACTTTATTTAACAGATTGCAGAATGGGTACAATACAGTACGGCTCAATACACACAATTGTTAAGGGGATGCAGAGCAGAGAAGGACGTTTCCCTCTGAGCAATTTTACGTTGAATAGACGTTTTAAAAGACGTCTAAATAGCCCATAGCCTTCTAGGCAAAATTCAGTCTGAAAAGTGAAAGTTTGGTAGACGTCTAAGGTTAGACGTGTTTTGAACGTAGACGTGTTTTGAACCGTTGTTTGAACGTCATGACATAGACGTCTAAATTCAGTCTAAAGTGGGGTGAAAAGTGAAAGTTTGGTAGACGTCTAAGCTTAGACGTGTTTTGAACGTAGACGTGTTTTGAACCGTTGTTTGAACGTCATGACATAGACGTCTAAATTCAGTCTAAAGTGGGGTGAAAAGTGAAAGTTTGGTAGACGTCTAAGCTTAGACGTGTTTTGAACGTCTAAGCTTAGACGTTGTTTGAACGTCTAGAATAGACGTCTACCAAACTTTCACTTTTCACCACACTTTAGACGTTGTTTAAACGTCTAGGCTAAATTCAGTCCAAAGTGGGGTGAAAAGTGAAAGTTTGGTAGACGTCTAAGCTTAGATGTGTTTTGAACGTCATGACATAGACGTCTACCAAACTTTCACTTTTCACCCCACTTTAGACTGAATTTAGCCTAGACGTTTAATCAATGCATTTTCAACGCTCATGCTTTAATGTAATTATTTAAACATTTGAAACATTAACACATCAATAACATGGAATAGTCAAAAGTTAGCAGTTTTTTTTTTTTTTTTATCCACTTTTTCTCCCATTTTCTACATTTTCTCCCATCCCAATTTTTTTTTATTTTAAAATACTAAAGGCCGGCCCAACACACACATACATAGCAACTGAACATTTTGAAAGATTAAAGATAGAGCTGATAGCGGAGCTCGAATCCTCCTGCCGCTGGAAACCGGCGATACGAGGTGCTAAGCTAGGCTAGTGCACTATGGTCCGTGTACGTTTTGATAGTTCGTTTTTCGTTTCAAACGGAAATACGGAAAAAGAAAAAAATAATTGAAATACGAGGTGTTTTCCTATTTCCGTTTGAAGCTGTTTTCGTATTTTGGTGTCAGAATCAAATGAAAAAAAGGAGTAAATAATGGGCCGATTTTGGTCCGTGTACGTTTTGATAGTTCGTTTTTCATTTTTGATGTGAAGAATGGAGAACGGAACCACGTGACAAGTAAACGTTTCAATGTAAAAGCCATGCACAATCTAACGTTAACGAATATGTATAACGTTATGAATAAATACATAAATACATGCATACAGATCTATACCAGGGTAACGTTATGATACATACATTTTTTGTTTTGTGCATTTCATTTAGACATGATCTTTTATGTGAAGTAATAGCCTAATATGGTCTGTCCAAAATAGTGTTGTCTAAACGCACGTTACCCAACAGATATAGTTCAGTGGTCGCCAATAGGCAGCTCGCAGGCCGAAATAGGTCCGCCAGCAATAATATCTGCCCGTCAGATTATTTTGAGAATATGATTTTTGTGATGAAGATTCACTTTATTGTATCGCAATCGGGAGACTTAGGTAAAGTTAGAAAGATATTCACAGATTCGAATTTCCGCGGTTAATAATTCTTAAGGGAAATGTTTTTAAAACACAAAGGACACGGGCGGCTGTTCGAGCCCAGCGCTCCACATTTGCTTTCAGTTTAGCTGGTCGTCCATACTAATACACATTGGCCGTATTAGGGGGTGGGAAACTGATGGGTGGGGATCGGGCGTTGTGGACAGCGACTCCTACAGGTCGGTTGGTGCGCCTGCGCAGTGGGATCAGGAAGTGTCGGGGGCAGCGTGAGCCTCCCACGCGTTACTCCTCGCCACTGAGAGATCGAGCTGCGCAGGTGAAAAGATGCGACTGCTGTTACCTCAAGTACCGGAGGGGACTTGTGCTATGTATGACTTAGTCCACATTGCAGCCGGCTTGTGGGAGGCAAGAAACAGCGTTCGTGACAGGGGAGGGTTGAATTGGATGATACAAAATTGGGATGGGAGAAAATATAGAAAATGGGAGGAAAAGTGGATACAAAAAAAAAACACAAAGGACACCTCTTTCCTATCGTAGTAAGGTAAACAATGAGCTACAACCTTATTTTCACCTAAACGAGCCGTCCTCGGAGCTGTACAATTAATAATATTGATCTCTATGTGCAGTCGGCTGTGAGGCAAGTGCGCAGCCAGGGAACGTCTAAAAAGTGCAACACCGGAAAGAGACACTACAAAAAGATTCAATAACTTCACTGTCATACAATATGGTCTGATATTAACATTCAGTATTCAATATTGTCTGATTCAATATTAACATTCAGTATTCAAGTAGAACAGCTAGCTAGCTCAACCAAGGTGCCTTGCCTACCATTTTGCTGTGGAACGGTGAGTGTCCACAACGCGTGTATGCTTTCTACAACGCAGTTGCGTTTCCGGGTTGCTCTGATTGGCCGCTGACCCCACGTGACCCTACGCTATTACGCCCCCTTATCTGACGCTCTACAGCTCTCCGTAACTTCCTCGCAGGACAGCTGCTTCCGTATTTATAATATTGGAAACGCTGCGCTGTGATAACAACATTAACGAGCGCTGTGATAACAACATTAACGAGACTCTCGTTGTATCTATTCTGCTAACACTAACGTTACCGCTAACGTTACCTCTCATTGTGTCTATTCTACAAGCTTTAACGTTACCTAGGCTCTCGTGTCTATCTGCTAACGTTCTCGTGTCTATCTGCTAACGTTAGCATTAGGTAATAACCGGTTTAAAATGGATGGTGATTACCTCACGTTGTGTCTATATTCTACTAGCATTAACGTTACTAGTACAAACAAGTTCTTCGAGGAAGAAGGCCAGGAGGAGAGAGAGCGCCGCCGCTACAGCCGACCCATCTACACCCGGAGGTGACGGTAGGGACCGTCGAGACCAGCCGCTGATTGCTTACCGTCCCTCCGGGGCTCCACGGGGTGGCAAATCCCGAGCGGCTCGTGGCGGCAGGCGCCGCTAGACACAGTGACTTTTTTCCCCTGTGGTCCCCTCTGTTTTTCCCTTCCCGGCCTTGCCGTATGATTTGTTTGAAAAATAAAAAGTTCCCTCTAAAGGGGGACTGTATTTTTGTTAACAAACTGTGTGTTTCTTCACCAAACATATGATGGGGTTGCAAAGTGTGAATCTTCACTAGTATGGGTTGATAGGAGGGTTACGTTCATGTTAAGAGCTTTAAGCAAGGTCTGCAGCCTACACTCGGTTGAAAAAGGGGTTTTTCTACCTCGGCCTGAGTCTCCACATAAGGTAGAGGTTTCTTGTATGTTCTGTTGATTGCACGAGTAATGTTGAGCTACAACACTGTTGTGTTGGTTGCAGTAATGCTCGTATGAACACGTACCACGGCTCAGCCGTTCTCGCTCTCTCTATCAGTGTTTTCTATGTTCAACATGGATGCGGGTGTAGGATTCACACACACACGCAACTTGGTTTTGTTGTAAACCCTGTTCACAGTTGACTGTGGTTAGCATGCATTGTATTAGCTTGCGCTATTCATTAGCATTGCTATTAAAGGTATCGTGTGCTAAAGTTGTTGCTGTGTGCAAGGAAAGGGCTTGTGAGGGGGTACCGGATAAACCCCTCCTTCCCTCTTCTGATTGGTCAGGGGGTTTATTCATCTCTTGTTGGTCCAGTCAGGGCCAAGTCGTTAGGCGACTTGGCAGGGAGGGGGGGAAGGGTTCCCTAACTCTGCTCCTATTACACAGGCGTTGAGTATTGGGTTTCCCCCCGTCATAGCACACGTCACTACGCACGTTGCTATTTGACGATGGCTTCCGTGAGTTAGACCCGTATGACGGTCTGTTGTTGTCAAAGTGTCGGGATAGAGCGTGGGTTCCACTACGCTCAATATATGTGTAACTTGAGTCGGTTGGTCACATGACTCAAGATTGCCATGGCTTTTTCACTCTATGACTCACGTGGGAAGTCTCCCTGAGGAGCTCTGTCTAATCCTCTGTGGTGGGGGTGACTGGATATAAAAATGTAAACAGTTTTATCCTCAGCTGTGTCAAATGGGGTTCATACAGTCAGTGCTTCTTTTCTTTTTTAATAAAAGAGTGTGGAGTATAGGAAGCACCACACCCTTCTTGTCGTTTCTCCCAGGCGCCTTGAGGATTCAATGAAGGGTCTACATTAGCCTGTTCATTGATGTGGTTGTGTCCCGACGCATGCATGGTGCTAGCTCGGGTGTTTCTGATGGGAATCATGCGGGTAGCTAGTACGCCTTGGTTGCTTGTGGTTAAAACAGCGTTTTTATAAAGCAACTGGGATGGAGGGTTTGTCCTCTTCCGAGAACCTGTTACTGGTTCTCGACGGGTTCTCGTTCATGTCTGGGGGATGTTAACGGAATAAGATCTGAACATAGGTAGAGGGGTCTCACACTCTTGGGGTGGGCCACCGAGCACGGTTCACACCGGCCCGTCTGGGTGGCGCCCTCTTTTCATGTTTTTTGATCGACACGCATATCTGTCCCTTCTCACGGAGTAGGCAGGTCGGCGTGGTTAGGGAACGGGACTGGTTCTGGTCACGCTGGTCCAGGTCAGTTAACCCGTTGTCCGCCGGGGCTGCAGATCTGCTGTTCTGGTACCCTGAGGGACTTAGGCTTTTTTCGGGGGAAAAATGCCGGGTCGGCCCGGGGTGTCACAAGGTTAGGCGTTATGGAGACCCTTGTTGGGTACTCTTTTGTACCTGGCACTATCTTAAGGGGCTGGTTCTCTTTTCTTCGCTCCTCTCTCACGCATGGCGGAGAGAGGGCTGTTGGGGTGGTCTTCTGGACCTCCTCTGGTAACCCTGTGTGCTTCCCGAGCCGCCGGGCCTGGTCCGAAGTAAAGTTTCGTTGATACCGTAGACCTGGGATAACCCTTTTTCTTGAGGGGTTATAGGAACAACCGCCGCATTGGTACCAAGGGGGTGGTTGATTCCCTGGTGTGTTGGAGCAGAGTCAACTCCCGGGTTACCCGGTTGAGTGTGCCCCTGCACGTTCATGACGTCTGCCAATCATGTCAGCCTTCTCTGCCTCAACCCCTCTGGGTGTTTTTTTTTTAATGGAGGCTTTGTCATGGTGATCAACAACGCCAGCATACGCCCCTTCCGCCGGGGGGGCTGTTTTCAGCTGACTCCTTTGGCGCCTGTCTCGTCCGCAGTGCTCCAGGCTCAGGTCACAGCCTGCTGCCTGGTTTCCCCGGTGCGCTGCCTGCTTCCGTTGGTTAACCTTTGAGTGCTTACGGCCATGCTGACTGCCTGTGTTTCAGAGTCAGTGTGCCAGGCGGTGTGCTATTGGGGGGAAAGGGCCCGCTCTTGGAGGGGCCCTATCCGAATACGCTGGCGATGTGGGGGGCGGTGTCACTAAGTGACCACCTGGTGGGGTCTTGATGCCTGGCGTCATTGACCTCTCCAGGCCCCCTTTTTCCAGGGGATCCAGTCCCTTCAGTGGGACTGGGTCTTCCTTCGCGCTCCGCTGCTACGGCCTTGCCACGGGGTTAGGGTTGCTCTTGACCCCGTGATTTTGGGGGCAGTAACGAGGTTATTCCTTCCGTTCGTTCCCTGGTGGCATGCGGGTTGTGCGTGTGTGTAGTCATGGGGTCAAGCCACGGTCTGCTCACCCTGTGCGTTGAGTTGCTTGAGTTCCTCTTCGCCTGGTCGGATCCGTCGCCCTCCCGTAAGCCTCCAATAGGGAGGGTATCCTCCATTAGGGAGGGTCGGGGGGGCTCGGTCCTCCCCGGTCTGATGGTTGTGGGGGGCCTCAGCGGGGGGTGTATTTGTCGGGCTAAGGCTCCCGCTCAGCCCCCGTTGTGCTACTGGTGCTGAGCGAAGCCTTAACGAAACAGAACGTAAGGTTATGTATATAACCAAGTTCTGTGAGTTATGGTGCGCTCAGCACCAGGACGCCGCTGCTGCCCTTGATCTCGCCTTGTGGTGAAAGTTTGGGAAGGAGGCGAGTAGGTGACCACACACCTGCTTATGAAGGTAAGCGGAAGGGGTTGTGGTCAGACGAATATGGGGATGTAAAGGTACATGGTGGAATTTTTTTATTCAGTGTATGTACACGAAGTGAAGTACAGTGCTACTGGTGCTGAGCGCACCATAACTCACAGAACTTGGTTATATACATAACCTTACGTTCTCCCAGCAGAATGCCAGCAGGAGCTGCAGCCTCAGTAAGAGACACAGGGACTGTACTGCAGAGCTGAGTGATGTTTATGGTGGACATTTAGAATATCATATTCTTTCCTTCAGAAATTGCTGTACAAGTAGAGGTTGAGTACTTTATTATCTAAAGATGGTAAGTTAGAGTGTTGTGTTTGTTCATAGTTAAAGACAGTAGAGGTTGAGTACTTTATTAGCTAAAGATGTTAAGTTAGAGTGTTGTGTTCATTCATAGTTAGACATTAGAGGTTGAGTAAATATCTAAAGATAAGTTAGATGTCAATGTTTTGGTTTGATTGTTTGTACTAGTAACGTTAATGCTAGTAGAATAGACACAACGTGCCAGCGCAGCGTTTCCAATATTATAAATACGGAAGCAGCTGTTCTGCGAGGAAGTTACGGAGAGCTGTAGAGCGTCAGATAAGGGGGCGTAATAGCATAGGGTCACGTGGGGTCAGCGGCCAATCAGAGCAACCCGGAAACGCAACTGCGTTGTAGAAAGCATCCTTGCATCAAGGCGCGTCAAGATGCACAATGAGATCCTCTTCTTCTTTAGAATTTCCGGCAGTGTAGACGCATCGTGGCGTATTACTGCCCTCCACAATTCTTTTGATGGTCTCTTCTTCTTTTGAATTTCCCGCAGGCGTATTACTTCCCTCCTCAGTTCTTATACTACACTAGTGGTGTGCCATATTTAGGCCTCTGGTAAACCATCTTTTGATTGTTTACCCTCTTCTTCTTCTCATCTTCAACACACACTTTCTCCTTCTTCTCTGCTCCTCTTGCCTGTCCAATACTAATAAATACACTAATGCTATATCCTCTGGTACAACTCTGAAGCATGCAGAAATGTCAGCACTGCCTCTGTGATCAACTGATGGTTCTCATTATCCATGCCAAAGAAAGATTTAAGAGAGAAGGAAGAGACTCCCAACTCTACCAGACTTTTATAAAAGATTTCCCTCTCTTTCCTATACCTTTCACATTTTAGAAAGACATGCCCGACATGCCTCCACATTCACACCCCCCATCTGGATGTTTGCCCACAATGCACAAGGTACTGTTCAACCCACAGTGTCCCAGCCTCAGTCTATCACTCCTTGACCCATATCCATCCACCTTGATTTTGACCCGAGGCTGCAGAGAGAAATAGTGCCTTCCCTTGGTCCCCCTTTCCCACTCAGCCTGCCACTCAGCCTCAACTCCTTTCTTTATCTTCTCTCTGAGTTCTACTCTTCCCATTGAAATGCCTATCTCTTCCTCCCTTCCCAGGCTCTGTTTGGCAAGGGAGTCAGCCATCTCATTTCCCGCAATCCCAGCGTGCCCCGGGACCCAACAAAACTCCACTGACCAGCCTGCCTTCGCAATCCTATATAAAACCAACAATATTTCCTGAATGAGATCAGGGCGAGCTTTAGACCCACCTGCACTCAGAGCCATCAGTGCAGCAGCCGAGTCAGAGCATATAATCACCTGGCTTGGTCCCACTTCCTCCACCCACCACAATGCCCAGAGGATGGCAAGCAACTCTGTCACAAATACAGAGCTGCCATCAGATATTCTTTGTCCCTTACCGATCCCTAACCGAGGCACCCACCACCCAAAGCCTGCCCTCCCACTTTCAGGATCCACAGAGCCATCAGTGTACACCTCCAGAGACCCTGAGTCCAGAAGGAACCTCTCTATTTCTTCCACAATCTCGCCCTTATCATCCTCCTTCAAGAACCTAAGTTCAATGACTCGATCAGGCACTAGCCAAAATGGCACTGATAGCCAACGAGTGTGCTCCGCCACCCCCCCATGATGCAAGCTCAACTTCCTGGCCCACTGATCAATACTGGCCAAAAAAGGCTTATACTTATCCCCATCTCCTGAAAGTAAACACCTAGCTGGGAAGGACAGACTTGTCCCACTCAATTTTGCCCAGTACTGTAGCCCTAACTTTACTCTCCTCAGGTTTAGGGGCAACTCCCCCATTTCCACCAATAGTGCTGAAGCTGGGGTGGTCTTAAAAGCTCCACAGCAGATTCTCAGAGCCTTGCTCTGAAGCACATCCAGCTTTCGCAAATTAGACTTGGCCGCAGAGCCGTACACATAACAGCCATAATCAATTACTGACCTGATCATCGCCTGATATATCATGCACGTGGTCTCTCTATCCGCTCCCCACCCACTCCCAGCCAAACTTCTCAGCACATTCACTATTCTTTCACACTTTGCCAGGGTTTTCTCTATATGAACAACCCAATTCAGTCTTTCATCGAACCAAACTCCCAAAAATGTAAACACCTTCACTCTCTCTAAGGGAGATCCATACATAACCAGCCTTCCCCTAGGCACCCTCTTTCTAAAACCAAAAATCATATAATTAGATTTAGAGGCGGAGATTTTAAAACCCCACTTGTCTCCCCATTCCTCTACATCCCCCAGAGCTCTTTGTACCTGCTTTAAACAATACTCAACATTCTTCCCTCTTTTCCATATGGCCCCATCGTCCGCAAATAAAGACAACCCAAACCCTCTTCCAATTCGCCCAAAAATGTCATTAATCATAACATCGAAGAGGACCGGACTAATCACGCCTCCTTGCGGGGTGCCATTTTCTATTTTTACAGTTTTTGAGGTTTGCCCCCCCACACAGATCTTGAGAGAATTGTTGAATATATATAGAACATAAATGTTCTAGAATGTTCTATTATGACATCATAGTGTGACATCACAAATGTTCTAGAATGTACTATTATGACATCATCTGTGACATCACAAATGTTCTAGAATGTTTGACATCACAAATGTTCTAGAATGTTCTATTGTGACATCATCTGTGCCATCACAAAAATGTTCTAGAATGTTTTATTATGACATACTGTGCCATCACAAATGTTCTAGAATGTTCTATTATGACATACTGTGACATCACAATTGTTCTAGAATGTTCTATTATGACATCATACTGTGACATCACAACGGAACATGTTTGCGTTCCATTTGAATAATATAAATAATATGTTTGGTAAGGCTGTCCCCGAAGCCTGTTTTTGGGATTCAAACTTCGTCAGGGTTCTTCGAACGGACGTTCGAACCTTTGTTTTTTAAGCGAAATAAACACAAAGGACACCTCTTTCCTATCGTAGTAAGGTAGACAATGAGCTACAACCTTATTTTCACCTAAACGAGCCGCCCTCAGAGCTGTACATTTAATAATATTGATCTCTATGTGCAGTCGGCTGTGAGGCAAGTGCGCAGCCAGGGACCGTCTAAAAAGTGCAACACCGAAAAGAGACACTACAAAAAGATTCAATAACTTCACTGTCATACAATATGGTCTGATATTAACATTCAGTATTCAATATTGTCTGATTCAATATTAACATTCAGTATTCAAGTAGAACAGCTAGCTAGCTGTTGTGGACACTCACCGTTCCACAGCAAGACGGTAGGCAAGGCACCTTGGTTGAGAAATGCAGGTTTCAGTCTGTGTTGTAGACAGTCTATCTATCCTGTCTCAAAATGCGAATTGTTGAATATATATAGAACACAAATGTTCTAGAATGTGCTATTATGACATCGTACTGTGACATCACAAATGTTCTAGAATGTTTGATTATGACATACTGTGACATCACAAATGTTCTAGAATGTACTATTATGACATACTGTGACATCCCAAAATGTTCTACAATGTTCTATTATGACATACTGTGACACAAATGTTCTAGAATGTTCTATTATGACATCATACTGTGACATCACAACGGAACATGTTTGAGTTCCAAACCTTCGTTTTTAATTAAAAAATAAATAAATAAAAAAGATTATACTTTTTTTTTAAATTATTATTATATATCCTCAAACTAAATCCTCAATTTGAATAAAGTGATTCAAACTTCGTCAGGGTTTTTCGAACGGACGTTCGAACCTTCGTTTTTAATTAAAAAAAATTAAATAAAAAAAATTATTCAAATTTTTTGATAAATTCTTTTATTTTAATTTTTTATATATCCTCAAACTAAATCCTCAATTTGAATAAAGTGATTAATCTTATTAAATGAGTCTTTTTTCTTTAATTATTTTGTTAGTGATGTAATAAAAAATAACACGATAATATACGATTGGTAAACAGTATGTCTGATATTATCGGCCTACCGATATTATCGGCCGATATTGGCATAAAAATGTGATATCGGAAAATATCGGTATCGGTTTTCAAATTATTATTATTATTATTATAATTTTTTACATTTATTTAACCTTTATTTACCCAGGCAAGCAAGTAAGAACAAATTATTATTTTATTTATTGTTAAAGTATGCATAATGTTGTGTTAATTACACGACAAGAGATATGTAATGTTAATTACCTGAAATTATTCCGTTTTTTGGGGGGGGAAACCCTGCATATATCGGTATCGGTTGATATCGGTATCGGAAATTAAGAGTTGGACAATATCGGTATATCGGTATCGGTAAAAAAGCCAATATCGAGCATCCCTAAACACGCTGATTAACCAAAACACTTAAAAGAAAACTGGATGAATTATTATAATATGTGGTTGGCACTTTTTTATCGTTGCTGTTGTAGATAACTGTGGCAATTCTAAAGTTAATACATGTAATAAATTGTATTCATTGATAACCCAAAAAAAACATTATCTACTTGAGGAGAGAATGTGTATATCTGTGTTTTAACTTTGTGTACACACTTACCGCCCATAATGGGAGTAGGTATGCGTTACTCATAAATTGTTTCTGCTTGGGGAGAAGTCTTGCTTTTGGGGAGAGTAATACTTAGGGTTTCCAACCTGCTCTACTTCTAGAAACAAAACAGTGAACAAAATGAGTATTTTAGCAGCTTTTCACCAGTTTATTTATTTTTTAGCGTTTATCGCTTTTTTCTACTGGGCAGTCCAGTAGAGAGAGAGAGAGAGAGGAAGAGCGGGAGACAGAGTGGGGGGAAGACATTCGGCAAATGACGGCGGGTTTGGGAATCGAACCCGGGTCGGCCGTGCCGCGACGCAGCGCGTTACATGGTTCGCCACTTGGGCGCCCCGTAGTTCACCAGTTTGATAAGAATCTATTATTTGGGAAACAGAAAATACTCTGTTACACTTGTGAGTGTAATTTCATAGTTCTCCTAATTTCTCCCAGACACCAAGGTCGGTCGTGAAGTCATGCTCGCTACAAGACTGTTAAAACACTGCAGGCATTCATCATAATCAGGATTCATATGCAGGCTTGATAAAGTAGCTACACCACCAAGGCCGCAGTGTTCCTGCGAGGGGCCCCGTTTGCACCTCTTCAAAAGCATATCTCTTCCGTCTTCCAAATGACCATATAAAGCCCAACCCAATCAGAAATGATCCTCCCAAAACTAAAACGCACCAATGATACGTCTCTATTCGCTATGCTTATAACGTAACACACTATGTGTCGTAGCCAATTTAATGATTTTCTGCCGTTACGTTATTGTATGAAGGCACCGTGTCACCATGAAAGTGTTGACCAATTAGCTGGCAGTGGGCACAGGAGGCGGGGCTCAGATGTGCTCAGGTGCAGTCTATATGTATGTGTTCACAGGTGTGCAGCGGGAGGGAATTGGGTAATTATCACAGGGAAGCCACACTGTCTTTTTACCGTGCTCGTTTGTTTTGTTTTCAGTTATATTGAGTAACTTTTTGGGTTTACTTTGTAGCAACTATCCTGTGTTTAAAGTCCAGTTTAAACACAGAGTTTACAGTACGCTTATATTTGTCCACACTGCAAGTACGAATAAAAACTCTCAAAAGTACTCAAGGAGAAGACATCTTTTTATTATCAACAAGCATCACGCGTTGGAAAGAGCTTCACCCAGTATTCCCTCACTGGCATCTTTTCTTGTTAGGTTGCCCTTACACTATGCTTTTGTTTGCTTTTCGCTCTGGCAAACCTGTGTTCATGTACCGTGATATACGCTCTGCCAAACTGAGAGTCCCTCCATGGATGTAAACCTTCTTTTTCAAATAAACCAACCATCGTGAGTATTCAGAGCCTTATCTCCTTGCTCCATTTGATTACTTGATTCTTGTCTGACCATGTTACTGTTTGCTTTAATGCCGGGCGAGAACCTGTTGTGGTCTGACATTTACACGCGCTCATCAGGCCTATCTTGGGTCTATTCTGTATGCCTTAAGCATTCTATGACCAGTCGAAATCCACGACATTCTTTTGTGTCTGAAGTGGGACGCTGACCGTTTTCTCTCCGGTGCCGACAGTCTCTTACCGGGGGCGCTCCCCCTCGCATCGCTCTACTACAGCCACGCCAGGATAGTGAGAGAGTCTGAGGGTATGCGTCTGTCTGCACCGGCGGGACGGGCCGGCATCCTCCCGGCATTTCATGCAAACGTCACTACACTCAGGGATAAGCAGAAGAGGAGCCGTCTGAATATTTCATTCTGTGTGTGTGTGTGTGTGTGTGTGTGTGTGTGACATCACATAGGGAAAGCCCCTATAGTCTTTCAGCTAGTTACTAACTTATTGTCTGTAAATATTGTCTTATTTATACAGAAAGAACTACCAGATGTGCCTTTATTCCCTCTGGACGACTGTGTCTATGGTTAGGGTTAGAGTTGTGTCTATGGTTATGGTTAGAGTTAGGGTTAGTTATGTCCATGCAGAGCCACCCGTATCGAGTACCGATCTGATCCACCGCTATTACTGAACAGTTTAGACTTAGACAGTTTGGGGTCATTGGACAAAAGTGTTTGAGATATATGATACATTTATCTCCATTAGAGATAAATAATATGGTATCAGGTATCAGATTTTAGCATTGGGGAAATGATCTGATAGATAGCCTGATAATAGACCCATATCTGATGCTGTATTTTAGCCTGATAATAGACTTATATCTGATGCTGTGTTTTAGCCTGATAATAGACCCATATATACATTTCAGGTCTTGCTCGAAAAAGAGATTGTTGATCTCAAGTGACTACTTGGTAAAATAAAGGTTAAATACATAATTTGAACTATTTATCTTCTGGAAATGTATTATAACATGTTCCTTTTATCACAACTATAATAGTCATATTTGTTTTGAATGCTTAACTAAATAGTTTTTCCCTCCTAGCAATTTGTGTTCATATTATTCTTGTTGATATTATTATTATCTAGATCAGGGGTTCCCAAACTTTTTCAGCTCGAGATCCAAAAGAGAAATTTGGTGTTTCCCCGGGACCCAAACTTACACAAATACATCATGAATTGCCATAACATACATTTATAAACTACTGATAAAGAACACAACAAACCATGAATTTCAAATGTATATGAAATGTATTTATTTAATTATAAAAGTACATCACAGCAATAATCAGAGTGTAATGTTAAGTTGCTCACCACCTCATAACATACAATTTTGTAACACTTTTAAATGAACAAACATGTTCTACTCTCCTTTCTAGTTCTCACCCCTTTTTCAACTCTCCATTTCTTACCCCCTCCCTCAGTCCCTCAACCTTAAACCCCAACATTGAGCAACATTCTGATTAATTTGTACTGACTTATTTAAAAATTCTACTGACCTGACATCATGATAGAAGGGATATAATATTTCATCTATGGCACCATGAAATCTAATGAGAGGTATGTGGCTGGTTGAAGTTTTCAACCAGCAGATCTATTCTGGGCTTGGTTTTTGAAAGTGCTATTCTGAGGTCATGCTGAGCATTTAGTCTGTTTCTGTATTTGTTTTTCAGGTATGCTAGAGTAGAAAACGATAGGTTATGTATATAACCTAGTTATATGAGTACTGGCTGAGCGTCCTGCTCTTTGCCATCGAGATATACATCATCTCCAGTACCTAGTGTACTCCATCAACGAATAAAACAAATACACCCAGCACCTGCCAGGCCCCGCCCTAGTGATGTACTATAAAGCACTAGGCGTGGTCACCACTCGCTCTTCCTCGGAAAACCGTTTCCAAAAGAAAAGTTTCCCCAAGGGACCTCAGGGCAAGCTAAGAGCAGGACGCTCAGCCAGTATAACTAGGTTATATACATAACCTATCGTTATATAGTCGTACTGGCGAATCGCGTCCTGCTCTTCGCCATCGAGATATGGGGACAGAACAGACGCGAGGACCGATAAATGCACCCCCTGAGGACCCGAAAGCCCGCATCAGGGGGGAGGGGAGTCCCGTCACCCCTCCTTCCTAGTGAAGAGGGGGCGGCAGTCAACTCCACCCAAGTGCGAAAAAGAGGGAACTAGAACCTTTTAACGCACAGCACAGGCGGGACCACGTGTGACACAACACATTGTGGCCCACACCCACACACCCCTGCTACCCCACCGAAGGACGGGAAGCAGGAGAGGTTCCAGACCTCAGAACCGCCTGGGAGACAGAACCCCCGGTCATGTCCATGAGGTAAAACCTTACGAAGGGACCCAGTGAGAACTATGAAGCCGCAGCACAGATGTCCTCCACCGAGGCCCCACCCAGCAGGGCGGCAGAGGCCGCCACCCCACGAGTGGAGTGCGCCCTGACGCCCCCAGGGGGAGCCAGCCCAGCCAACGTGTAGCAAAGGGCAATGCCCTCGCACAACCAATGGGACAGGCGCTGTTTCGACAGTGCCTTACCAGCACGAGAGCCACCGTAACAGACAAAGAGCTGATCGGTAGCCCTGAGGCCCTGAGTACGGCTGAGGTAAATCCCCAAGCCCGGACCGGACATGACAGGTGAAGGCTCGCCTCCAACTCACTAGCGTGAGGAGGCGGATGAATGCCTGAACCATAATATCCCTGGAGCGGAAAGAGCTCCGGATATTCTTTGGCACGAAGACTGGATTAGGCCTCAGAGTGGCACCGCTATCGAAACGAATAGACAGACACTCAGGCCGCACCGAGAGAGCACAGAGCTCACCCACGCGCTTAGCGGAGGTGACGGCCAGCAGGACAGCAGTCCCAAAGGCCTTGCTCAAGAGGCTCAAACGGGGCCTCGGACAACCGACATTAGACCTATCTCAAACCCTGCCCCTTTTCTTGATCCTCCAATCACAGCTGTCGCTTACCTCGGACTTCCTCGTACAAACAAGGTTTGTACGAGGAAGTCCGAGGTAAGCGACAGCTGTGATTGGAGGATCAAGAAAAGAGGGCAGGGTTTTGAGACAGGTCCATTGAAGATCCCAACTCGGAGCCAGAGAACATTTCACCGGCTTAAGGCGCCGAGCGCCAAGCAGTAAACGCTTCACAAGAGGGTGGCCTTACACCACTCTTGGAAGATACGCCACCTACCTGCGTAACCCGCGATAGTGGAGGGAGCATGCGCGTTCCGGATGGTACCAACCACAGAAGGATCCATCCTCTCCAGACTCACCATCAGCGGCTGACCCAGCACAGGGAACTAACACAGAGACCTGTGCGCTTGAGAGAGGGCCCGCGATGACCAAGGAACAGGCCATGACGGGGATACCAAGAGCTGGATCAGGACCGGGAACCACACAGCTGCGCCCCGGTCCGGCGCAATCAGGATCAAGGACCTGCGTTCCTCAACGTATCCGCCCCAACAACTGACCTAACAGATGTATGGGGGAAAGAATCCCAGGCGGCACGGCATCGGTCCCAGACCTGCCTGACTATGTCCGGACGTAATCCCCACCCGTCAGGGTGAGGACCGCCCGCAACATCACACCTGTACCCACATTCACCCTGCCGGGGATGTGGAGAGCCCTCAGGCCGCGCAGATGGAGAACGCCCATAGCCAGCCGCCCGCCGCCCGGTGCAGACGGGGGGAGCGTACTCCTCCCTGTCTGTCGATATACGACGCTGACGTCGTATTGTCCGTCCTGATCAAACACTGTTTGAGGACCAGAAGGACCGCTTTCAATACCAACACATTGAACGTAGCGCAGACCGGGCAGCATGGCTTGCCAGCTGCCCCCTACTGCGTTGGCCCGACGCGTCTCCAGCGAGGGAGGCGTCGGTGAAAAACGTGACGTGTGACAGCCTACTGCCCATGGGGACCCCCTGGTGAGGACCCCAGGCCCTCCCCAGGGGGTGAGGTCCCCCAGTACTGACAGGGGAACCTTAGCCGCTTCCACTTGCCTCTCACCGGGTCTATTTCCATACTGGAAAAGAACCACCTCCGTAACCTCCTCCTGGGGTGAAGAGGAGGCCAAGAGGGACCACGGAATGAGCAGATGCCATCATACCGAGCAGGCGTATCACGGACAGCGCCGTAACCGTCCTAGGACGGAACCTCCCGAGCGTGTCGACAACACGCTCTGAGAGGGATGCCCATAGCACTCCACCCGTTGACTGGGAAGAGGAGTACTCTACTTCCAGTCTACAGCAACCCCAGGCTGGTAGGAACCCTGCCTGGTATGAGACCAAACGATCCACCTTGACCGCCAAGGACCAGAACGTCGTCAGGGCAGAATACACTTCGTAACCCCTGATGACGCAGAGGCCCCAGTGCGGCCTCCACGCACTTGGTGAAGATGCGGGGAGCCAGAGAAAAGCCGAACGGCAGCCTCTGGTACTCATACGCTAACCCTGCAAAGGAAGCGTAGGTAAGCCCTAGGATGGAAGATCGGGGATGCGAATACACATCCTACAGGTCTATGGAGGAGAACCAGGCCCCCACCTGACAGTGTTCAACAGTTAGGAGACGATCCAAAAAAAATTAAAATAAAAATGCTGAACCTTCCTGTAACTGAGGGGTACAATTCCCTGACTGTATTACTAGATATGATACTTACTACCACTACCTTTGTACTTAATATTCGGCCACCCAGTACACGGCATAAATATATTATGATGAACACTGTCACGTAGATGAAACGGATCCAACACAAATGTACGAATTAGAAATAGGTCTTTATTTCTACACAGCGATGGTGTGTAGAGCAAGCACTTAATCAAATCAATCACATTTATGAATGGAAATTAGTATGCACTTTTATGGCAAGAGTATTCGTCGGTATATCAATAGAGAATGTCCAATCTCTGAAGGCGCAGGTGGTACATATACGACCTGGAATAGTTTAAGGAATAACAGCAATGATACTTTAATGATTATATACTGGATACACTAGGGGGGGTTAATCCGGTCGCTTGTAAGCCGACAGGAGTAGGAGGGGGGGGGGGGTAGAGTATTTAACTGCAGCTACCAGATCGGATCCCAAAATCTGAATAAAGAGTTACTGCCCGGTCCCACACTCGGCCCCTCCCTACTCGGCGTTCTACTCCGCTTCCGCCAGGAAAAGGTGGCCATCAGCGGGGACATTAAAGGAATGTTCCTGCAGGTGAGATTAGTAGAGGCGGACAAGCCCCTGTTACGGTTCCTATGGAGAGAGAAGCCAGGAGATGAGCACCCAGCCATCTACCAATGGGAAGTCCTCCCCTTCGGAACGACGTGCAGCCCCTGCTGTGCTACATTTGCACTACAGAAACATGTAGCAGAGGACCCAGCAGCGGACGAAGAGGTCCGACACAGCGTAAAGAACAGCTTCTACGTAGACAACTGTCTACAAAGCCTTTCAACCCAGGAAGAAGCCGAGGCTCTCCTGATTAAACTCCGCGCCTCATTGATCAAAGGCGGCTTTGATCTCAGGCAGTGGGCCAGCAGCGATCCGCAAGTACTGCGCAGCCTCTCCTCCGAGGACAAGGCAGCCAGCAGCGAGACCTGGATGGCTACAATCCCGGGAGAAGCCCAGGAGATGACCCTGGGATTGGTGTGGCGATTCAAAACAGATTCGCTTCACAACAGCCACCCCCTGATTGGTCCCAGACCTAATCAGTTAAACAGAGACAGATTAATCGCGTTGTCTATTTACACATAAGGGTTTGCTGTAGGGGTCAGTCAACTTCACAAAGTCATAGGGTTATAGGGTCATGGTCATCATCGATTGTGTCTGGGAGTCGGGGCAGTTCTATGAGCCTCGCCACGGGACGGGTGTAAGTGCGACCCTGGACGAGCACTTCAGCTGCTCGGACCTTGCCGTCGGCACCGGTGATCACTTTGCTTACGCGGCCGGCCGGCCACATAGCTCTGGGCAGTGATTGATCAATAATCATGACGACTGTTCCTTCTGTCAAATTGTCTCTCTCCTTTACCCACTTCTGGCGGGTCTGTAGAGACGGTAGGTAGTGCAGTAGGAAACTGCTCCAAAACTTGTCGGCTAATACTTGGCTGTACCTCCACATTCGTCGGCCGTTCGCTTCTTCAGGCCGGTACATTGTCTGGGGTAATGCAGGATCTAGCCGCCCCATCAGGAGTGTGTTGGGGTCTGCGGAGATAACAGTGCTCAATCCACAGAACACAGGCTTCTTATTCTCAGCCTCCTCCTGACTGGCTTCCCTCGGGATAGGCGTGGGCCACTCTCCTTCCGGGAGCTTTAGGAATGCTAGGCCGTCACTGTAGACATTGCGACGGGTGAGGTCATCCAGGGGCATCCCCCGGGTGATGACGTCAGCTGGGTTCTGTTTTGTATCAACGTAGCGCCACTCTGTTTCTCCGGTTAACTCTTCGGTTAAGTCTTGAATCTCGGTGACTCTGACTCCCACGAAGACTTTGTACTTGCATGAGTCCGATTTGATCCAGGCGAGTACTGTCGTGGAATCTGACCACAGGATTGTTCTAGACACCGGTATGGTGAGCTCACGTTGGATGAGCGTGGCTAGGTGCGCTCCGGCTAGGGCTGCGCAGAGCTCTAGACGTGGGATAGATTGTTGCTTGCGTGGGGCTATTCTCGAGCGGGCGAGGACAAATGCTGTGTAGATCTCTCCCCCCTTTTCTTGGGCCCGCAAGTAGGCTACTGATCCGTATGCGACCTCTGAGGCGTCACTGAAGACGTGTAAGTCCATTTTACATGTCTCTGGCCTCACCGTGGGTGGGAAGTAGCTTCGGCGCATATTAACGCCTGGGAGTGAGTGGAGCTCCATCTCCCACTCTCTCCAGGTGGATGCAAGTTGTGCGGGAATGGGGTCGTCCCAGCCCTGGTCCTTGTCCCACAATGCTCGTACAATCATCTTTGCCCTGGTGGTGTACGGTAGTATACATCCTAACGGGTCATATTGTCGGGCGAGTGTTGTGTACACACTCCGTCTGGTGGTCGGCGCCGCCGCCGGCCTTCCCTGCTCCGTAGTCAGGGGCTTGTGTCTGTAGTGAAGCGAATCTGTTTTGAATCGCCACACCAATCCCAGGGTCATCTCCTGGGCTTCTCCCGGGATTGTAGCCATCCAGGTCTCGCTGCTGGCTGCCTTGTCCTCGGAGGAGAGGCTGCGCAGTACTTGCGGATCGCTGCTGGCCCACTGCCTGAGATCAAAGCCGCCTTTGATCAATGAGGCACGGAGTTTAATCAGGAGAGCCTCGGCTTCTTCCTGGGTTGAAAGGCTTTGTAGACAGTTGTCTACGTAGAAGCTGTTCTTTACGCTGTGTCGGACCTCTTCGTCCGCTGCTGGGTCCTCTGCTACATGTTTCTGTAGTGCAAATGTAGCACAGCAGGGGCTGCACGTCGTTCCGAAGGGGAGGACTTCCCATTGGTAGATGGCTGGGTGCTCATCTCCTGGCTTCTCTCTCCATAGGAACCGTAACAGGGGCTTGTCCGCCTCTACTAATCTCACCTGCAGGAACATTCCTTTAATGTCCCCGCTGATGGCCACCTTTTCCTGGCGGAAGCGGAGTAGAACGCCGAGTAGGGAGGGGCCGAGTGTGGGACCGGGCAGTAACTCTTTATTCAGATTTTGGGATCCGATCTGGTAGCTGCAGTTAAATACTATGCGGTCTTTACCGTTGTGATGGACCTTGTGGTGAGGCACGTACCACGATTCAGTGGTCTGGTCAGCCTCTTTAATGTCCATCTTTGTGACGTGTCCCGCTGTGATGAGCTTCTCAATCTCAGCGCGGTATACACTCTCTTGGGCGGGGTTCTTGGCTAAGCGCCGCTCCGTGTTCAGCAGGTACCGTTCTGTGGCGTCTGTCTTGGCGTGGAAAGTAGGCATTCCTTCTCGCCGCAGGAGTGGCGTGGCGTATCTCAACACGCCGTTGACCGGGACTCTCTTGGTCCCTGTCTCGAGGAGGTGAATGGCGTAAATGTCATCTTTAGAGCGAATGTCTTTCTTTCCGTTCTTAAAGGGCATTTGTTCCAAGGTCCATAGCCGCTCTACGTGTTGCAGGAGTGCGGTTTCTCCCTCTGTGACTCGGGAGTGGAGACATCTAGTGGCTGTACTTCGGTTGAGAGATTTGGCGAGCGGGCCTTGGAGAGTCCATCCCAAACGGGTCTCGACTGCTGCAGGACAGCCTCGGGGTCCGGTATGAACCCGGTCTATCGGGACAATGAGGTCTGCATGGTCGGAGCCTATCAACAGGGTCGGCATAGCATTGTCTATGAGCGGGATCGGTAACTTGCGCAGATGTGCATATTTCTCCATCAGCTTGGCGACGGGGTATGTGTACCGCGACAGTCCTATTTCTTGGCTGGTGAAAGCGTCTGTAATCTGGTACCGTCGCTCAGGCTGGCCGCTTGCTGCGATAGAGAATGAGACATTCTCGCCCTTTATCGTCTTCAAATCTCGTCTTATTGTCCGAATTGTCATTTGGGTTTCGCTTCCCCGCAGCCCTAGCTGGGCCGCAGCGGAGGCGAGCAGCAGGGTCTTCTCTGACCCGTCATCGAGGACGGCGTAAGTGTCCAGGACTTTATTCTGGTAGCTTAGTGTCACACGCACTACTTTTAGGAGTACTCGGGCTCCACTGCTGCTGGCGGGATCGATGTACATGACGCTCGCTTTGCGGCTGGATGGTGCGGGTGAAGGGCGCCGTCTGTTACTGTCGTGAAGTATGTCCAGATGGGCTCCATCGCACTTGGTGCACCTTTTCTTTAAGCGGCATTCGGCTGCCATGTGTGAGCGCGCACAGCGAAAACAGCGCTTGTTGGACTTTATCCATTGACTTGCTTCCTCCGCGTTCAGCTTGGGGAAGGAGTCACATTGCGCTAGCCAGTGTTCTTTCTCACAGTAGGGGCACACTATCTTCCACTTCTCCGTTCTGGAGGGGGTACTGTGGCTCCTGCTGCTCGGTACTGACTCCGATTGGTGCATCACAGTCACCGATCTTCTTCCATCATTTAGTCGTCTGGTTCCTTCTCTGGAGCCAGGGGTGCTCCGTCCGAATGTATCTAGCCGTAGGCTGCTGACTTCTCTCGCCAGGAAGTCTGCTAGATCGAGGAGGTTCGGTTCGGGGCCATTCGGGTCTCGGTGGTCCCTCTGTCGCCTAAAACGCTCCTGTCGAGCGGGCGGCAGCTTCTCCAAGATCCTTTCCACATTTGAGTTGGCGTAAAGTTCATGCCTCCCCTTCTCTCTCTGCGCTCCCAACATCCCTACCAGGGACTGCACTCTGATGGACAGGTCGTCCAGTGCTCGATTGTCTATTGCTGGGGGTAAGCGGTCGATGTGTCGGATCTCCTGGATCACGTAATCCCATATGCGCCCATACCTCTGGTCCAATGCTACCAGCGCTGCTGTGTATGGGGTGGTGGAAGTCGCGTAGGCGAGCGCTATATTATGTGCGCGGGGCACCTTTAAGTGCTTCAGTAGGATGGCGTATTTATGGCGTTCATCCAATACATCCACCAACATGGTCTCCAGACACATGCGGAGATCTGTATACTGGGCCCGGTTCTCTTGGGTGAAGTCGGGTACCATAGGCGGGCCAATGTATGACGCTGACTGTGGATACATCGGCGAGCGTTGGGGGAGAGGCCTCCTAGGCGAGTCTCCTCCCGCTCCTTGGTATGGGCTGGTACCGGCAGTGTACCATGGCCCGCTTGTCCAGGTGCTGTTCCTCGGTGCGGGTCGTGCGTCGTGCTCACCCGTGTATAGAGTCGGGGGTCTGTAGCGCAGCTCCGCGGGAGTATAGCCTGGGCTGTACCGGACCTCCTGGTCCGGTAGAGTACTGTGCTGTCGTGGGGCGTGGTTCTCCTCCTCTTCCTCTTCGTCTTCAGTTAGGTCATCCAGTGCTTGTAGTCTCTGGTTTAGCCTCTCCACAGGATATGCTGCTCCTTCCCGGTTGCTAGGTCTCGCTTGGACCGGTGGGGGGAGGTGGTCTGTGGGGGGTATAGACCTCGTCTGTTGGTCAAGTTCAGGGTTGTTTACTCGGCTAGGGGATGCCGCCCTGGAGGTGTGTCTAGACGAGTTCCTGGAGCCTCTGGCGGAGGGAGAGGGTGTTGTCCGTCTGATCAGCTGTTCTATTAGTTGCGCTTGCTGTCTGTCGCGCTCTGCGTCCCGTAGAGCACCAGCAGCTGCTCGCTGGCTGTCTGCTCGGTCTCGGGCCACATTCTCTTCTCTCTGAATGCGTCTTAGTTCTAGACGTATATGCTCTTCTTCGCTCCGCTGCTGGATCTGCAGTCGGTCGCGTTCAGCAGCGGCGTTCAGGCTGATGAGGAAGGCCTGCTGTAGGGTCCTCTCTGCCTCGCTGGGAGAAGGCGGTTGTATAGGGGAGCCTTCCCTCGGGGTACTCCTTGCGGAGCCTTGGAGCTCTATCTCCACGGTGCTCTCCCCGTCTTCTTCCGTGCCGAGTTCTCTCTCGGTAGCGTTGTATTCCTCCCGGGACTCATCGGGGACTACTTCTTCAGTACTGGCGGGGTGTGAAGTCATGTCTGGTTCCCACTGGTCCCCACCGTGAACTTGGTCAGTTACATTAGAGCCCGTAGGGGCCTCTATGGTCGGGGTAGTCTGGGCATTGGGGTTAGACATTTACTTTCTAGTTTTACCGCGTTTACTGTTAGTAGAAGACTAGGTTGTTGACTGACAGCGTAGGCCTCTAAGTACTGAGGGAGCCGTCGTTCGCGCTGCGGGCGTTGGTTAGGAGGATCGTTTTGTGGAGTGTTCATCATAGGCCATTTCAATATTAATAACACTATATTAATATTACACTAATTACCCTCCGGCTCGAAGGACCAATTGTAACTGAGGGGTACAATTCCCTGACTGTATTACTAGATATGATACTTACTACCACTACCTTTGTACTTAATATTCGGCCACCCAGTACACGGCATAAATATATTATGATGAACACTGTCACGTAGATGAAACGGATCCAACACAAATGTACGAATTAGAAATAGGTCTTTATTTCTACACAGCGATGGTGTGTAGAGCAAGCACTTAATCAAATCAATCACATTTATGAATGGAAATTAGTATGCACTTTTATGGCAAGAGTATTCGTCGGTATATCAATAGAGAATGTCCAATCTCTGAAGGCGCAGGTGGTACATATACGACCTGGAATAGTTTAAGGAATAACAGCAATGATACTTTAATGATTATATACTGGATACACTAGGGGGGGTTAATCCGGTCGCTTGTAAGCCGACAGGAGTAGGAGGGGGGGGGGGGTAGAGTATTTAACTGCAGCTACCAGATCGGATCCCAAAATCTGAATAAAGAGTTACTGCCCGGTCCCACACTCGGCCCCTCCCTACTCGGCGTTCTACTCCGCTTCCGCCAGGAAAAGGTGGCCATCAGCGGGGACATTAAAGGAATGTTCCTGCAGGTGAGATTAGTAGAGGCGGACAAGCCCCTGTTACGGTTCCTATGGAGAGAGAAGCCAGGAGATGAGCACCCAGCCATCTACCAATGGGAAGTCCTCCCCTTCGGAACGACGTGCAGCCCCTGCTGTGCTACATTTGCACTACAGAAACATGTAGCAGAGGACCCAGCAGCGGACGAAGAGGTCCGACACAGCGTAAAGAACAGCTTCTACGTAGACAACTGTCTACAAAGCCTTTCAACCCAGGAAGAAGCCGAGGCTCTCCTGATTAAACTCCGCGCCTCATTGATCAAAGGCGGCTTTGATCTCAGGCAGTGGGCCAGCAGCGATCCGCAAGTACTGCGCAGCCTCTCCTCCGAGGACAAGGCAGCCAGCAGCGAGACCTGGATGGCTACAATCCCGGGAGAAGCCCAGGAGATGACCCTGGGATTGGTGTGGCGATTCAAAACAGATTCGCTTCACAACAGCCACCCCCTGATTGGTCCCAGACCTAATCAGTTAAACAGAGACAGATTAATCGCGTTGTCTATTTACACATAAGGGTTTGCTGTAGGGGTCAGTCAACTTCACAAAGTCATAGGGTTATAGGGTCATGGTCATCATCGATTGTGTCTGGGAGTCGGGGCAGTTCTATGAGCCTCGCCACGGGACGGGTGTAAGTGCGACCCTGGACGAGCACTTCAGCTGCTCGGACCTTGCCGTCGGCACCGGTGATCACTTTGCTTACGCGGCCGGCCGGCCACATAGCTCTGGGCAGTGATTGATCAATAATCATGACGACTGTTCCTTCTGTCAAATTGTCTCTCTCCTTTACCCACTTCTGGCGGGTCTGTAGAGACGGTAGGTAGTGCAGTAGGAAACTGCTCCAAAACTTGTCGGCTAATACTTGGCTGTACCTCCACATTCGTCGGCCGTTCGCTTCTTCAGGCCGGTACATTGTCTGGGGTAATGCAGGATCTAGCCGCCCCATCAGGAGTGTGTTGGGGTCTGCGGAGATAACAGTGCTCAATCCACAGAACACAGGCTTCTTATTCTCAGCCTCCTCCTGACTGGCTTCCCTCGGGATAGGCGTGGGCCACTCTCCTTCCGGGAGCTTTAGGAATGCTAGGCCGTCACTGTAGACATTGCGACGGGTGAGGTCATCCAGGGGCATCCCCCGGGTGATGACGTCAGCTGGGTTCTGTTTTGTATCAACGTAGCGCCACTCTGTTTCTCCGGTTAACTCTTCGGTTAAGTCTTGAATCTCGGTGACTCTGACTCCCACGAAGACTTTGTACTTGCATGAGTCCGATTTGATCCAGGCGAGTACTGTCGTGGAATCTGACCACAGGATTGTTCTAGACACCGGTATGGTGAGCTCACGTTGGATGAGCGTGGCTAGGTGCGCTCCGGCTAGGGCTGCGCAGAGCTCTAGACGTGGGATAGATTGTTGCTTGCGTGGGGCTATTCTCGAGCGGGCGAGGACAAATGCTGTGTAGATCTCTCCCCCCTTTTCTTGGGCCCGCAAGTAGGCTACTGATCCGTATGCGACCTCTGAGGCGTCACTGAAGACGTGTAAGTCCATTTTACATGTCTCTGGCCTCACCGTGGGTGGGAAGTAGCTTCGGCGCATATTAACGCCTGGGAGTGAGTGGAGCTCCATCTCCCACTCTCTCCAGGTGGATGCAAGTTGTGCGGGAATGGGGTCGTCCCAGCCCTGGTCCTTGTCCCACAATGCTCGTACAATCATCTTTGCCCTGGTGGTGTACGGTAGTATACATCCTAACGGGTCATATTGTCGGGCGAGTGTTGTGTACACACTCCGTCTGGTGGTCGGCGCCGCCGCCGGCCTTCCCTGCTCCGTAGTCAGGGGCTTGTGTCTGTAGTGAAGCGAATCTGTTTTGAATCGCCACACCAATCCCAGGGTCATCTCCTGGGCTTCTCCCGGGATTGTAGCCATCCAGGTCTCGCTGCTGGCTGCCTTGTCCTCGGAGGAGAGGCTGCGCAGTACTTGCGGATCGCTGCTGGCCCACTGCCTGAGATCAAAGCCGCCTTTGATCAATGAGGCACGGAGTTTAATCAGGAGAGCCTCGGCTTCTTCCTGGGTTGAAAGGCTTTGTAGACAGTTGTCTACGTAGAAGCTGTTAGGAGACGATCCAAAAAAAATTAAAATAAAAATGCTGAACCTTCCTGTAACTGAGGGGTACAATTCCCTGACTGTATTACTAGATATGATACTTACTACCACTACCTTTGTACTTAATATTCGGCCACCCAGTACACGGCATAAATATATTATGATGAACACTGTCACGTAGATGAAACGGATCCAACACAAATGTACGAATTAGAAATAGGTCTTTATTTCTACACAGCGATGGTGTGTAGAGCAAGCACTTAATCAAATCAATCACATTTATGAATGGAAATTAGTATGCACTTTTATGGCAAGAGTATTCGTCGGTATATCAATAGAGAATGTCCAATCTCTGAAGGCGCAGGTGGTACATATACGACCTGGAATAGTTTAAGGAATAACAGCAATGATACTTTAATGATTATATACTGGATACACTAGGGGGGGTTAATCCGGTCGCTTGTAAGCCGACAGGAGTAGGAGGGGGGGGGGGGGTAGAATCCGGCTGCCTCATCCGGCCAAGGGTATCCCAGGTGAACCCACTGTAGTGCCGTTCAATGCGCCGGCGATCCTTGGACCACAGATGAAAGCAGGTGGACTCTTTGTGGGCCGGCGTCATCCGGTCCACGGAGGAGAGACGTGAAGCGACCTCGTCTTGCAGAGCGTCTCCTCACCTTGCGTCCTCTCCAGGGGGGGGGGTTCCAACACACGGCAGTGTCGGGGGTCTTTATCCATGGAATAATCAAAGTATACAAAGCATAATCCGTGCCTGGGAAGGCGGGCTGTCGTCGGCAGAATAATCCGGTATACAGGTCCACTCGCTCGTCGGCTCTGGGGCTCCTCGGGTGCAGCTTCGCGTGGGGTCAACCACCCTGGATAAGCAGCCAGTTCTCTGCCCGAAACGATGGGGTACGGACTACGGTAGTATTCTCACCGCACGAAGCACTATATATTAACAGACTATTATTAGCTTAATAGACTACGTCCAACTCGACGATATAGTGCCAAATATGACTATTCAAATATTAATATACACGATGTCTCAATACCGATGGTAGGCGAACTTGGCCTTACTCCCACACGTGGCGTCGCGGGGAGGCTTTACGTCTGTGACTCTATTGGAGGGTAAGAAACTGGACTGAAAAGGAAGTCCTACTTTAGTAGCGCAGTATATATACGCACTATGAACAAATAGTCCCATTAGTGGTGCGGTAGTCAGATTCCTACGCGGAACTAGGACTTGTTCGTACATGTGGAGCGGTACGTTTGAACTGGGTCTGAGGGGTATGGCAGCCTGGCACCAAGGTCTCGACCAATAGTAGAATGGAGACTAT
This sequence comes from Notolepis coatsorum, assembly GCF_963971535.1. NCBI lineage: Eukaryota > Metazoa > Chordata > Actinopteri > Aulopiformes > Paralepididae > Notolepis > Notolepis coatsorum. The sequence goes on along the minus strand of NC_140176.1, from coordinate 18,331,377 downwards.
TATGGGATGTTCAGTAGGCTAGAATGGATATTCAATGCATATTGTACAAGGAATATACAAGGGATATCAGGGAATATTAGAGAATATACAAATACAATTAAATATATATATATAAATAAATATATATATTCGGTTTAATCTGGCCCTTCACAACACTTCCCATGGGACAGGTCCAGCATGGGTCTGATACCCCCCCTCCCGATTTCTCAGGCACCAGAGAACACCGGGAGGAAAACGCCATGACGATGGCTTGCTTCGTCCACAGAGATTGGATCTCGTTGACCAGAGCTGTCACTGCTGGTGACCCTAACAATAGGGTCTGTACCAAACCCGAAAATGGGTGGGGTTGTGTAAATACAAGTCCCCGCCTCAGCGTTCTCTCCATCCACCTCGACATATGATACTGCTGTAGCCATATGTGATGACACTCCCAACGCAACCGCCGCCATGTGGCGCAGGTCCGCTAGGAACTGTAGATAGGCGGCCCGGTCCCACCCGCTGTGCGTAGCCAACCCTGGACCTGTGCGAGCAGAGCGTTCCGTGTCGGGACATCTGACCCTGACACTACCCACGAGGCAATCGCACCCAAGGGGGGACCCCGACAGAAAGGGCCGGTTTGATACGGGGGAAGCTGACATCAGTCTAGGTGACAAAAGCTCCCTCACTGAACACCCCTCCAGAACATGCTGAGGAGTTGTTCTGCAGCCGGACATGCAAGGTGTGAGGCCCCCATGGGTTCCTACACACCGTAGCCCGGGACAACTCGAGCAACATCACAAACGCCAGCATTGTCATGCCTAGTGACATCCCACAGCGGGGAACAGTAGAACAGTGACCCAGCATTATATCATTTAGTATTAGCAGCACGCTCCAGGACAGCCTGGGAAACGTCCAACTCAGAGGGACGTTTACCCAAACATCCTGCCCCTGGCGCCGATATACAACTCGGTTGTCTAACAAAACAACAAGCAGCATTACTAACATGGTGGTATGGTGCCAGGAAAACAGCCTCTCCCTGAACGTCAGCAAAACAAAGGAGATGATTGTGGACTTCAGGAGGTCGGGGTCAAGGACTACAGCCCCCTCAGCATCGACGGGGCACCGGTTGAGAGAGTGAACAGCTTTAAGTACCTCGGAGCCTACATATCCGAGGACTTGACATGGACCACACACATTGACAGTGTTGTGAAGAAGGCACAACAACGCCTCTACTTCCTCAGGCGCCTAAGGAAGTTCCAAGTCAGTCAGAAGATCCTTAAGAACTTCTACTCATGTACAATAGAGAGCATCCTGACTGGCAACATCACCTCCTGGTTTGGGAATAGCACTGCACAAGACTGAAGCAGACTACAAAGAGTGACACGTTCAGCCGAACGCACAATTGGAGGGGGGCTCCCCACCCTCCAGAACATTTACAACAAGCGGTGCAGGGGCAAGGCTAAGAGAATAATTTTTTTTTTTTTTGATCAAATTTTTTATTGACATTCTCACGAAACAAGACAACACATTAACCACAATCACAATACATAGAACTTCACAAGAAAATAACAAAAACAATAATAATAATGACTAACAATTATACAGACAAGAGAAAGAAACCAGAGTTCAACCTACTAAATTAATTCCAAGGGGTACTATCTAATAAATGGTCTTTCCCAGTGTTCAGTCCCGATTCCCGGCCGTGTGACCCCATATTAATAAAACGTACATCTCCAACCCACCACAAGGACCATTTTTTGGGGGAACACGACCTGAAAACAGAGCAATGAACCTTCATGAAAAAACAAAAACCTGTAGGTGTTCCATAGACTCACAGAGACCGTGTAAAAGTGGCCAAACAGTGAAGAACTAGTTAAATAGCTGCCCCCCCATAATATCCCCAGCTAAACTCAAGATGACAAGACAAGGGACAAGACAGACAAAAACATTTCCTCCTCCCCCTCCCAAGAGACCGCCGGACTCACCCGTGAACACGCACCCCAACCCCGCTCAGCCGCACACTGCGGTCTTTACCTTCTCAGCTGCTGCGAACCACAGGTCAATTCCAGCCTGCCCCACCCCAATCACCCGGGCTGTGGATATCTCAAGATAAATCACATCCAATAGAGTTAGGGACCAGTTAATCATTGTAAGCTTCTCAGGCTCCTTCCATCTCATTGCTATTAGCTTCTTCGCTGCTGTGACGCCCGCTAGGACAACCCTTTTCAGTTGTACGGACGCGGGTAGTGTCGTTATATCGTTCAGGAGTAGCGTAACAGCTGTGAATGGGATAGTTAAGCCACACAGATCTGAAAGTTTGTCCGTTATTGACCTCCAGAAGCGGGCCACTGGTGGGCAATCCCAATACATATGCATATAAGTGCCAGTGGCCTTTTGAGAGCACAAAGTGCACCGAGAGTCGGTTATCAGTCCCATAGCAAATAGCTTCCTAGGTGTAAGATAGGTCCTATGAATATAATTAAAATTAATTTGCTGGTGATTGGGGTTGCGGGAAGATAATGCCACATTTGCCCAAACATCATCCCAGTCAAACTCGGGGTCCAACTCCGGGATATCCACACGCCAGATTGTATCCAATGATAAATTTTTATACGTGGATTGAATTAAGAGCGTATAAAAGTCGGAGACAAACCCTCTGGATGTCGTCCTGTCCACTATGAGCCTGAGGAAGGGGTGTGGGTGCAAGGCTTGAGCCCACGGTACGCCATGCGCCCTCAGTGCTGACCTTAGTTGAAGGTAAAGAAAGAAGGACTCGCCAGGAAGATCATAAAATTCTCTTAAGTCCTGAAACGCACGGAGGCCGTTCTTATCATAAATATCCTCCAGAGTATGCACTCCCCTCCTTTGCCATTGAGGAATATTAACCGGCTTGTGTCCAACAAGTAATTGCTGGTTATTAAAAATTGGAGAGTCCAGGTGCCAAGGGCATTTAACCCCACACGACCTCTGTACATTACGCCACGTTTGGATCACGTGAGTTATGATCGGTCCATACCTCAGCCGGCATTTCGCAATAGAGACAGTGGAGTACACTACATCCTGCAATCTTAGCGGAGACACCGCCGCCGCTTCTAAGGAGCGCCACGATACAGCCTCTACAGGGTCTAGCCAGCACATCAGAGGTCTCAGTGAAAAGGACCAGAAATAAAGTTTAAAATCAGGGATTGCGAGGCCCCCATCTTGTTTCCTACGTTGAGTAGTAGCCCTTTTGATTCTCGGGCGTTTGTTATTCCAGACAAACTTAGATACCATCGATTGTACCTTGCGCCAGTGGTCTATTGGAGGGGGCAGGGGGAGCATTGAGCTAATAAAATTTATCCTAGGCAGGATGTTCATTTTGATTATGGAAGCCCGGGCTTGTAAGGAGTTAGGAAGGGACGACCACCTGTCTAGATCCTGGCGTATTTTATCATAAGTACCCGTGAAGTTGTACTTAGTCGTTTGGTTCAGCGTGGGGAATATCTCTATGCCCAGGTATTTAAAATGTTCTACTATGGGGATATCAGCTGGTAGTCGTACCGCCTTGGCCAGTTCATTAAGAGGTAGGCAGGCTGATTTGTTCCAGTTAATCTTAAAACCTGACAATTTACCAAAGTCGTCGATTATCCTCAATAATTTTGTGGCCGACCGGGAGGGGTCGTCCATGAAAATCAGCAGGTCATCCGCATAGAGAGCAATTTTGTGTGGAGTATTGTTGACCATTATGGGGACGATGTCCTCCGATTGCCTAATAAATTGGGCCAAAGGTTCGAGGGAAAGCGCGAACAGTCCCGGGCTCAGAGGGCAACCCTGTCTAGAAGATCTGGAGACTGGAAAGAGTGTGGAACAGTTTTTGCCTGTCAGTATCATCGCAGACGGCGAGGCATACAGGACTTTAATCATATGAATAAAACTCTTTCCAAGACCCATGACCTCAAGTACCTTCCACAGGTATGACCACTCAAGTCTGTCAAACGCCTTCATGGCATCCAAAGACAGAACTGTGGATGGAGTTGTATTGTCTTTACTGTTATCGATTACATGCAACAGCCTCCTAAGATTATCTGCAGCCAGACGCCCCGGGATAAAACCAGTTTGATCGCAGTGTACCAATACAGACATAAATCTCTGCAGGCGACGGGCCAGCACCTTGGCAAACACCTTTAAATCGGCCCCGAGAAGACTCAAGGGTCTATAGCTACCACAATCATTGGGATCTTTGTCCTTTTTGAGAAGTAAAGAAATCAACGCCATATTGACATCTCTTGAGAACTCCCCTTGTTCGATAGCGTAATTGATCATATCGAGCATCAATGGACCCAGTTGGTCCCAGAAAGCTAAATACACTTCGGGTGGAATACCATCCCAGCCTGGCGCCTTACCCCTCTGCATTTCAACAATAGTCTCCCTCAGTTCTACGAGAGTAATCGGTCTCCCCAGTTCCTTGGCCTCTTCCTCAGAAATGTGGGGTATCTCAAGCCCGCCAATGAACGATTCAAATCTAGAGTCATCCAGATTACCCTCTGAGCTATATAACTGTGAGTAGAACTCTTTAAAAGTGTCATTGATCTTTTTCGAATCAGTAGTGACTGCACCCTGGCTCGTCCTAATCGAGGGGATATCTGAGAAATGATCATTTGAGCGTATTTTCATTGCCAATAGATGGCTAGGTCTGGAGCCGTGAAAATAGTAATTTTGTCTTGTCCTATGTATCAAAAACTCAGACTGTTGTTTAAGTATGGAGTTTATTTCTTTTTTGACTATCTTACGTTGTGTGTTTAGTCGTTCATTATAGTCAGTTTGCAAGGATGCGTATAGGTCCGCATATAATGATTCCAGTCCTTCTAGCTTTTTTGACCGGGATTTTCGCAAATTGGAGGCAAATAGTGTGACATGACCCCTGATGAATCCTTTCAATGCGTTCCACAGGACCCTAGGGTCTTCTACTGTGCCAACGTTGATCTGCAAAAATTCAGCTAGTTTACTCCTGAACTCAGAACAGAAGTCATCGTTCTTTAGCAAGGTCGAATTAAAACGCCATCTGGGAGCTCTTGCGGAGAGCCTGCCAAAGGTTGCCGTAAGGAAAATCCCCTTGTGGTCTGAGAGAGCCAAGGGAACCAATGAGACATCGAAACTATCAAACATATTAGGGGACGCGAATGCATAGTCAATTCGAGAGAAGCTTTTGTGTCTGGCTGACAGGTGAGAGTAATCTCTGAGGGTGGGGTTGCATATGCGCCAGAGGTCTGTGAGCCCCGTGTCTTTGGCCCACATCCTGAGGGCCTTAGAGGCCCGTTTCTGGTCGCTCGTTTCAGAGGGCCCGGACCTATCCATCTCCGCATCCCAGCACGCATTAAAATCGCCACCCACAATGAGAGCGTATCCATTAAGTTCCAACATATTCTTCGTGATTGTATTATAGAACGCTGAATCAAATGTGTTAGGAGCATACAATGCTATTATAGCCATCTTCCTATGCAAGAATTCAACTTTTGCTATAGTAATCCTTCCCTCCGTGTCCGACCATACATCCAAGATTTTGATATCAAGGTTACGTCTTGTAACTATGACTACTCCTTTCGTCTTATCATCGGCTGAGGATGAGGAGATAACGTGATATTGCCGATTTGCCAGTCTTGACACGTCACCTACCATTAAATGCGTCTCACTAAGGAGAGCAAGGTCAATATTTCTCCTCTTCAATAGCCAAAGGACACTGGCACGCTTGTGTGGGGCGTTAAGCCCTCCTGCGTTCCAAATTAAAATATTCAATTTAGCCATGGTCGAGCTTGTATAAGTGCGTAGAGAACATACCCGTGCAGCCAGGCTGAGTACAGAGGTGCCGATCCCGGCGGGCCCGGACGGTCAATCCCAGGAGTTCAGAGGAGGAACACTTACACATATATAAGACAACAGTACATAGAACACATAAAAATACCACCCCAGCTACAGCCCCCCCTCCTTCTACTCTAAACCCTAACCCACCCGTCCTACTATAAGTTCCTCTATACCCACTCTCCAATCCCCACCCTATGCCCCATCCACTGAGGATGGTCATCTTCCTATCACTTCCCACTAGAGACATGGATCAATAAGACGCTTCCCACTCCCACCCCCCTCTAGATAAACCCCTGAGTAAACCCCCACTAGTCCAATAAACACAAATAATAATAAAATAAAATTCAATAAAGATATCGGTCGAAAACCACCTGAGCCCTGGCCCCAACATGAGACAACCATAATGGTAAAAATAGCCATTATTAAATAATAACTCTGCATCAACCTGCAGCCCTCTATTTCCGAATCTGCGCTTCAACATCACATTGTTATAGCCCAAAAAGGTATAGGAAAATTCAAAACAAAATTAAATTAAAGCATCCCAGCCGATAGTCTAAGGCAGGTTCGGGTCACAGGTTAATTGTGCAAAATTGTGTGAACAGTGTCAATTAAACAATGACAAAAAAAAAGGGAGGAAGGGAAAAAAAAAAGGGGTTATGGTCAAAGTGCACCCCTTTAGCCGTCCCTCTGATCAGGCACAACGGCTGAAATGACCTAACCTATGTAAGAATAGAATTAAACACAATCATTCATTAATCAATCCGGGGATGGTAATAGGCAACACCTGACACCACCTGTCATCATACATTGTTTCAATAAAGATATCGGTCGGAGCAGTTAGTCCAAGGTAGGATCGAATCACAGTTAAATTGCTCATTCAAATGCCCTTAAAACAGCGACACTAATTATTATATAATTACTCAGCATCAACCCTGTAACCAACTACCTTGGAGTCTGCATATTAATGTCGCAACGTTATAGCATAAGTGGATCACGGAAAATTCAAAACACATTTAAGGCAGATTAGCAGTTAGTCCCAGGTAGGATCGGATCACAGTTAAATTGCTCATTCAAATGCCATTAAAACAGCGACAATAATTATTATATAATTACTCAGCATCAACCTGTAACCATCTACCTTGGAGTCTGCATATTAATGTATCAACGTTATAGCATAAGTGCCTCACGGAAAATTCAAAACAAAATTAAGGCGAGTCAGCAGTTAGTCCAAGGTAGAACCGGATCACATTTAAATCGCGCATATAGATGACATAAAAACAGCGACAATAGGAAAGAAAAAAGAAAGGAAGAGAGGGTAATGGCTAGAGTGCAAGCCATATAACCATATAGCCATGAAGTGCAAGCCATACCCGACCCAACCTGTTATCAAATATTGTATATGCATATTCAACCGACCTTGGCATCTACTTTGGATCACCAAAGCTCAAAACAACCTGGATATAAAAATAAAAAGCATACCAGAAGTTAGTTAGGGACTCGGTCACTCTTGAACTGTGCAAACCAATGTCCCTTTGAACAGCAACAGCAACCAAAATACGTAACCATTAACGAATGTCTCAGCGCAGACCATAGTCGAAGCCCGTTGGCTAGCCCGAGGCTAGCGCGTAAGCTAGTGACGAATCCGGATAGCACGTTAGCCTACTATGTACATTGTTCAGCTAGCTCGTTAGCTTCCAAAGAGGCGATACACAAGTACGACCATGAGGTCAGCTTTAGCAAGTAACAGAAGTCATTGGGAAGCCCCGCTAGTTGGATGGGCAGAGGACAGTTAGCATGTCTGGGCATGACAGCAAGTGTTTGTGAATAGTCGACCTAATCAATGTATATAGGCCCAAACCGCCAAGTCACTCACCCTCCATAGATATCAAGCAACAGACTCGGGTGTCTCCGCGAGATATTCCTTCGCTTTAGCCAACGACCAAAACAAACGCTGACCACCGACCTTCTCCAACACAGATAGTTTCGCGGGAGCGAATAACGTGGGCCTCAGGCCTAGTTTCCATAGCTTAGTCAGGACCACCTTGTACTCGGCTCTCTGAGCTTGAACCTCCGGTGTAAAGTCCTCGAAAATGGCCACTTTGTGATCGCCAAGCCTCAGAGTACCCCTTCTGGTACGAGCCGACCGCATGATGATTTCTCTCTGTTGGAGTCTGTTCAGCTTGACTATGATGGGCCTCGGTTCTTTGTTCACGCCGGGAGAAAACCTGCCCGCTCTGTAGGCCGACTCACAGATAGGAGGCGAGGGGAGGACGTCCGTCCCTAGTATCTTCTGCAGCAGTTCGGGCATGGTCTCAGAGAGACGGCCTTCACCGCTGGTCTCCGGTACTCCAACAATCCTGACGTTGTGGCGTCTATCCCGGGACTGCATCTCCTCCATCGCCGACTGTAGTTTGTTGACTTCAGCCTGCCTAGCCAGCAGGGCGGATTCAAGACCCGCCATCTTCTCACACTGTGATGATACCTCCGTCGTTAGCATGGCTAGTTCGTTAGCATTAGCCGATGAGGCAGCGTGAATCGTCTCCATCTTGTCTGTCAGCGGGACTACCGCCAGCCGTATTTCTTCTGATATCTCACGACGGAGGCTGATACAGAAATCCGCCAACACTTTCTTCTGTGCTTCAGCGATGCGTGCCTCAGAGTCTGCGTGTACTTTCTTCTGTGCTTCAGCGATGCGTGTCTCAGAGTCTGCGTGTAGCTTGGTCATGACCAAGAGCACAGCTTCGCTTAACTCCCCGACAGCGGGAGACGGTGCGGCCATGCTCGGCGGTGTCGGTGTCGTGCCTAATTCTTTCATGGCTCTGGTTTCCACCCCCGCCATCGTAGAAAGTCGAAAAAAGTTGATGAATGTATACTAAACACGACGACCTAGCAAACAGATAAAAAACAAATAAAAATAAAATAAAGACTAATGGGGAGAAACGTATATTCAGCACGGTAGAAGGGAGCTCATGTGAAACACGTCTACTCCATGATCGCTCAGCTCCGCCCCCGGCTAAGAGAATCATTAAGGACTCCAGTCACCCGAACAACTGCCTCTTTGAACTGCTGCGGTCAGGCAAGCGATACAGGAGTCTCAAGGCGAGCACAGAAAGACTCAGAAGACGCTTCTATCCCCAGGCCATCAGGCTGCTCAACGAACAATGAACACTACACAACAACCATCAAACGCACATAGCACACACATCCACACGCACACACTCACTTTAAACAAACACACTGTAGCACCCACTCCCCACACTTTATATTTATTGATAAAGGATTTGCACTACAACTCGTACACCTTACTGTAAATTGTACCTAAAATTGTACCTCATCCCATTTCTGCTTTGCACTATATAGTATTGTATAGTACACTACATAGTATTGTATATTATATGGTAACTCAGTTACGTCTATTCTGCATCGAACATTGTACATATGTCTATACTGAACACTGTGACCTCATTTTCTACTTCTAATTTACATGCTATACTATGTTATTTGATACTTATCTTGTCTAGCACAGTCTCTGGAGCGTAACAGTAAGAAGCATTTTGTATAAAAGTATTCTGTACTTCTGTATGACAACTATTAAAGAAACTTGAAACTTGAAACTTGAAACTTGAACACCAGCGGTAATGCCTAGTGGCGCAGATCCTACCTTGTGTGAGGTAGCTCGATAGCTACACCTCACACGCCGTCCCTCTGTCTGCTGTCAACAAGACAAGGAGACTACAGACTCGACGCTGAGATGCATCGAAATGCATCCCGCTGCAGAGTCGCAGAACCTATACGAGCGCCGTCAGAACATGCCGCGAAGATTCCAGGGGTAGGCAAATCTCCGGTAAGCACTCAACATTGCGTAATTTCTCTAAACTTTTCATTACAACTAGTTTCACAGGGTGCAAGCATCTGCCATGATGGAAACGAAAATAGAGGAAGAGCGAGTGGTGACCACGCCTAGTGCTTTATAGTACGTCACTAGGGCGGGGCCTGGCAGGTGCTGGGTGTATTTGTTTTATTCGTTGATGGAGTACACTAGGTACTGGAGATGAGGTATATCTCGATGGTGAAGAGCAGGACGCGATTCGCCAGTACGACTATATAACCCAGATTCACATAAGTATGTGGTGCCAAACTGAATCAACACATATACAGCTTTTTTATTAAAAAAATTGGCAACCCAATAAAAACGGGTCCGCGACGGTGGGTTGCCAATTTTTGGGGAACACTGATCTAGATTCTACTGCTCCTTGTTGGGCTATGTGTTAAACTTGACTTTGTGTTGAAAAGGGGTCTGTGTATTTAGCCTTCAGTTACTGTTATGTCCAGGAGTCCAGTGCATGTGTGAGTCATGATTCTTGGTTCTACGACTCAGCCATTTACACCTTAAAGGAAAAGGACGCTTTGTATACAGCACAGAAATAATACTAATGTCACATGATGGATGTCTTAAATCACTTTAGACGTATTTATGAATGGGCAGTCTTAGTTGAGACTCCATTATGCATTATACATGTATTGATTTTCTATGGAGTCTCTTCTGCTGTTAACATCTTCCTGCTAGTGGGCCGCTGCTGTGTGTTTGTTTACCTTGATGTTCTTTGGCATTGTGTGCTAAAAATTCTTATTAAGTGGTTTTGCTAATTTAACTATTACTTTGTGTGTACAATGTTCTATTAATGAACTGAGGGAGAATAGTGGTGCTGGACTTGAGGGACTGGAAGCCAAGTTTGTTAAGCTGTCCTCCAATATCCTAATGTATCCACCTGCTGATTTAACAGTTCTTTATCCACCAGTGAGTTACCATCTATCTTACTCCACTTCATAAAGCGTATTTTATATTGATTATGTATGTGATATATGACTGATTTACACTGAATGTTTCATATTTGTATGTGTATATCTGTGAGGACCCTAGGAAGAATAGTCAACACGTTGATGATGACTAATGGGGATCCTTGTAAACAAATGGTGTCTGAAAATACTGTGGTTCTCTAGAAGAACACTGCAACAAGCAGCAATACTGTGGTTCTCTAGAACGCTACAACAAGCAGCAATACTGTGGTTCTCTAGAAGAACGCTGCAACAAGCAGCAATACTGTGGTTCTCTAGAAGAACGCTGCAACAAGCAGCAATACTGTGGTTCTCTAGAAGAACGCTGCAACAACCCGAGAGTCGACTCTGCTACCAACACACCGGAGAACCAACCACCTCCCTATGTTTAGTTTAACAGGAGGCGGTTGTTCCCTTAACCCACCAAGAAAAACCTAGAAACAAAGTGTTTCAATTTTCAAAGGGTTAACCCAGGCCAACAGGTCGACGGGAACAAGTCCGGACCTGGGCCTGGCGGACCGGGACCTACACAGGGATGCCTAGAGGGGTTGACAACAACCACCTCGACAGCCCTCTCCCATCCCTGCCCAGCAGGGGGAGGGAGGAGTGAAACAATGGAGAAGGACCAGGCCCCCTAACACAGTGCAAGGTACAACACAGTATGGACCAAGCACGTCACTTTTATGGGCAAGTCGTAGTGGCACACACACATCCACGACATCAATCCCCGCAAAGCCCGGACCGACCCGGCATTTTCCCCCCGGAAAGTAGCCGACCTGAGCTTGGAGATATTCTCATAACGAACACCAAGCTCACCTCCCTCGCACCGGGTGTTTTTCATCTTGAAAAGCGGGGCCAGCACGGCGACAGAGGGTATCCGTTTGTCCAGAGACCCGGCTGCGCCTCGGGCCTAAAGACCACCCCTAGGCATGGTCTAATTGTCACAACCCACTCCTGCGCGTGATGTAATGCTTAATTGTACCCCTCACTATAAACAGACCTGACCACCTTTATAACTACAAAAGGGAAATAAGAAATACCTTGGGAGGAAAGTCTCCGAGCATATTTTTCTGCAAGATGTTAATGCATTGAAATAATATAGTTAGTGCATAGTTTAAAATACGTCTACAAGTAGACAAGCTTATCCTGGGCTAAATGAGAGCTATGGATAGACGTCACATTAAATCTTCGAAAATATCGTGCTCAGATATTTGTAGGCCGCTTGCAGGACTTCTCTGGTGCATATTTTTCATATTTGCAGATGTTAATGCATTGAAATAATATACTTAGTGCATAGTTTAAAATACTCTACAAAAAAACACGATTTTGCTGGGTTATATGAGAGCTATGCAAAGACGCTCGGTTGAAAAGACGTGTTTTGATGTTTACATCATGATCAGGGTCCCCCATTTTCAATTCATAGTGACATTTACAGTGACATTTATGACATAGGCCAGGACATACATGACATACAGCCTACATGTATTTAGTACTGTTACATTTGTGACATCTACGATTATGCAAATATACAGTACTGTTACCCATAGATCCTATACATTATGATGGGTGATCCCATTCTATACATATTATGATTGATCCCATTCAACTCAATGTCGTCGGTCGAAGTACTGAACGTTTCCACACTTGGTACACAGTGACGTGATGACCCTTCCATCTGTTTATAGTGTCCTTGGTGTTCTGCTGCAGGCAGAATTATGAATCATCATCGGCATCGCTGACGTACGCATGCGCAGCGCATTCTTTCTGGAGGAAGCGGAGTAGCAGAAGAGCAGACGAGCAGCGAGCAAGTCATTCAGTGAGTTAGAGGTAAGACGGATAACAGTAACACACAGTCAGTAAAGAAATAATAACATTAACGTTCCCACCGCGCCTGCTTATGAGTATTACTATGCATCGCAAAAATTACGCAGTGCTCCGAATTGTAATGTTTTTTTTTTTTTTTTTATAAATAAATGGGACCTTAATTACTGACTGGTCACTTGCATGATTCATATTAATAAGAAGAGAGAGGGAGTGTGCTGAATGACTTTGCTTTGTTCGACGGCTTGCTTTTGCCAGATAACTTAACATTATTATTAAAAACTGACTGAAACAGCCACAATAATATGCCACTGAAATGTTACTGCATGGTGATTACAAGTTTTTTAAGACCGGTTAGATTAATACGAAGCCAGTGGAATATGGTCGCTGATGGATCATCAATCATCATCACATTCAACAGCTACGTTACTGACAGTACTGTACTGTAACTGTAACAGTCTGTAAGTGAGGCTGAGCTGCAGTTTCTTCAAGAGACCATCCAGGGCGGTAACGTGGAGATTGGGGGTGTGGTCATTCATTCACTCTGGTGGTGGGACCTGCCTTTTTCATACTCTTCAGATCATTCCTTCTTGATATTAATCACTCAACTACTAGAGAACTTGTATATAGCCCAGAATGATTAAGCCCATCCTGAAAGTAATAATTATTGGCCTTAGATGTCAGGAGGCAACTTATTGCAGGATGGAGGAAGGATGTGCCCTAGGGCCCCTGCTGACTAATATCACAACAGCTACAGCGCATGTTCCATTTTATTTGAGGATACCGTTTTTGCACTGTATTCATTTGGAATAGGCTTTCTTTAGCAAAAGTATAATTTGTTCGAAAGTGAAACAATTGTTCCTCATCATAGCCTTCTGTCCCCAACGGCGGCTGTTCACTACCAACATTGGATTAGTTAAAACCTAAAACCATCTATGAATGTCAGGGGACAGACACAACCCCCCCCCCCCCCCCCCCCCCCCCCCCCCACAGGAAGAACATTTTATGCTCTGGAATAACTCATTTCTAGGGCTTTTTGATGAAGGGTATGTGAAACAACTGGTGCCCTTGCCCCCCCCCCCCCCCCCCCCCACCTACCACCTCCAATGTACCGTTTCCCCCCCCCCCACCCCTCCCCACCTACTCAACCCCCCCCCCCCCTCCACCCCACCTACCAACCTCCTCCAATGTACAGTTTCTTCGTCAAATGTATATACTCCCTTTTCTAGACTCTTCTTGTATCACAAACAGTACTGTATTTGTAAATCTGGTATGTCATAAATGTATAGATGTAACAGTACTGTCTATACCTGTATGTCATATATGTTATGATGAATTGAAAATGGGGGACCCTGATGTAAACAAGACAAAAGTCTTTCTCTGGTCTGCATCCCCTTAACAATTGTGTGTATTGAGCCGTACTGTACTGTACCCATTCTGCAATCTGTTAATACAATTTTCAATCAATCAATCAATCAATACTGTACTTTAAAGGAACGTGCCAGCATTAACCGTCTGTAGTGTGGTAGTGAAAGGTTAACCTTCTGTAGTGTGGTTTTAATTGATTGATTGAAAATGTTATTAACAGATTGCAGAATGGGTACAGTACAGTACGGCTCAATACACACAATTGTTAAGGGGATGCAGACCAGAGAAAGACTTTCGTCTTGTTTACATCAGGGTCCCCCATTTTCAATTCATAATGGCATTTATGACATGCACAACATACAGATATACAGTACTGTTTAACAGAGATCCTAACAGAAACTATATACATTCAAGGGGGAGGAAACTGTACATTAGGAGGGGGTTGGTTGGGTGGGTGGGTGGGTGCCTGGGGGGGGGGGGGGGGGGGGCAGTTTCGAATTGCAGCCTCTCGTAGGTGCTCTTTGAGGGCGGTTTTGACGGTGGGTAGTGAAAGGGTTAAGGGAAATGCGCTTACCATCTTCTCCAGAGTCAGACAAGAAGATAGATACCAATTTCCTCGGTGTGTTCAGCAGAAACCAAACCCGGGAGAGAGAGGTATTTCTGGCCAACAGCTAGGCTAGTGGTCCATATCCACTTCCATTAAGTTGTGCTAAGCTATAGGCCAGCTTGCAGCCGGGTAGCTTTCATACTGAACGCACAGAGAGGACATTTCGGTATATAGGTGCATTTCCCATAATGTTAGCATGTTCCTTTAAACCGTATACTGGGACCAAAAACCATGCTAACATGGACACATAATTGAAATGACAAACCTGGAGCTCTGGGGCCTCTCTGGGGCCTCTGGCGGTCCGGGGCACCCGATGGCAGGTCTGGGTGGATCATCCAGGCATGCCGTGACGCCGAGGTCATCGGACGCTTGTCATGTTTGCTTTGGGCGAATTGTGATCTTGTGTCATCTAGAATAATCACATTAAAAATTCATAACTTGCTCTGCTACCAGTTCCAGTAAAACCCTGTGTACTGTACTGTATACACGCAAGGCCTATCTCATCGGCACAGTCGCATTCTCAAGACTTTTGTTTTTGTATGGCTTCCCTGAAGGAAATCAAAACAACCTTTTGTGAAATAACAGGGTATTTTCGGTAATAATCTCCCAGTGCACTCCCAGTGGGCCTGCTCTCTGCCGCGGAGCGATTCTCCACATTCTCTTGTGTATTGCTTGGTCATGCCGAGGGAAGAGAGGAAGATAACGGCCCCTTCAGACTCTCTTATCACTGGCCTCTTCACTTTATGTTTATTTGACCTCTCACTTTCCCTTTGCAAAGGAATGGGCTCAGCGTTTCATTCATCCGCTCGACAGATCTCACTTTTAGCTTACTTTGCGAAAAGAGAAAATCAATCTAAACCTTCACATGCTCATACCTCAGTTCTACTTTGCCTTCAGTAGGCCTAAGTGATTCTGGAATCTAGGGCTGTGCCTTTGAAGATTCATCGTTTTTAATCGGTCGGTTTGGTCTTAATTGACCATGACTTTGTTAGTCCCCCCCCCCCCCCCCTAAGTACACACTGGACCTTTGCATGTACTTCATTGTTGGCTATCCTGTTCCCTCCCCTCCCCTTCTGGTTGCCTTGCTTTCCAATCCTTACACATTGTGACACTCAACCCTGTCTGAGAATGTTGACGGTATGGGCTGAAGGCACGTCCGACTCCAGCACAGATCCCATCTCCATCTGCACCCTTTGTTGCACTGCATGGGTTCTAGTCTTGATACTAAAATTGGAAGGCTCCGTCAGTCGCTGAACTATGGGAGTGGTCTTATTTTAAAAGAAAAAGTCTCCCCGAAATGTAGGTTTATTTCTTATTTCTTATTGTGAAATGAAAAATGGTTGTATATGCACCTCCCCTCCCATAGGCTAAATAGACGCACCTTTTCTCATCTAGTCTGGTGTTTTTCAAAGTGTGGTCCCGGGGAGATTAAAATGGGTTCCCCATATTGTTCTCTGGAGGTTTCATATAAAGCCAAACTCATCTAGAATCAATAAGAAAAATAGTTTTATAAAATAAGTTTTATAAAAAAAAAAGGGGAAAATGTTCAAATGCGCTGTATATTGAGTATAGGCCTACAGATAAAAGTCCCCAATAAGAAATTCTACTTGAGTAAAACATTTAATACAGGTTTTAATAAAACACGGTAATAAAAGTACAGTATCACAGAATCTCTCTTTTAGTTTTGACAATTATAACAGTATTCGATTGTATTTCATATTCCAAATCATAACATTTGTATTCATATTCCACAATGTAATATATAAAAAAAAAAAAAAAAGGGTTCCCTCCACATGTGTACACTTTAACACTTGTACATTGAATAACAATTTGTTTGGTATTGTCTTCCCATCACAAATGTTCAATAAACGTAGCAGCCTCCCTACGCCTTTGCCCTCATTGAGAAAGCAAGGATCTATGGACGCCCCGGCCCCTTCCCCCCTCACGTCATCTGTATAGTCAAAGTCGTGCCTCCAAGAGGAGTTGACTAACTGTAGGGGAAAAAATAAAATTGTATATGGAGCGGACAACAGTGATTTATTTTGCACATAATGTCCCAAGGCTCCCAAACAGTTATTTGACAGTTATTAGTTTGACAGTTATTAGTTTGACAGTTATTTAGAGTCAATGAGCAATTAGTTACCAAACACAAGGATTAAATTACTTCTGATTACATCATGAGGGGAGGTATTCAAACTCATTAACTCTCAATAACTGTCAAAACTAAATGAATGTGTGCAAAACAGTTTAAGATAAGTTAAATTGTACCTTTAGTAATCCCCTGGGGGAAATTCGCCCTCTGCATTTGACCCGTCCTAACTATGTAGGAGCAGTGGGCAGCCACACAGTGCAGCGCCTGGGGCCCAACTCCAGTTATAATGACTGTACCGTGGTCAAGGGTAATGGCAGGAAACCTAGCATGCATGTCGCATAACCGACAACCGTATGATATTTCATTCCTATTGTTCTTTTCGTCTGAGAGCTCAGCTTGTAACTGGGATATTTTATTCACGCCCCATCCCTTGAGGAGGGCACCTCACGGTATTCCAAACGCACAAAATGTGTGATGTGTGTTGTGAGAATGACCAAAGAGTTAGTATTATATATGAGAATGACCAAAGAGTTAGTATTATATATGAGAACGACCAAAGAGTTGATTATATATGAGAACGACCAAAGAGTTGATTATATATGAGAATGACCAAAGAGTTAGTATTATATAATGAGAATGACCAAAGAGTTAGTATTATATAATGAGAATGACCAAAGAGTTGGTATTATATAATGAGAATGACCAAAGAGTTGGTATTATATATGAGAACGACCAAAGAGTTAGTATTATATAATGAGAATGACCAAAGAGTTGGTATTATATATGAGAATGACCAAAGAGTTGGTATTATATATGAGAATGACCAAAGAGTTGGTATTATATATGAGAACGACCAAAGAGTTAGTATTATGAGAATGACCAAAGAGTTGGTATTATATATGAGAATGACCAAAGAGTTAGTATTATATATGAGAATGACCAAAGAGTTGGTATTATATATGAGAATGACCAAAGAGTTAGTATTATATAATGAGAATGACCAAAGAGTTGGTATTATATATGAGAATGACAAAAGAGTTTGTATTATATATGAGAATGACCAAAGAGTTGGTATTATATATGAGAACGACCAAAGAGTTGGTATTATATATGAGAATGACCAAAGAGTTGGTATTATATATGAGAACGACCAAAGAGTTAGTATTATATAATGAGAATGACCAAAGAGTTGGTATTATATATGAGAATGACCAAAGAGTTAGTATTATATAATGAGAATGACCAAAGAGTTGGTATTATATATGAGAATGACCAAAGAGTTAGTATTATATATGAGAATGACCAAAGAGTTGGTATTATATATGAGAATGACCAAAGAGTTGGTATTATATATGAGAACGACCAAAGAGTTGGTATTATATATGAGAATGACCAAAGAGTTAGTATTATATAATGAGAATGACCAAAGAGTTGGTATTATATATGAGAATGACCAAAGAGTTAGTATTATATAATGAGAATGACCAAAGAGTTGGTATTATATATGAGAATGACCAAAGAGTTGGTATTATATATGAGAACGACCAAAGAGTTGGTATTATATATGAGAATGACCAAAGAGTTAGTATTATATAATGAGAATGACCAAAGAGTTAGTATTATATATGAGAATGACCAAAGAGTTGGTATTATATATGAGAATGACCAAAGAGTTGGTATTATATATGAGAACGACCAAAGAGTTGGTATTATATACAGTATATGAGAACGACATGCCATCATCTTTTCTCTAGCTGAGAAACTTGAGCGGCCTGGGTTGTAGTGTTGTATTGTAGACCAACAATAACACACCCTGCCATGAGAGATGGACCAATAGATAATGTCATTGTTGAAGCTGGTACTGATATCCGATTCTCTTCTTGCTCACATCGCTCATGTTGTACAAGTGGCAGTGAGGACAAAGCAGGTTAAAGGCATAGTTCAGATTATTATTATTATTATTATTATTATTATTATTATTATTATTATTATTATTATTATTATTATTATTATTATTATTATTATTATTATTATTATTATTATTATTATTATTATTATTATTATTATTATTATTATTATTATTATTATTATTTCTTTTAACCCTAACCCTATTTCTCACCAATGATGATGTTGGATCGGTAGAATCCTTTCTCGGCACAGTCCATGCTGTTCCTCATACTAGCTCCCAATAGTTAGCCACAAACCAATGCAAAGTCAATGGGGTCAAGCTCCTATCTGTACAAGCTGCCTTGTCCACACATATGTGGATATTTTTTTAAACGTGGATTTTCAAAAACAAGGACACAGTGTCATAGATGCGAAGAATTCTCTCCTAGGTTGAAGTTACACAACATGTCCTAGAGATGAGCGAGAGGCTGAGCCCTTTCTCTGCCTCTCCTCCAGACAAAAATGCAGAGAAAATACTACATTTTCAAAAATATCCATATACGTGTGATGGGGGGCCATTAAGTCATCATGTCAGTTTTTTCCATAAGCTCCGGTTTCACCCGTCCAGACAAATACACATAAAACTGATTTTTATTTTATTTTTTGTATCTCCACCCTGGAAGCAGTTTTCAAAAAAAGTGTGTGGCTAACTAGCTGGAGCTAGTGTGATTTAAGCACGAGGAACCGCATGGATTGTTCTGAGAAAGGAGTCTTATCGATCAACATCATCATTGGTAAGTGATAAAAAAAAGTGATTAAATCTATCCATTTAACCCTTTCACTACCACACTACAGAAGGTTAACCCTTTCACTACCACACTACAGACGGTTAAGCGTTAACCTTCTGTAGTGTGGTTGTGAAAGGGTTAACCCTTTGGTAGTGTGGATGTGAAAGGGTTAAGGCTATCAGATGTGCCTTTTTGAATACTCTGTATTTCAAGAGATTGCAGGGACTCCAGGGAGTAGACTTCTACTGACCACACAAAGAAAATATACTTGTCTTTACAATGAACTGTAATCATTGCATAAGCATTCGATCATTGTATAAGCGTTGGATAATTATTAGTTTCAGTTCAGTTTAAACTTTAGACTTTATTTGAACAGGGACAGCACACATTAATGAACATAAATGTAAATGTGTGAGACAGTGACAAGTGTTAGCCAAAGCTAATTTTCAACTGTTGTCCCTGGGCCTGGTGTTAAAAAGCAGCGAAAAAAGAAGCATAATATACAGTATATATGGCATACAGTTAATTAAGAACAGGTTAAAAACACATCATGCTAAATATGTACAGCAGACATGTACAAACAATAATACGACATATTAGGTACACACGATCATACATGTATACATGTGGGCAAGCAAGCAGACAGAGGGTTAGGGTTATGAAGGGAATTGTTATGTGTAGTTATTATTTCTTAACAATGTTTTGAGATTGTGTTTGAATGATCTGTGTGTTTTCAATATTGAGGATGTAAATTGGTATGGAGTTCCAGGTCTTAGCTGCTCTCACGGAGATGGCTGACTGGCTAAAATGTGCTTTTCCTTAGTTGAACAGCCAAATCTACCGGTACAACAGTTCTGGTGAACCTGCTCCTCAGAGTGAAAGAATCAGAAAGTGGGGGTGGGGCTAGACCATGGAGGATTTTAAAGACCAGACTGGCATCGGTTAACTTCATGATGTTCCAGCTCAAGAGGGCATGCTTGTGTCAAGGATATTGCAGTGGTGGTGACGGATAGGCTTCTGGTCCAGAACCTTCAGAGCCTGTTCAAGTACACAGATTGAATGGGTGCTAGAGTTGTTTTGCAGGCCTGGGTCCAGCTGGTAATGTGTGACATGATGACGACATTGAAGTACAGTGTTGCTGCTTCAATGTTCTTCAGACAGTTTCTGATGTATCGGAAGTTTGATATATTGAATTTGACTGTTCGTGTGACTTTTTTGACCTGTTTTTTTAAATGTGAGGTTGCAATCTAGGATGATTCCAAGATATTTGCATTCGGTCACCACTTGGAGCTTCTCTCCAGCAGCAAAAACATCTGGATCTGAAGTACATACAGATTGCCTTCTCTGCATTCAAGTGGAGGCAACAGTCAGTGAGCCATTGAACTACCTGCATCATGGTTGTATTAAGTACTCTTGCCACTTCTGCTTTGTTTTTGGCATATACATAAATTACTGTGTCTGGACTAGGGAGCCAGAGCAGACAGAAGGCAGGTAATTTATGTACAGGCTGAACAGGAGGGGGCCCAGGATTGAACCCTGTGGCACACCCACATCGTATTCCAGAGGAGGGGGGGGGGGGGGGGGGGTAGATCACCATTTATTTTGACACATTGTGTCCTACCCTCGAGATAAGATCTCATCCATTTTAAGGCGTGAGATGAAAAATTAAACCTGGATAGCTTAGTGATGAGCACATCATGGCTGATGGTATCAAAGGCCCTTTTCAGGTCTAAAAACATTAGATATTGTTTATTTTAGGGATGCACAAATAGTGGTATCAGATATCGGTCTAATACCAGGCTAAAATAGGGTGTATGTACTGGAGAATTTCTCCAATACTAAAATCTGATACCAAGCAATGTGTTGCATCTTGCATGCTAGAAATCTAAGCAAGGTGACTTGACTTGCTGCAACACATGGAAGCATTTTAGATCTCTGTAATGGAGAAAAAAGTATTATATATTTGAAACTGGTCTAAGTCTATATATACAGTAAAAGTGATGGGTCAGATCAGTACTGTGTATCGGCCGTAGGGCTGCCCCCGACCAAGACTTTGTTAGTCCATTTTTATGTTTTTTTCCCCAAGCTGAATGACCTCTTTCTCTAAAAACAAATGTCTGGTAAGCATTACATTTATTATTAATCATTATTGCATGTGTGGGGTAAGTTACATTTTACAGATCTGTCGATTAAATCAACTACAGTAATTGATTAGTCGACAAATCCTATGACTATTAGTCAACCAATAATTTCTTCGGTTGAGAACGGCCCTAATGTGCCGATACTGTTTAGTCCTCGGAGTTGATATTGGCTGTGAAGAAGTGGTATCGGTGCCTCCCTAGTTAAATTTCTGGACAATGTGGTACTTGTGGCTGATAGATACTGTGTTGCTAAGGCCTGTTTTGAGGTAGAGAGGACAGGCTGACTCTAGTGGAATGTGAACTGGAGACAGTAACGTGTGTGTGTGTGTGTGTGTGTGGTACAGGGAGTGAGGTGATGATATTATGTTTTCCATCCATCCACACTATCTTAGTGATCAATCACGCCGATATCTGGCGTTGTGATGTAATCGGCATTGGCCAATGACCGGGTCCACGGCAATAAACAGAAATGTTAGTGCTCCCCCTTGTGTAAATTCTACCATCTGCAGGCAGTCAGTGGCTTGTCAGTGGCTGCTGCGGAACGGCAGGAAGTGTGTTGGCAAAAAAATAGACGCGTAGGCCTACTGGATACCTGAGGGCAAGAAGAGAGACTGAATTCCAAACATTTAAAGTTCAATAGTTTGTATCTTTAGCTGTTAAGTAGTTTAAGATTAAGATTATTTATAATTTTTTTACCCAGGGACAGTGCACAATAATCAACATCTTCAGTTTCCACATCAATGTAAATGTGCCAGAATTAGCGAATGAGCTAGTTTTCATCTGTAGTCCTGCCTACCATGCATGTCTTTATGGTGTGGGAGGAGACCAGAGTACCTGGAGGAAACCCACGTGGACACAGGGAGAAGATGCAAACTCCACACAGAAAGGCCCCCTGCTGAGGTTCGAACACCCAGTAGTATAGTAGTTTATCGAACATTTATTAGCTGACTTACGGAGTCCTGTAGTCAAGAGTTCTGGATGGTTTCGAGCAAACCGGGAAGCTTCAGACAGGCGGCACAGTTGTAATCCAGTTGTAATAAAGTTTTAATCCACACCACGACATGCAGACTAAAGGTTTAACCATCTACAATTGAAATCAGTGGTCCTTGTGCATTTCCTATGCTTGATTATTCTCTCAGAATGGCACGAGAGAGAGGATAGTGTACAGTGAATAGCCTACCCTATGTTAAAAGAGAGGATAATGAATAGCCTACCTTAACCCCATGTTAAAAAAAAAAAAAAAAGTAGCTGGTGTGTTATTATGGGAGCCTACTTTTGAGAGGCTTTTTCCTTTGGTGCTCCTGAGAAGAGTGCACATTCTGTAGCAGACATCCTACTCTGGGTCAAGAAGAGTAGTTAGACAAATTCCTAACCTTTTATAGCTCTTCTTAAACTCTTAAAGCTTTTTCTTGTACTCAGACCGATGCAAAGTACATACCTAGAGGTTTCGTTTACCAAAGGGTTGACATGATGAGTACAAGGATTAAGCTGGAAAACGTCTTAATGGACAGGCCTACAGTATGTTCTTACATTGAAGACATGAATTTGATGACCGTACAGCTTTTTTGTTTTGGGAATAGGAGCGGAACAAACGGCATTAGGACTTTGTTCATCCAAACCTCGGATGTTTTGAACATTTCATTGTCATAAGCTAACTCCTCTGTTTCTGAAGCGTGTGGATGAACCAGGTTCTACCAGTCGCTTGTACTG
The DNA here is from genome assembly GCF_963971535.1 of Notolepis coatsorum. Classification (NCBI taxonomy): domain Eukaryota; kingdom Metazoa; phylum Chordata; class Actinopteri; order Aulopiformes; family Paralepididae; genus Notolepis; species Notolepis coatsorum. The sequence continues at coordinate 18,308,310 of NC_140176.1, read as the reverse complement.
TGTGTGCACTGGAGAGGGGAGCGGCGTTGGGTTCTTTCTTTTTTCTTTTTTTTATTGATCTTTTTCCCCCTCCTTTTTCCTCCAATTTTCTCCCATCCCAATGTTTAGTCGTTATGCCAATTCCCAATCCCCTTCCTAGTCGCTGCGCACTTACCCCCCACAGTCGGTCTGGGAGAGTGGAGGCTATCACGTGCTTCCTCCGACACACGTCTAGCCAATCAACCGCTTCTTTTCACCTGGCAGCGCGGACTCTCACTGAGAGGGTGTAACGTGTGGAAGGATCACACTACCCCCCTTAGATCCTATCCGCGCTGAGCAGGCGCCCCGACCGAACTGTAGGAGTCGCTGTTTACAACGACCCGGACCACCCCGCCAGCTTTCCCACCCTCTAATACTGCCAATTGTATTAGTGTGAACGGCCAGCCAAGCTGGTGACAACCCCGGAGCTGTGAGCTGGATTCGAACAGGCGAATCCAGTGTCTCCGGCGTTGGTGACGAGCGCAATCTCCGCTACGCCACCTGACCGCCCTGCGTTGGGTTATTTCTGATCCAGCGCACCACAACACTCTCTGCACAGGAGGGATGTGCCGATCTGACACTCCATATCTGTATTGACCCGATACTGGCCAAAAACACTGGATCGGATATTGTGAAAAACACTTCGAAGCTTCGTTCGATGGGCATGGGATTCGAATATGAAAATAAAATTCGATTATGTTAAAAAAAAAAAAAAAAAAAACTACAACAAGCAATGCCGTTTGTTATTTAAGATGAGGTCGGACTCGGCACTGACAGATTTGTGTTCATTCATTGTGCTGCTTTTATAAAGCCTCAAATGATGGGTTACAAGATTTAAAAAGGTTTAAACTTTACAGCACTGACAAAGTTGAATAAAGTGCTGTACAAGTCCCCAAAAAAAATATATATATTAATAATTGTATTTGAATTTTTCATTTATTATTATTATTATTATTTTTTTTTACTTTCGAAGCTTCGAATTAAAATCGAATCTCTGCCCCGAAGCTTTGAATTCCAAAAAAGAAATCGAAGGTCAGCCCTATAAAATATATGATATGATCCATTGACAAATCCTGAACTATTATAGCCTACATGTTTCTCTCTTTAGGGGAGTAGAGGATGTGTTTCATAGTTTAGAGTTTTTTTTGTAGATTTCTATCTTAAGCTAAATGCATCCATCCAAATGGATTATTAAAAGGGCACTTCACCGAAAAACAATGCCGATTTATTTTGCACATTATCTCACACATATTGAGTTTGAATATGTCCTCCAGTGATGTCATCGGAGGACAGTGAATCATTTTCAACTGACACTGAATCCTGAATCCTGTTGTGTTAATTACAGCCCAATGAAGTTATAAACATAGATAGGAATCCTTTTGCGTAATTAATGCAACACATGGGTACTACTCCTCCCATGTGTCCTTCGATGACATCACTGGAAGACATTAAAACTCATTAAATGTCAATAACTGTCAAACTCATTTAATGTGTGCAAAACGGTTTGGAGTTTTGGGGATATGTGTTAGATTTAGGGCTGCAGCCTACCCGACTTGATTCGACTATTCGTTTTTTTCCTTGTTTTTTTTTATTATAGACTATAGATTATCTGGCGATCAGAAAATCTTTGGCATGCGTTTCGGCATGATTCTGACCACATTAACATAACTTGCAGTGTGTGACTTGCAGTCAAAGCAAGCTCATTGTTTTTGGGTGAAGTGCCCCTTTAACGGCTTAATAGTTATGAGGGGGGAGAAAAGAGTATCTGACCGGTATCGGCAGATACTCCGGGTGGTGGTATCGACAATGAGAAAGTGTTATGTAGGGCTTGGTGATATGACCAAAATATCATATCACCATATTGTCCTTATTTTTGACGGTTTAACGGTATGTGACTGTATAGTTTTCCAGTGCAAATTACATTGTGATGTTTTTTTTTATTTTTATTATCTTGTAATACAATTGTCATGGTCGTATTTCATTCAAAATTATCTATTTTCTTTAACTTTTTAACATACCGTTGTATTCGTTCGGTACACAGCCATACTGAACCTACGGTCCAGTACTGAAACGGTTCGGTACGGATATGTGTACCTTTACACCCCTAGTGATGGTATAGTAAAACCCCATACCTTTTAAAAAATTCATGATGGTATACCTTCATAATCGGTAGACCTCCCAGCCCTAGAGTTAAGGAGCCAGTACCCTTTACCTCCTGGACTGTATAGAACCACTGGAGGCCAGACTGGTGATCGCATTTCCCCTTCTGGTCAAGAGGACAATGGAGAGGCGTTAGGTAAGCTGTCAGTGTGCCGTGTAGCCCTCAGCTGCTCTTTAAATCCCTCTGCACTACAAGACAGGTGTGGTCTTAACTGTAGCTAGAAAGGCACATCTATTGGTGACTGGTGCCTCTGAGGATAGAGAGACAGAGAGAGCGAGCAAGAGAGAGAGAGAGAGAGTGCAGCTGTTGCTCTGTGATGCTGGAACAGTTCCAGTAACTATGTGTAGTGTGCAGATCTTAGCACAGTCGTGCCGAAGCCCCAAGTCCTGCCAACCCCCCCCACCAGCCCTATGTGTGAAGTCTGGGCACTGGGCTGTGAAAAGCTTAGCAGGAGAGACCGAGGCGGAGACGTTTGCATGCTGAAAGGTTGGGCGACACCCAAAACTACAGAGCTATTTCGGGCCAAAAGACTTATCAACAGATGAAGCTATTGACACACACAGACACCACCACCAGATCCCCATAGAGATAAACACAGGGCAGCTGCTGTCGGCAAATGCTGAAACAGGGTTCTTAATTTCCAGGCTGCATGTGGTAGACCTTGGAGAGGGCACTGATCACGGCTCCGGTGAGTTTCTTCAATTGAGTGATCAATTGGACTCTTTTCCACTTGGAACGCTTGGAAGTGTGTAATTGTTGACTCAGTATCTTCATAGCCCGGGTATTGACAACGCTGCGGCGGCATGCCATTTGGAGTGCCCCCTCCATTGAAACCAAGCCAATTTGGTCATTTGCAGGCACTTTTCTTTTTGCTCGTCAGGAACAGAAACATAACAGGAAACGGGAGATAAAAAACGCTGCCCAAAGGGTGGATGTCGGGGTTCAAACTTCCATTTCAGTTGGCTGTGTTGAACAGCTTCAATAATGCACGTTTTCTGAGTGTGTGTGTGTGTGGGTGTACTGTTGTGTAAAAATGCACACTTTTGGTCACTGTTGTGTTTGTTTGAGTTGGAGGAAGAGTTTTCTTTTTCTGTTTTTAACTGGACAGTTCAGAGAAAATTTAGATTGATGGTATAATACTGTGCTAGTTAATCACATTTGGCCTGACACTGGTTTCCTCTGCCAACGAGGTTACTGTATATTTTAGCCCCCTTTGTTTGTTTGTTTGTTGGTCTGTTTGTTTGTTTGTTTGTTTGTGAACAAACCATGACAACATCCCCTCCAAATTCCTCAGAGACTCAGCAGCCGCCATCACACCAATCATCACACACATAATAAACCTCTCCATAAAACAGGGACACGTCCCCAAGGACTTCAAAATTGCGAGGGTGACCCCTCTGCACAAAAAGGGCAGCAAATTAGACCCAGGCAACTACCGCCCTGTTTCTATTCTCACCTCCATCTCGAAAGTCATGGAAAAAATAGTCTACGAACAGGTCGAAAAGTACCTAGCGGAAAAAAATCTAATCTACGAATTCCAATCTGGCTTCAGAACATCCCACTCCACTGACACATGCCTTCTCTATTTGAATGACCACATCAAACAAGAGGTGGACGCAGGCAAATACTGCGGCATGGTCATGCTGGACCTACAAAAGGCCTTTGACACGGTCAATCACTCCATTCTGATTGACAAGCTAAAAGCAATTGGTTTTGATAGTCTATCAGTGAGCTGGATGCAATCCTACCTTGAGGGGAGGGAACAGATGGTGGAGGTAAACGGTACCCTATCCCCCCCCCTCACAGTGAGCTGTGGTGTTCCACAAGGAAGCATACTAGGACCGCTACTGTTCCTAATTTATGCAAATGACATGTCGTCAGCTTGTGACTGCAACTTGTTCCTGTTTGCGGACGACTCAGCCCTGCTGGTCTCTGACAAGAACAAGTTACAGGTTGAAAAAACCCTCAGCTCGGAACTAGGCAGTATCTGCATATGGCTCGCTGATAACAAACTATCATTACACATGGGCAAAACAGAGTCCATTCTCTTCGGTTCAAATAACAAACTCAGCAAGACCGACGGCTTCTCAGTTACAGTGGGTGACAATATTGTCACAAGGAAAGATGAAATTACCTACCTGGGGTCCATCCTAGAGGCTAATCTCTCCTGTGACAAAATGGCATCCAATGTAATAAAAAAAGTCAACCAACGAACTCGATTCTTGTACCGGATCTCCTCTCTGGTAAACAAGAACACCCTGAAGACTCTGGCAGGAGCACTCATTCAGGGGTACTACGACTATGCTTGCACCTCATGGTACCAAAGCACCTCAAAGGCGCTAAAAACAAAATTACAAACATCTCAAAACAAACTGGTCAGACTACTGCTTGACCTTACTCCTAGAACCCACCTCACCCCTGCCCACTTCGACAACCTAGGATGGCTTAGAGTAGACGACAGAGTACAACAACTTGCAATGGGCCTGGTCTACAAGATACACTACACGACCAAGGTACCCATGTACATGTCAAAATACTTCCCAAAGGTCAGTGAATACCACGATCACAACACCAGAGGGAGCTCCACAAATCATGTCAAACCCAGATTCGGCTCAAATAAGGGACTAAACACGTTTCGCAATTATGCCACATCAATGTGGAACGCCCTACCCAAAGCTGTAAAGGAATGTGGATCACTACCCACTTTCAAAACCTCTCTCAAGGGACACCTACGGGAGACTGCAATTCAACACTGGCCCCTGTAAATATCCTAACCCAATCATTCCAACCCCCTCCAATGTACAGTCATTTACCTAGTATGGTTTTGTCAATAGTTCAATGTACAATTGTGTTTGTTTGTACAGTGTCTCCTCCCCCCCCCCCCTCAATGTACAGTGTTACTTGTTTATACAGTATGCCCCCCGCCCCCCCCCCCCCCCCCCAACCACCTCCAATGTAAATTACCCAGTATGGTTGTCAATATCCCAATGTACCCAACCCCCCCCACCCAACCTCCAATGTACAGTTTCTACGTCAAATGTATATACTCCCTTTTCTTGACTCCTTCTGTATCACAAACAGTACTGTATTTGCAAATCTGGTATGTCATAAATGTATAGATGTAGCAGTACTGACTATCTGTATGTCATGTATGTCATATATGTCTATATGAATTGAAAATGGGGGACCCTGATGGAAACAAGACAAACGTCTTTCTCAGGTCTGCATCCCCTTAACAATTGTATGTATTGAGCCGTACTGTATTGTACCCATTCTGCAATCTGTTAAATAAAGTTTTCATTCATTCATTCATTCAACAAGATATCTAGATATAATGGCCAGATTGATATATAATGTGCCATTTCTTTTGCCTTTTTCATTTACATTTAGTCATTTAGCTGACACTTTTATCCAAAGCAACTTACAAATTGTGTAAAACAAATCAGCCAGAGATATAGTAGATAGTAGTATAGACATAGTAGCATAGCATAGTACATAATAGTAAAAGACAGTACAACGGTTAGTCTTTATTTATTTTTCATTTTAGATGTTAATTGAAAATAGTCGCTGGTGGGAACATTTGGCAGGTTCCAGCTGTTCTGACTAGAGTGGGACATTCCTTCCACCACTGTGGGGCCAGGATAGAGAATAACCTGCTTTGTTTCGATGACCCCCCCCCCCCCCCCCCCCCCCCCCGGAACACAAATAGGGGTGGATCTCAGGCGGTCAGAACAGAAGTAGGGCTGCAGCTATCGATTCTTTTTGTAATCGAGTATTCTATCTGTTGTTCCATCGATTAACCTAATAGAGTAATTTCTATGGTTATTTTCTTGAGCAACTAGATCTTAACATAATAACTAGCCACCATATACTCATGTTACTCGAGGAATTGTTTCAGCTCTTGTCGGAAGATGCAGAGCTTAGGGGTCTTGAGGGTGTGTAGTTAAAGCCAATTGACCGGGAGGTTGGAGGGGGAACCTTTGTTGCACAGAATCGGATTTGAAGCCAGTGCAACTCTCAGAGAAGTGGGATGACGTGGGCCGACTCTGGTAGGTTGGCGATCAGGCGCTGCGTTCTGTATGAGTTTAAGTGCCTTGGCGGTGGTGCGAGCCGGTAAACCAGCTAGCAGTGCATTGCAATAGTCAAGGTAAGACATGCCTGTTGATTGCAGGAGGAGTTGCGTGGCCTCTTTAGTCATTATGCCAATTCCCTCCTGGTCGTTACGCTTCCATACCGTCAGTCTGGGAAGGGTGTGTAGACTACCACATGCCTCCTCCAATACCAGCCACTTCTTTTCACCTGACGGCTAGGAGTTTCACTGAGAGAGCAATCTATCTCCCCCAGATCTCTTTCCTGCTGAACAGCGTCCAAACCGCCCAGTAGCAGTCAGTGTTGCAACAACCAGGACTCATACCTAGGGTTGGGCATCGTTTGGATTTGAACGATTCCGGTTCCGATTCCGATTCTCCATATCGATTCCTGTTCTAAACGATTCTTTGAGGTGCAGGTCAAAACAGGTCACAGCTTATTTCACAGGAGATTTTTATTTTTTTTTATTTTTTTATTAATTAATTTAATTAACAATTAATTAATTACTTGATTAACAAAGTAAAAAAAATAAAATAAAGAATCGAAATTAAGAATCGAAATGAAGTTAGGAACCGGTTCCTATTAGAACCGGTTTTCGGTGCCCAACCCTACTCATACCCCACCGGCTTCCCACCCACAAACACCGCCAATTGTGTTCGTAGGGATGACTGACCAAGCCGGAGGTACCGCTGCCGGGAATTGAACCTTGGTCTCTCTGTGGTGGTAGGCGAGTGCTTAGACCTCTACACTACCCAGCATTTGTGAACATGCACCACTCTCTTGTGAAGCTAGAAGTCAGAGAGAGAGAGAACCCTCCAATCAGGGATGTAACCTAACTGGGATGTCAAATCTGGGACTGCTCCATAGACGACGACTGGGGTTGGGATTTCATGAGGCCATACAATGTTTGTGTGAGCTCTTGCACCCAAATGAGAATAGTTTATACCGGTAGTCATAAAATATAAACCTCATTTTGGTGTAAGAGCTCACACAAACATCGTATGACCTCACAACGCCAGAGCCCCGTTCTATGTCTACAGAGCAGCCCCACATTTTACATCCCAGTGATGTCACAGATTGGAGGGCACTCTCTCTCTGATTTCTTGTTCATAAACACTGACTGAACTGACCTGGGACACAGGAAGAACATGTGTGAATTCTTAAAATGGGTGTCCTTCCCCTTTAAGCTAGCCGTGTGAATTAAAGCTACTGTCTGTTGGTCATAAAAAAAAAAGGGGAACTCTTCCATATTCACCCACACTTCTTTTAGTGGGCGACTGCAACCGTGCCGTGGATAATGCTATTCTCAGAGCACTTTTGGGCCGGAGGAAGTCCCCAGACCTTGAAGTGGACTTCCAGTTTTTAGCTCCTTGTGGCTTTTTGCTCCGTATTTCTTTCCCCCCACAAGACTTGCATGTGACACTAGTCTACAGTGAGCACGCATCACCAGGGACAAACAATTATATCACAGACGCGCACACACATGCACACGCACGCACACACACACACACACACACACACACGCACACACACACACACACACACACACACACACACACACACACACACACACACACACACACACACACACACACACACACACACACCGGTACACATACGCAGTCGCACACTCACTAGAGCTCGTCACCCTGTGTCGCCTCCAGCATGTGTTCAGCCTTTAATAAAGACTCCTATAAGCTGATGTGGAATGTTTGGTTTCTTTGGCCAACCAGTAAGCAAAAGTGTTCAGATCACAGGACATTTCTTTGTTTGGAGCAAAACACAGTTAATCCTGGGCCTTTGATGGCTTTGTGTTGGATTATTTGTAATCATACTGATTTCAAGACTACTGTTCACAACAAGTCTATCTAGCATGAGAGAGAGAGAGAGAGAGAGATAGGAGAGAGGGGGAGAGGGGAGAGGGGAGAGAGGGAGAGAGAGAGGGAGAGAGAGAGGGAGAGAGAGAGAGAGAGAGGGAGAGAGAGAGAGGGAGAGAGAGAGAGAGAGAGAGAGGGAGAGAGGGAGAGAGGGAGAGAGGGAGAGAGAGGACATCCAACGGAATACAACCACCATAAAGACGGTCAATCACACAAACAATTCCTACTGTACTGATTTCTCTGTTTGATTGTTTTGTTTGGCTTTGGCAAGAGAGCGAGAGATTTGATTTGATTTGATTTTTATTTAGTACATACAATTTATACAAAAGTATAAAAACAAGGGGTACAAGGATAACATGTGAAAGTCTGTTGACTTGTTTCCAACATGGTGCCACGAAGAATACAATAAATCACAAAGAAAGAGTTAAGAAGATAAGATAGATACAACAAGTAGATAAAATAGACAACACAATTTTCTGAAAGAGCTTCATTACAGCATGTCATGTTCCTGTTCTTCAAGAGTGGTGGCCAAGCACCCTCTGCAACCTATTGTTTCACACCCCTCTTGAAGACAGCAATAGTGGGGGAGTTTTGGATGGCCCTGGGCAGAGAGTTCCACAGCCGGCAGGCTGTAGACAGAAAGCCATTCTGTGAATAGGAACCCTTTCTAGGCTCATAAACTGAGAGCTGTCCAGACCGTAACTGTCGTCCGTGGACCTGGCCACGCAGGACAATGCGAGAGCATAAATATCTGGGGGCAGATCCATTTAACATTTTATACATAATATGTCCCAGTTTCAGAAAGGAGACCCTCTGCTCCACAGGGAGCCATCCCACCTCATTGAAGTGACATGGCTCAATATGGGTTCGAGGTGGCAGATTTAGGACCAATCATATGGTCTTATTTTGGCTGGTTTGTAGCCTGTCTTTACTTTCCACTGTAACACCACTATACCAGTACGTACTTGCATAGTCATATTGGCTGAGGATCATGCAGTTGGCAAGCAATTTCATAGTTTCCAGTGATAAGAACCTATTTTTTCTGTGCAAAAATTTCACCTTTGTGTTAACTTTTTTGATCACCTTGATTGATTGATTGATTGATTGATTGAACACTTTATTAACAGATTGCAGAATGGGTACAATACAGTACAGCTCAATACACACAATTGTTAAGGGGATGCAGACCAGAGAAAGACTTTCATCTTGTTTACATCAGGGTCCACCATTTTCAATTCATCAGGACATATATGACATACATGACATACAGATAGTCAGTACGGCTACATCTATACATTTATGACATACCAGATTTGCAAATACAGTACTGTTTGTGATACAGAAGGAGTCAAGAAAAGGGAGTATATACATTTGACGTAGAAACTGTACATTGGAGGAGGTTGGGTGGGGTTGTGTGGGGGGGGGTTGGGTACATTGGGATATTGACAAACATACTGGGTAATTTACATTGGAGGTGGTTGGGGGGGGGGAGAAACACTGTATAAACAAGCAAAACTGTACATTGAGGGGGGGGGGGGGGGGAGACACTGTACAAACAAGCAAAATTGTACATTGGACTATTGACAAAACCATACTAGGTAAATTACTGTACATTGGAGGGGGTTGGGTTAGGATATTTACAGGGGCCAGTTTTGAATTGCAGTCTCCCGTAGGTGAGACTGCAAAACTGGGCCATTGTTTGGGCCATTGTTTTCCCTGAGAGTGTTTGGTCGAGGTCTGCACCTAGGTATTTAACAGAGTCTCTAGACTCGACACTGAAGCCATTACAGCTGATCTCAAGTCGGGAACATTCCTTTAATTTATGTTTTGAGAGATGTTTCTCTACATATACAAGAGATGTTTCTCTGCATATACAATCCACATACAATCCAGGAGGATTTATTTGACTATATAAAATCCTGAGAGGCTATATTCGCATATCTTCCTGGGGAGACTTCCATCTGACTTGTAGTGAGGCCGACGGTAGCTATGGGCAGGCCGGGGTGGGCTCAGCCCAACCAAACAAGTATCTAGCCCACCCAATCAAAAGTTAAGAAAATTACAAATGTGTTCAGCCAATGGAACAGAACAGAAAGTACCAGTACAGTTTCTAACGGACCAATGGGAGAGGGAGTGAGTGCAATTGTGGTGCTGAAAGGACAGTGCAGACATGCTAATGTTACTGTTTTCCAAATGGGAGAGGGAGCAGAGTGTGCAAGTGCAATACAGCGTAGACATCGTCTATTATTGGAATGCCTGTGATGAAGTGTGGAAAAAGCAAATGCATATATCCATTATTATCAATAATAATACTAATATAATATATGTTTTCGCTATAATTTTTTACTATGATATCCCCTCACACTGGATTTTGTCAAGTGTTAGTTGATTGACACAGGCTAAGGCCAAGACCTGACTTGTTATCTGATGTAAACAGCCCTTTTTTTTCATCAGATTTTTACTTCCTCTTCATTGCCCAATATACTGTACCATGGAAGGGAAGGGGAAATGAGTCATTGCATGTTCTGTCTTCTTGTAACCGTTGGTTTCCATTTTGAAGAAAAGCTGCTATTGATGCTGTGTTTGTACGGCATGATAAAGCAGATATTTAGTTTGTGTTTCTTTCCTGTCTCCCTAGTAACTAGCCTGCAGGATTTGGGAAGACCGGCGTCTGTAGCAACTTCCCACCCACTTCCCTAATTACTATCAAAACCACTATACTCTGACAGCTGGTCACCTGTTGTCTCCGTGTAAGGGCCGAAGTTTAGTCTCTTCCGTTAGAATGTGTTATTATGAGGTTATATCGATCGGCTAAGTAAAAGTGTTTCCATTACACTAATCTTATTTAGTTATTTATCATTGGGGAAGAATTCCACTTGCGCTTGTCATCTTGAATGAATGAATGAATGAAAACTTTATTTAACAGATTGCAGAATGGGTACAATACAGTACGGCTCAATACAACACAATTGTTAAGGGGATGCAGACCAGAGAAAGACGTTTGTCTTGTTTACATCAGGGTCCCCCATTTTCAATTCATGGTGACATTTATGACATACACAACATACACGACATCATGACATTTATGGCATAGGGACATACATGACATACAGGTATATAGTACTGTTACATTTGTGACATATATGATATGCAAATATACAGTTACTGTTAACTTAAGTTTCCCCTTGATCGTTGTTTTATTTATCAATGTTTTGGGGTTATTTTTGTCCTAGATGTATTTTTATTGAGAGTGTGTTGTTGGGCAGGGATGCGAGTCGATGATATGTACATATCGTAGAAAAAATAGCATTTTTAATGAAACGGCACCATGACAATTGTATTAAAATCTGAAGACATATAATATACCACTGTCAAAACTAATACAACTATAAGACAGCCTGTGTGTGTGTGTGTGTGTGTGTGTGTGTGTGTGTGTGCGTGTGTGCGTGAGCATGTGTGTGAGCCTCTGACTCAGAGTGGTTACTACAGTCACATGGGTCCTTGTCAGCGAGCTAAGAGGAAACTTAATCCTGAGTAGGAAGGGAGCCGCTATCAGTCTGTGCAGCATGTTAGCCTGAGAGTGCACTTGACTCAACGCGAGCCTGACCACCACGCTCCACATCTCTAACTCTCCTTTCTCTCTCTCTCTCTCTCTCTCTCTCTCTCTCTCTCTCTCTCTCTCTCTCTCTCTCTCTCTCTCTCTCTCTCTCTCTCTCTGTCTGTTTGTTTTTGCCTTGTACTCTGACCAGCTCCTGGTCTCTCCGTTTGCAGCAGTACTACAATGTCAGCGGTGTCTACCCTGCAGTAAGCACACAAAGGTAGAGTAACATCTATTCATTTATTCACGTTTTTTCATGTTTCACTGACCCGAGGACGTGTTGAAACTTGTTTTTCTTGTTCTCTTTGGCCTCTTCAGCTGTTGTTCAAAATGTTCATGTCCATGTTTCCCTTGTTTTCTTTGGTGTTTGTTTTCATGATCATCCTTGTGGCCAGAGAAACTCCTTTTTTTATTTGAGTTTGTAGTTTGTCAAAAGTGTTTTTGGGGAGGTTTTTGGATATGGTCTACTGTACAAGGTTGGGCTCAACATCTGTGTATTGAATGATCTACTTGGCTTGGCCTCTTTTTTATACTCCCGGCCCTTTTTTGAGGGCACTCCATCCACCCCCCCCCTCTTCGGGGGACAACTTTATTACGTATTATACATTTGAACTATTGACAGTGCAAAATAAAATAAAAAGTAGTAAAATAAGAGAAATAGTGACATTTCATTGCCCTCTCGGAGGGGGGGGGGAGACTCAGACTAGACATTGACAAACAAATGACAACTAAGGACAATGAAGGACAACAACAAATACACATGGGAAAGGGGGGGGGGGGCAGAGAGGGGAGTAAGTAAAGTAGGGGGTGAGGAGGGGGATTGAGAGAAGGGTGGGTTGTGGAGTGGACGGCTCACAGGTCAATCTCATGTGATTAGGAGCCTAGATTATCCACAAGCAACAGACGGTATATATATCGGCGGTATTTCTTAAAAAAAGAAAAGTGTGAAAGATTCATTGTCACACGTGCTCAGCGATGTCTGGTGAGGTCAGCGCCGGTTAGGGAGGCGCTGGCTGGTAGGACAGACACATTTACTCATAATAAACCTTGATGATAACAAAATAATGCTGACTACAATTCTCCCTCTGATACAGCTCATACTCAAACCCAGCTCTGTTGATGATAAACACCCACGTGCGCCCGCCTGCAATAACAATCACCTCGTCTCTCTTTCACGGTCTGTGGCTTTTGCCGTCACACCAAAGCAATATTAATGCAACTCAAAGGCCAACATCATTTCAGTAACATTAAAAAAAAAAAAAACTTTCATATGAATTACATTACATTACATTACAGACAGTCCCCTCCCCACATATTACCTGGGTAATGTTACAGTTTTACCAGGTTACAACTATGTTCAAAGATTTCTTTGATAAGGCTTCTCCTGATGGAGCCTGTGTCCAAGCATTAGTATCTAGTAGTAACTACTAGTATCACACAACTAGTTATAAGGTCAGCAAAGATGCTCTACCTGCCACTGCCCCTCACCAGCATCTCACACACACACACACGCACGCGCACACACACACGCACGCACGCGCACGCGCGCACACGCACACGCACACGCACACACACACACACACACACACACACACACCATTGTCTCTCAAATGCAATCCAAAATGTTAGATAATAGATGTTAGATTATGTCATGTCGACTCCAGTTGTCTCAGGACATGTTGTTCAATAATATGCCACATTGTTCTTTTCACCAAGTTTCTGGAATAACTCCCACATGACATTTTAATTTGCTCTTGTTGACGCTTTGATGAAACATCAAGGCCACGATCTCCCTGGGGGATGTGGATGTTCTGAGGTAATGTGGCCACTATCACAATCATGTACTCAGCGTTTCAGAAACATTGTGTCCAAGAAAAGGCACGGTTTGCCTAACAAACGCTAATGTTCTTACAGTGAAAGTGACTCATTCCCCTTCCTTAATGAAATCCCCAAATCATTTATTTTCTTCTCTTTCATTGTACTGCATCTTAAGTATAGGTCTGTGTTCCGGGCCGAGAGTCTGAAATCGCGATCAAGTCTCTATTTCTGGACAGGCAATTTCATATGCAGTTTAGTATTTTATGGAACTGTTCTTAAAATATGCCTTTTTGGTGGAAGTTTTAGATTAGTATGCAATCTGTGGTTGCAAGTTGGTTGGCAAACTGAGAACTGAAATGGGGCCTGATTTATACTGCGTTTGGCATGTTTTTAAATGGGTAAGGCAGGACATGGTGGATTGTGGGCATCCAGGCCTCAGGGAGGCTCTCCTCGTGGGTTATGTGCACCTCCTGACAAATCCTCCTCCCATAGACGGACATGAGGGGTTACTAGTGATTGGTACACAGTTGCCTCTACACCTGTAGGTCACACTGACCTGAGAAACCGCTCTGCCCAACATGCCTCGTTACTGTAATGAAAACTGACATCCACGACCAAATTAGTTTGAAAGAAAAATGTGATAATGACTTTGATGTACTTTGATGACTTTGCATGTACACATAGTAGGGCTGGGCGATTAAGTGAGTTTCAATTTAAATTCAGATTTTGGCTTCCCATGATCATGAAAACAAGATAAGATAAAACTTTTTTTTTTATCCACTCCCATTTTCTATTTTTCTCCCATCCCAATTTCGTATCGTCCAATTCAACCCTCCTCTGTCTCGAACGCTGTTTCATGCCTCCCACAAGCCGGCTGCAATGTGGACGAAGTCATACAGTACATGGCACGAGACCCTTCCGATACTCGAGGTAGCAGCCGTCGCATCTTTTCACCTGCGCGGCCCGATCTTTCAGCGTCGGGGGTCTGCGCTTTGGAGGGACGCCGCCCCCATCGCTTCTTGATTCTATTGCCCAGGCGCACCAACCGACCTGTAGGAGTCGTTGTCCACAACGTCCGATCCCCACCCATCAGTTTCCCACCCCCTAATACTGCCAATGTGTATTAGTGCGGACGACCAGCCAAACTGAAAACAATGTGGAGAGCTGGGCTCGAACCCAGCGTCTCCAGCATTGGTGGTGAGTGCCTTGCCCACTGCACCACCTAGCCGCCCTAAGATAAAACAATTATTGTGCCACATAACGTGTTGCTCTCATTTTGTCTTGTATTGTAAATGCAGCACACCCTTCGTTCACAGCGGTGCACTCTGCTGTTCCAGCCCAGGTTGAGAGGGAGGAGGGAGCCACGGCACGTGTCTTTTTGTAACTTGCAGAAGATGATAGAAAGGAAGCGTTTGGTCAAGAAGAAAAGTGAAACAAATTCAGTCGATGCCATATGATGTTCTCAAATCAACTAATAATCGTGATTTCAATATTGATCATAATCAAAATTGTAATCAAATCATATCGTTATTATGATTTTTGCCATAATCGAGCAGCCCTAACACACCAGTATCACAAATAACAAAATATTAAGCTTGTCTGAAGAACATGTATGCAGTCATGCAATGATGCAGATATCAGAAAAGTAAACCGTTCACCGTTTCCCATGGACACAGTGAATAAACATGACAGAAGTGAAACTATCTTTGTTTTCTATTATTTAACTTTTGTTCTTATTTATATATATAAGATATTCAATCTGTCATGTTTATTCACTGTCTCCGTGGAAACGATGAACTGTTAACCTTATTTATTCAATAGGTTAAGGGAAAATGATATGACAGTAAGTAGCACCGGATGCAGGGAAAAAAAGTAGGTCTGCATGTTCCAATGTGTGGTCTATAATTGTAGCAACGTGGGTCAACACGGGGGTAGCGGTATGAATAATGTCCATGCGGTGTACTGGTGGTGTCGTGAGTTTGAGTCTGGTTCATGTCACATGTCATGCATACGGACGACTCCTCCCATGTTGCCTTCTACTCTGCTGCTGTCGAATGGTCCAGAAATGCCCTATAAATCTTAGGAAAACAAACGGAAATAAATCACAGGCAACATTTTAAAATCCGTGCTCTATGTTTAACCTTGTTCATGGCGTAGTCAGCTTATTTATAATGTTGGCAAACTAGGGGAGGGGTCATACAGATCTAGAATTTCCTGGTGGAAGGCAATAAGCGCAATAAGCACTTAAAGGACCACGGCAGTCTAATTCTGACTTCGCTCCATCACCAGAGATTGTCCCTGGCTTTTACGAATCTCCTGTGCATAGTAGGGATGGGCATGAGTAATGTCTTCCCAGACCGAGTACTCTCATGAATGAAATGGTAAAGGGCTGCATTTATATAGCGCTTTTATCCAAATTGTCCATTTATGCCTCACATTCACCCATTCCCTCACACATTCACACACTGACGGCGGAGATGACCATGCAAGGTGCCAACCTGCTCTTCAGGAGCAGTTAGGGGTTAAGTGTCTTGCTCAAGGACACTTCGACACACTGCCAGGAGGAGCAGGAATCGAACCGTGAACTGAACAGGGAACCTTCCGATCACCAGACGACCGTTCTACCTCCTGAGTCACTGTCACCCCACGGAATTACTTGAGACGTGCTCGAGTAATTGTTTAGAACGCATCTTAAACACTTTGGTTGCCATGGGTTAAATTCATGATATACCATAGGTTGCCGGCTCTATTTGTCTATGGAGAAGTACCCCTTCTTTGCATGGCTATAACTTTTTAAATTCTATTGCTACATTGCCATTATTAGGGCCCATTCAAAGTCCTATATGTATTGTTCATTGTGTAGCAACGTTAAACTTTTTCATTCACATATTCATAGTAAAGTATGGTCTAATGTATAAGTATGTTTTCATCTCTTTCTGCAGCTTTCTCCAGAACGTGATCTATAGCCCCAAATGCATTATATTGATGATGCAATACAGTTTTATGGCAATCAGCGCGATATAAAAAATTCCAACTAGACGTACTTCTAGAAGTTACTACACATCATCTGATGTTGACCGGATGGGCTAGGGGGCGTTTATAATTCCGTGGGCAGCGTTATACCAATCATCTAATGTGGGTCAAATGTTGATCATAGCAGTTAGTATCGAAGACGGTAATTTTACACGCTAAAACTCACCCGATCATCGTAGAGTAGAAATTTTATCATTATGGGATGTAGATTTACCCGGTCCATTTCCAGCTTGTATAATGGTATATACGTCCAAATCATGTTGTTTATCGAGTTATTGGCAATCGATCGCTATGTAGTGTGTCGAGATCGAGTCCCGGAACCTATAGCGAGTGCCCGGAAGTAATACGGCCGACCAGCACAATCTCCATAGCACTTCCTGTTAAGCGATTGCGCCGATCGGCCACCAGATGGCGGTCCTGAACCGCCAGAGAGCTCAGTGGGTCCTCCTGGTGGATCTCAGGCCAGCGGAGGGGAAATATGAATCCGATCGCAGATTTTTGAAATATTGATATAAGGACGCTGTAAAGCGTCCTCCGGCAACTTGAGCATGGCCGGGAATGACTCTTTTAAGCGTTTTCCGGCAGTCAAAGTGTTAAAGAGCATGATGGTAGCAATAGCCTGATATTGTGCAGAACCTTTTAGGTGAATATTATGACATGTTCTAGCGTTGCAGCTTGGCCAACAAGTGACGAAGACACTCTCTCACTGTGGTCACATGACACGCTGAATTAGAAAGTGATTACCGGACCAAATGGGGAGTTATAAACTGTGAATGGGTGAACAGTGACAATTTGACAAACACTTGCTACAGTATATTGTCAACAAATGTACTGGAGGGAGTTTCTCCAGTACATGTGTTGACAATATACTGTAACAAGTGTTTATACATACATCAGGCTGTTTGTGTTAGGATGAAACATTAAGGCCACGATCTCCCTGGGGGATGTGGATGTTTTGAGGTAATGTGGCCACTATCACAATCATGTACTCAGCGTTTCAGAAAATGTTTGTCTCCAAGAAAAGGCACGGTTTGCCTAACAAACGCTAATGTTCTTATAGTGAACGTAACTCATTCCCTCTCTTTAATGAAATCCCAAATCATTTATTTTTTGATTGATTGAAAATTGTATTAACAGATTGCAGAATGGGTACAATACAGTACAGCTCAATACACACAATTGTTAAGGGGATGCAGACCAGAGAAAGACTTTCGTCTTGTTTACATCAGGGTCCCCCATTTTCAATTCATCATAACATATATGACATGCATGACATACAGATAGACAGTACTGCTACATCTATACATTTATGACATACCAGATTTACAAATACAGTACTGTTTGTGATACAAAAAAAGAGTTTGAAAAAGAGAGTATATACATTTGACGAAGAAACTGTACATTGGAGGATGTGGGGGGGGGGGGGGCTGTACATTGGAGGTGGGGTGGGGGGGGGGGGGGGGATGGGTAGGCGGGGTGGGGGTAACTGTACATTGGATTATCGACGAAACCTTACTTGGTTCCAAGAAGAGGGTCTTGTGTATTACTGGGTTAGGACATTTACTGTACATTGGAGGGGGTTGGGTTAGGACATTTACAGGGGCCAGTTTCGAATTGCAGTCTCCCGTAGGTTCTCCTTGAGAGTGGTTTTAAAAGTGGGTAGTGATTCACATTCCTTTACAGCTGTGGGTAGGGCGTTCCACATTGATGTGGCATAATTCCGAAACGTGTTTAGTGCCTTGTTTGAGCCGAATCTGGGTTTAACATGATTTGTGGAGCTCCCTCTGGTGTCGTGGTATTCACTGACCTTTGGGAAGTATTTTGACATGTACATGGGTACGTTAGTCGTGTAGTGTATCTTGTAGACCAGGCCCATTGCAAGTTGCTGTACTCTGTCGTCTACTCTAAGCCATCCTAGGTTGTCAAAGTGGGCAGGGGTGAGGTTCTAGGAGTAAGGTCAAGCAGTAGTCTGACCAGTTTGTTTTGTGATGTTTGTAATTTTGTTTTTAGCGCCATTGAGGTGCTTTGGTACCATGAGGTGCAAGCATAGTCGTAGTACCCTTGAATGAGTGCTCCTGCCAGAGTCTTCAGGGTATTCTTGTTTACCAGAGAGGCGATCCGGTACAAGAATCTAGTTCGTTGGTTGACTTTTTTTTCATTACATTGGATGCCATTTTGTCACAGGAAAGATTTGCCTCTAGGATGGAACCTAGGTATGTAATTTCATCTTTCCTTGTGACAATATTGTCACCCACTGTAACTGAGAAGCCGTCGGCCTTGCTGAGTTTGTTATTTGAACCGAAGAGAATGGACTCTGTTTTACCCAGGTGTAATGATAGTTTGTTGTCGGCGAGCCAGGTGCAGATTTTGCCTAGTTCCGAGCTGAGGGGTTTTTCAACCTGTAACTTGTTCTTGTCAGAGACCAGCAGGGCTGAGTCGTCCGCGAACAGGAACACGTTGCAGTCACAAGCTGACGACATGTCATTTGCATAAATTAGGAACAGTAGCGGTCCTAGTATGCTTCCTTGTGAAACACCACAGCTCACTGGCAGGAGGGGGGGATAGGGTACCGTTTACCTCCACCATCTGTTCTCTCCCCTCCAGGTAGGATTGCATCCAGCTCACTGATAGACTATCATTCAAAACCAATTGCTTTTAGCTTGTCAATCTCATAGCGAGAAGCTTTTTGGCTGTAACGCCTGCCAGAATAATTATTTTTGCATCTTAAGTATACAGTAGGTCTGTGTTCCAGCCGAGAGTCTGAAATCGCGATCAAGTCTCTTATTTCTGGACAGGCATTTTCATATGCATAACAAGATATTGCGCAGAGTCTCACTCACTCACTCACTCACTCACTCACTCACTCACTCACTCACTCACTCACTCACTCACTCACTCACTCACTCACTCACTCACTCACTCACTCACTCACTCACTCAATCACTCACTCACTCACTCACTCACTCACTCACGCACTCACTCACTCACTCACTCACTACTTTTAGATAACTCTATGCTAGCTTTTCGTGGTACACTCTCATGCTCCACAGCTAACCAGGAACAACCAGGACACACACAAGGAATTGGCATAACGACTAAATTGGTGACTAAAATGGGAGAAATTGGCTCACACAAACATAAATGTGTCTAGCGCTGCTTAACAGAGACGTGCTTATCGTGTGTCAGGAAATAACAAATTCAGTGTGGGGGGGAAACAGAAAATCCACTTTTCGACTTAGTCAACCAAACCAACCAATTAACTGACTTTGAGGGGACAGCTACATCTATGAGGGGACAGCCACAACTATGAGGGGACAGCCACATCTATGAGGGGAGGGGACAGCCACAACTATGAGGGGACAGCCACAACTATGAGGGGAGGGGACAGCCACAACTATGAGGGGACAGCCACAACTATGAGGGGAGGGGACAGCCACATCTATGAGGGGAGGGGACAGCCACATCTATGAGGGGAGGGGACAGCCACAACTATGAGGGGAGGGGACAGCCACAACTATGAGGGGAGGGGACAGCTACATCTATGAGGGGAGGGGACAGCCACATCTATGAGGGGAGGGGACAGCCACAACTATGAGGGGAGGGGACAGCTACATCTATGAGGGGAGGGGACAGCCACATCTATGAGGGGAGGGGACAGCCACAACTATGAGGGGAGGGGACAGCCACATCTATGAGGGGAGGGGACAGCCACAACTATGAGGGGAGGGGACAGCCACATATATCATGAGGGGAGGGGACAGCCACAACTATGAGGGGAGGGGACAGCCACATATATCATGAGGGGAGGGGACAGCCACAACTATGAGGGGAGGGGACAGCCACATATATCATGAGGGGAGGGGACAGCCACAACTATGAGGGGAGGGGACAGCCACATATATCATGAGGGGAGGGGACAGCCACAACTATGAGGGGAGGGGACAGCCACATATATCATGAGGGGACAGCCACATCTATGAGGGGAGGGGACGCGTGTATCACTTCCGCAACGGATTTGATTTCCGGGGTTGGCCTGATTGGCCGCGACGGCCACGTGACACGCGCTGCTGCTGGAGTTCACTTCGCCTTTCACATCGCTGCTGTTTAATAATATTGTCGCGTTGGCGAAAGCAGGATGAGAGAGCGTAGATTTCGCTGTGTATCATTTAATCATTTATCATTTAACATTTGAAAGGCATACATTGTTGTCATACAGAAGAACAGAATACTTTTATCCAAAATGCTTAGTTCTTACTGTTACTGTTAGAGACTGTGCTAGACAAATTAATGACTAATTCGGTCAGAAATAGCGTAACTAATAACGTTAGTAAGCACTGCTTATATGCTTATTATGTCTGCGGGGTACAGTAAACGTTTCTCCCGGTACATTCTGAAGAGCACACCGCTGTATGTTGGAGAACCAGCGGTCTTCCGCTCCTCCTCACTCGAGTGTGAGAGCAAAGCCGTGCAAGGGGGGCGGCACCTCGGCACAGCTCAGCCCTGTGTGACGCAAGCAGGAAGGAGGAGATGGGAGTCCTTCCAATCTGAATATGCTGTTTCTTTACACATATGTTGGATTATGAATATGTCCTAAAGGTAGTTTTGATGGCAGTCCTACAGGTCCTAAAGGTAGTTTTGATGGCAGTCCTACAGGTCCTAAAGGTAGTTTTGACGGCAGTCCTACAGGTCCTAAAGGTAGTTTTGACTGCAGTCCTACAGGTCCTAAAGGTAGTTTTGATGGCAAACCGATGGTGAACATAGGTGGAGCGTGTTGCGTCAATGGAGCTCATAACATAAAATGTTTTTATTTTCCCCAAATAATAATATTAATATCTGTGTAATAAAGATATTTGTGCTTGTCCATCTTATTATCTGTGCTTTACCAAATTCATATTCAGACTCATCCCTAGTGCCTATAATGTACGATATTGCTGATAAACTATGTCTTGTTTTGTGAGCTCATCACTGAAAATGAGGGTAACCTCAGTGTCTTACGAGTTGAAATAAATAAAATAAAATAAAATACCCAGTTCATGAATGTTTTTTTTTACATTTGCTGCTCTCAAAATCATCGGGCGCACAGGAAGTGACGAGCAGCAACAGCAGTTTGTTTGAAATGAATAGAAGACAAACTCTTGTGTGAAGTTTCAAGATGGAAACCAAGTCAATACAGTGCACAGTGCTAGGGCAATTGCTTATCGTCAACAGATGTTGCCAAAACAAACAAAAAGAAATCCTCCAAATTGTCACTTTAGAAATCAATGACAAACTGATGGTACAGTATGTGATTGGTGAGTTTGTGGAAATAACATTAAAGGTCCCTAAAGGCCGCCCTCGTTTCATGCTTCCGCCCGTCATTGTGTGGTTTTCTGTTCCAAATGGTTCAGAATTTCTGATGGCTTCGTTTTCCTAAGGGCTCTTATTTCAGACGTGCCCTGGGGTACAAAAGCCGGTTCCCATGGTTTTTGTGGTCTGGATCCCAGTGTTCTGTAACTCTATCCCAACCTGCTGCCAGCCTTCTTCCCCGGTGGTGGGGTCTAGCTTTACTGAGAAGGTAATCTTTAAACAACATCAAAGCCAGGTTAGAGAACTACACCAATTGGCAGCGTTACCACACTTGGTCATAATAATACACTTTATTCGTATAGCACCTTTCATACAAGAATTGCAGCCCAATGTGCTTCACGGCAGTGATGTAGACACAAAATAGACATGGGCATAAAATTAGCACTTTGGGTACCGTGGTTTAATTAAATTTAATTTCAAACCTTTATTTATTCTCGAGACATTGAGGTTTCCCTCATTTGCAATGCTGTGGAGAAGGCGGTAATAAGCATTTCAAAGTCATTGCTCTTTAATGTCTTATGCTGCCATTTGTAATTACAATTATTAATTCAAGAGTACAAGCTTTATGATCTCAAATGACTGTGATTGGATGAAGATAGGTCATGTGGTTGAAGATAGGTCATGTTGTTGAAGATAGGTCATGTGGTTGAAGATAGGTCATGTTGTTGAAGATAGGTCATGTGGTTGAAGATAGGTCATGTTGTTGAAGATGGGTCATGTGGTTGAAGATGGGTCATGTGGTTGAAGATAGGTCATGTGGTTGAAGATAGGTCATGTTGTTGAAGATAGGTCATGTGGTTGAAGATAGGTCATGTTGTTGAAGATGGGTCATGTGGTTGAAGATAGGTCATGTTGTTGAAGATGGGTCATGTAGTTGAAGGCTGGTTTGGCTTGTATGCAGCAGGGTGGAATCAGCCTGAGGTCGTTGCACCCTAGATTTAGAATATTATTATTATTATTTGTTAACACTTTCTGTATACGTATATATACGCGTTTGCTCGCCAACCGGTGAGTGCCAATAACGTATATATACGTTATTTTGTCCGTTTTCCTTTTTTTCGATTTTAGTATCATATACACTCTCACGGACCTCGGTGTGATTTTGAAATAGTAACGTGTCCAGGCGAACAACGCAAACGACTTCAGCAAAATTCACATAGCGCTCCATAACTCAGGAATTAGCCCGGATCACTCTGAAACGATACAATATTCACCACGGGATAACGCGCGGACGTATACAATATAATATAATCTGAAAGCACTACAGTCACAGTAACATAAAAGCTAGCAAGAGAGTAAAAAAATAATATAAAAAAAGATATAAAATAAGCAAGACTAAAACTAGTAAGGAGTAAAAAGAACACTAAAACTAGTAAAAGAGTAAAAAAAATACATAAAATAAGAGGGGCTAAAACTGGTAAAAGAACATAAAATGTGTGAGCTAAAACTAGATAAAAAGCAACAAAAGGCTCTATTAAAAAGATGAGTTTTGAGGCCCTTTTGAAAAGCATCTACAGGTGGTCAGGGAGAGCATTCCACAGACTGTAAGTTAGCGGATGAGCAGAAAGCCCAATCTCCCATGGTGCGGAGTTTGGTCCTTGGGCGCTGGGCAAGGTTTGCCTGGCCGGAGCGGAGATGTCGTGAGGGGTGATGAGATATCTTTAAGGTAGAGGAGGGCGTTTCCGTGGAGGCACTGGTGAGTGAGCAGAGAGACTTTGTACTCGATCCTGAGTGAGACAGGGATCCAGTGAAGGGACTTGAGGAGGAGGGTGTGATATGGTGGTATTTCCGCACTCCCATCAGGATCCTAGCAGCGCTATTCTGGATACATTGTAGCCTTTGGATGTTCTTGCTAGGGATCCCGATGAGGAGTAATCCAGCCTGGAGGAGACAAAGGCGTGGATGAGCTATTCGTTGTCTGACAGAGTGAGTGAGTGAGTGTGGGGCGAAATTACCTAATAACTCCACCAGGAGGAATATGACGTGCTCTACCTCACAAAATGACCTAATACTTCCCCTAATTTGCATATTCATTACGATTGTGCACGGATGAATTTCAGTGAAAAGGCAGAGTGCGAAGTGTTTGGTCTACTACTCGACTCAATATCTGTGACTTTGTGGTTTGTATCCGTTGCTCTCACACAATCAAGGTTCGAATGCTGAAGTTCATGCTGTCCGGCCAGCAAACGCCTCCACGCGGGCGGGCATCGCGTAATCTCTTGTGTAGCTGAGGTCTTTTTAGAAAGGCCTGGTTCTAAACAAGGTCATTGATATGATTAAGCTCTGGCATGGGCACGGCTCGTGGTGACTTTGATAGCTGGGGCCAAGGAGAGAGCCAAGGTGCCTTTGACTGGACACGATATTGGTGACGCAGGAGAGGAGGAGGGAGGGAGGGAGGGAGGGAGGGAGGGAGGGAGTGAGTGAGTGAGTCAGGGAGTCTCCATCGCCTTTTTAGGCCCAAGTTTGAATGAAACCCACTGTTCTGTTGAGCCTGCTAGTGATTAATTGGTGCCAAGTTTCTTTTTTGGGTGAATGGAAACCAATGAGAATAAAGACCACCTAGAGGCCTAGTACAAGAGTGTGTGTGTGTGTGTGTGTGTGTGGGGGGGGGGGGGGGGGGGGGGGGGGTCATTTATTGCATCATTTGGTCTAATTATAACTTTCCCCCGCAGGAAATGTAACTTCAAGGTTTACTGCAGGAAACGTTCTAGTGAAGGTGCCACTGGGCCGGGGGTGGGAGGGGGGGGGGGGGTTGGTTATATCGTAGACGGAGCGTTTACTTCATTACTACTTCCATTGATTCACATTGTGCTTGGTTGTAGTTTCTTTTGATTTAGCTAGCACAATCAAACACAAAATCAAATGAAATGTTGGAGAAAAAAAAATCCATTTGTTTTTATAAATTATATATAATTAAATAAATAAATAAGCCCATCATTTAGAAAACAAATGTTTTTTTTCTTGAGGTGCTGGGGTTCTTTAGTCGAGGTGTCGGCTGTAGGCAGTTTCAGTGAAGCTCGAACTCATGGTCTGTTTAACGTAAACATCTGCGCTCAGTTGATGGATAATTCATGTAGTTGTTGTTGGTAGTTTTGTACAGGGGTCCTGTCTGGTCATGGAAAATCTTTTTTGATTTTGATGTTTTGAAAATGATACACTTTTTTGTGAATGTTATGCATGACAGCTGGTAGAAGGAATAATAACCAAAATAATACATTTCCTGATAATATGTCCTAGATAGATGGGTAGATGGATAGATAGATAGATAGATAGATAGATAGATAGATAGATAGATAGATAGATAGATAGATAGATAGATAGATAGATAGATAGATAGATAGATAGTTTATTAGCCACTAGGCTGGTGGAATTGGTCTTTGGTACAGTATGCTATACTCTGCAGCAGACAAACACAATACAGGGGTACGATCGACATATAACATTTAAGCAAAAATGTGTTGGAAGGGAACCCTGTTTGTAGTCTTAATGATATAGTTGTATTAAAATGAAGATATTTTAGATTATTATTTGGACCAAACATCACCACTAGACACCATAGGCCTGACGCCTCTGTCCCTGACCCACTAGACACCAATCATCCCCCCCCCCCCCCCCCCCCCCCAGACTCAAAAAGAACTGCCCCCTCGCTGGAGACATTTAAGTCCCGACTAAAAACACACCTTTACTCCCTAGCCTTCAATAAACCTGATTTTCCCACACCCTAACTCACACACTCCCATGCATGTTTATCTTGCCCCTTCCCCCTCGTATCTGTTCTTGTGTTCTTCTGGCTGTGCTATATTGTACTATATCCGTATGTTGGCTTACTGCCGTCTTGTTCTCTGATTGTACTGTCTTATCCTGTTGTGCCTTTTTGTATTTTTGTATTATGATTTTTTATGCTTTGACTGTAGTACAGCACTTTGGTTGGCTCTTGGGTTTTTAAATGTGCTTTATGAATAAATGACTTGAAATGACTTGACCTGTATTGTCCTCAAGTGTTTCTGGCTGCTTGCTTGTCCTCTGACCTGTCGTCTATCTGTATTGTCTGTGGACCGCTGCTGTAATAAGTGCTCCTTCAAGGGGAAGGACAATGGAGCCACGTGCTGCCACTTATCATTATCGTGCTCTCAACAGTAGCACTGTGTTATCTAGGCCCTTATCCGAACGCGGCGGCTAATAACCTTGAGTGGTGGTGAGGAAATACTGCTGGGCTTGATACCAAGAGTTGACCTGTTTTTGTTTAGAGCACTGATGTCAAGAGTTGACTTGTCTTTGTTTAGAGCACTGATGTCAAGAGTTGACTTGTCTTTGTTTAGAGCACTGATACCAAGAGTTGACTTGTCTTTGTTTAGAGGACTGATGTCAAGAGTTGACTTGATCCAACATCATCCTTCATTACAAAAAAGAACATTCTAGAGAGATGTACTGTATAGATTTATTTAGTTTTATTTAACATGAATGTTGTTTTTGTTTGTATGTTTGTCATGCAAACAATTTTAAGTAAAAAGAAAATTCCCCAAAAAAGAAAAGAGACGTTTTACTTGTTTTTATTAAAAAGATGTAATAACATTCTGTTATACTTTACACTCGTTGGCCTCCATCTTTATCAGTGCATCATTTGCCTAATGTTCTTTTAAGCTGCCATTATGTGTGGACTGTCCTGGACTAACCTGTTACCGTACGTGTGTCTCCGCAGGTTATGCTGCCCAAAAGCTGTCTGAGTCTCAGTGAGAAAGAGAAGGGCTAAAGCCCCACCGCACCGAAACCCAACTGTCCACGGTCTCCCCCCGGGAGCGAACTCTACTGCGGGCGCCATGAGCAACCCCAGCGTTCCCAAGCAGGACGCGGCGCCACCGGGTATTCACTGTGTAAGTCCACTCATTCACACAGCCGGTATTGCATTCTCAATGCGATTCCCAATGTTAACCCCGATTCAGTGGGCCTGTAATGAATAGAAATATCGAATAAAAGAAATAACGATCAAATAACGAGTATACTCGTTGTTGACGTTCAATGATTGCCGGCCAATAACGAGTATAATCGTTGTTGGCAGTGAATGAGTTAAAGCCCCTCCGTGTTTTGGCATCAGACTGTATATTTTGGATTGTTTGTGTACAAATCAAGTCCGTTTTCCATCCAGTCCCCCAGACTGCATCTACTATATAAACGATTGGATCTGACTTCAGAAATGTTAAAAATAGTCTCCCTCTCCCCCTGGAGCACCGACAAGAGACCACACCCCCACCACCCCCTTGTTGTTGGCAGATTGAGAGTGTCAGAGGTTTACGCAACTGGACCCTTCCTTCCCCTTTTTTCTTAAGCCAATGTCTCTGGAATACTAAAGTGACTTACAGTGCACACTTTGACACAGCAATGTTGTTGTCGGAATGACTGTGTGGTAAAGGCTCTTGAGGCCAGCTGGAGTAAGACCAAGGTCAGTGGCCAAAGAAGCGGACATTCCTCTCCCGGATTAGGGGGAGGGCTCTCAGTACTGTGATCTTTGGATGATGATTGAGTTGCAGAGGCAGGTCACAGTCAATTAAGCTTTTTATAGAACATTAACTTAGTAATAGCCTGGTTAGCCAGGGGTCAACGGGTTCATATTCCTGCCCCGGATAGGCTTCTCAAGAAGTTGCATTTTTCTCGTCTCCAAATCAAATTGACCGATATTTAGCTTAAAGGTAGAATCTGTAATGCCGTCAAACGGTGACCTCTAGGCTTGTTACTGCGCTTTGTTTACATGTTCTGTTTTTGTCTGATGTGCAAGTTGGAGTTGAGTGGGGGATATAGGGGCTGGGGTTGCTAGTGCTGGCCACACCTCAATTCACAGTACAATGAGGTATTGTCCAAACCACACACCAGACCAAAACAAAACATGCAGTTCCCCAAAGCGGGGCTTTTTTTTTTGCCTAGAGGTCGCTGTTTGACGGCATCACAGATTCTATCTTTAAATATATGAATCACAAAACAAGTCTTCATGTACAGTACAACACGCAGTGCAGTGAGACAGCGGTGCTTTAGTGACATAAAACACACCCCAGTGCTCATAAAACGCACTCCAGGAAAGGGCCGCTTTCCCCCGAACTCTAGCATTTCTTCAGTGTTCAGTCAGTCAGCTGCTTCCTATCCGTAGTTGCTCAGTCATGTGGCAGTCCAGAGGCCCCCCCCCAAGGTTTACTCTCACCGGACACGAACAACCAAGAGGGAGAGAATGTCTGAAACCTATCACCCCCCCCCCACCCCACCCGCCATAGAGCTGTACAGACGCTTCAGGAGCTACAGTATACAACACTGCTATGCTCTGCCTCCAATCCAGCGAGAGCAGAGGTGTGGGATTCCATGTGCGGTTTTCACCCTTCAAAGCTACGGTTGCAATAAAGCGGCAAGAGGAAATGTCTGAGATTCGTGAGCCTAGCTACAAATGATGAAGCACGACGATGTAATAATAATAGAGGCCTTTCATGTTATGTTTAGAACGCTTGTGTGCCTCCATGAGATCCAATGTATCAACAAATGTAATAGTAACTTAGGCTTATTATTACTGGATATTGCGGTGGAACAGCAACGGGACAATGGTCGCACGCTCCTATCTAATCACAAGTTGTCGGAGCACAGGACATTCTAAAGCTTTGTTTCTGTTTTCAATCGGGATATTAGTTAGACACGGCCCCGGGTAAATGTGTTTCAACTCTGCAAACAGGCAGTTGGGGGTGACGAAGACGCTCACGTAAGATAAAGGTGTGTGCATTTGTGTTTGCTCTGACGGAGCCTTGACCGTCATTGGTTATTCTCTAGAAATGTTCCTCATGAACGTTAATGATTTATCTATCTTAACAGTTTTGTAGACCCGTGTCTGTGTGCGGTTGGGGACTTCTGAATACGCCTAACGTGATGAAACGGGCTAATTGATCGTCCTGCTTGTGAGTCACTTTCCTCGTCACCCGACATGGGAGCGGACGAAAAGGCGTAGAGCAGGGCTGGACGTTTAGGAAAAAGTCTCCATATTGCGCGTAGATCTTTCTTTTACTGTTTAAACAGGGAAGGCAAATACAGCCTACGTTGCGAGACCTGTTACTTGTGTTTGAATTGAATGGATTTTCTATATACAGCAAAGGTGAGTTTGTACAGTACAGTTGGAAGTGGAACCGGGATGACTCAATACATTGTGGGAGACCAAAAGCGTGTGTTTTTTGGGGGGGGGGGGGGGGTCACATAGAGGGTTTTGGACGCTCTCCATTTGTGAGTGTAATATTGACTATAGTTGAACTGAATATAGTGAATCTAGTCCTAGTTATGACACATCAGGTTATATCATGTAAAACGGCTTCTATTCAGTCCTGTTCCTTGTGTGACATTTACTGTATACTCGATATGAACTTTGGAACTCTTTTGTGTGTTGTCTAGTTCTTGTGTGTTTGAGACGCACACATGCTCTGAGCTACACTGTCAACACACAACAGCCAACCTGGCTTGTGTTAAATGGCTATAGGGTTACAGTATGTGAGCCACGGTGATAATTACTTTAGCTTAATGAGTGACTGATTACTGAAAGTCACCCTTCGGATGCCTAGACTCCCTGTCACGGGAACGGAGTGTCTTTACAAGTCTGCCTAAAGAGTACTAGCAAGTTCAGTCTGCCGCCATCTTGATTTGAAGTCACTGGTAAATCACTGATTTTAGAATAGTTAATTTGGTCAAAAAGGACAAATCTGTGATAGAAGAATGCACCCCGAAGAATGCCCCCCCCCCCCCCATCCAGTGGTTTCTTCCAGAGTCCTTAGTTACCATGGGAACCACTCACCACTCACCGCATGAGTGCATGGCAGAGATCGCGATTGATAATTGATAATTATTATATTTTGGAATTCTATCCTTATGGCAAATGTCTGCATTTATATAGTGCTTTTATTCAAAGCGCTTTACAATTTGTTCCTCACATTTGACCCATTCACTCACACATTCACACACCGACGGCGGAGGCAACCATACAAGGTGCCAACCTGCTCATCGGGAGCAGTTAGGGGTTAAGTGTCTTGCTCAAGGACACTTCGGCACGCTGCCCAGGACGAGTGGGAATCTAACCAGGACCCTCCGGATAACCAGACGACTGCTCTACCTACCGAGCCACTGATATATCCCCCCATTATATCATTATATCCCGATCAGCAGAGCCTACATGTGAACAAGATAACTTGAATAGCTTTCATTCTAAACTTTAAACATTTGTGTTGCACATTCATGACCACTAGAGGAAGAACCCTATTGATTTTGGTGACCCTGTGACCTTTCCTCTAGCGCCACCATCAGGCCAAACCTTCAACGTTCAAATTAGTATCTCCTGAATCGTTAGTCATACAGTGATGATATCCAGAGATGTGTCTGCTCATGGACATCAAATCTGCCATAAGGCCGGACCTACATGTATGAAGTCCATTGGAATTTCCATTAGAAAATGATCTTTTTTCCCCTACTTGCTGTTGCTGTTAGCCTGTTCACCTGATTCTCACCAATCTTGCTGTGTGGAATCTGGGGACTAACATCTTTATATGTGTCATTTAGATAATTGACGGGCTAATATGGGATAATATGACCCTCAGATCTAATCAAATTTTGGAAAAAGGCATGGAAAACAGGAAGTGATTTGTTACTTGTGAACACACTGTCCAATTTCCACCGAACTTGACAAATATGTTTGCCTTATAACAATAACAAGGAGGCCTGTGACGTTCTGAGTCATCTTGCCTCATGGTGGCGCCATTCTTATACGACTAAAAACATGAACTACTCCTCACCAGCTTGGATAAGGGGCATGGTAAAAAGGTGGATTGAGAATTGGGGCCGTTCGGGGGATATAGCCTTTGTCTACCACCGACGGAACATGTCTAGCTAGAATTTTGAGTTCTAATCACACCAGTTTGATTGAATATGCTTATCGAATACAAATCCTTTCAAATCCCTTATCGAATATTTTATAGTTAATAATTTGAAGGGGAAAATACCCATTTCTTAGGTAAAGATTGTGCATTGCTTTCATTGTATACAATATTATTTCAGCGAAGTAATGACACAATTATTATAAATAACTGAAGTCGAGGGGAGTTGTAAAAGAGTGGTGGGAGCTCCACAGAGCATTCACACAGCATTCACCCTAAGATAATTCACACAGAGCATTCACACAGAGCATTCACACAGAGCATTCACACAGAGCATTCACCCTAAGAGAATTCACACAGATCATTCACACAGAGCATTCACCCTAAGATAATTCACACAGAGCATTCACACAGAGCATTCACCCAACAAAAGATGGAGAGGTCTAATACCAAAGAAACAATGTTGAATTTCACTTACTCAACAGATCTGTATTCTCTCACTTGTCTACTTTCTGAGCGGTGACTGGCGCTACAGTACATCTCCTATGTACAAATAAACACAAGTACCATGACATCTCCATTGGAACTAAATATACATCCAAGCAAAAAAAATATAGAAAAAAAAGAGGTTTATATTCTAGCATGGCCAGAAGCAATCTGCAAAAGAGGTTTATATTCTAGTATGGCTAGAAGCAATATGCAAAAGAGGTTTATATTCTAGCATGGATAGAAGGTCTAAACCAGAATCAAAACCTTTTGTTGTAAGAGCTTGTATATGGCAAACATGCTATAATTCTTTAAAGCAGAAGTATTTTTAGGCTTGTATTGATTTGTAAATATTATATCTGTTTTGAGGTATGATGACATGAGAAACTCATGGACAAACTGTATTTCCAATTATGAGTATTATTCTTAACGTGACTTAAGTCTATACTAGTCATTCACAATTCAACTGGGCCTTCAACTGACAGTCAACAAGAATTAAAGCTTTTGCATAGAGGTTGGAAATAGCTTGTGTGTCATGATGATCTGATCCCTCAGAGCGTAGAGAGAGGGACACTGTTATTAAGACAGGAGCGCCTCCTTGCAGACTGACATGAAGATATCCAAGAATGCATCGACGTGACAGTTCCAGTATTACATGATCAATCCACTGCTGGCCGCCTCACTGCCACTCATCCCCTGTCCCTCAGCTACATGCTGACTCTGTGGGATTTGAGCCACCTACCTACCAGCTCAGATAATCTCTTCTACAGCCACTCTACAGGAGTCCAGCTGAGCACACACACACACACACGCACACACACACACACACACACACACACGATGGGGCTCAGGAGGTAGAGCAGTCGTCTGGTAATCCGGAGGTACCCGGGCAGCGTGTCGAAGTGTCCTTGAGCAAGACAATTAACCCCTAATTGCTCCTGATGAGCTGATTGGCACCTTGCATGGTTGCCTTCGCCGTCTGTGTGTGAGTGAATGGGTAAATGTGAGGAACAAATTGTAAAGTGCTTTGGATAAAAGCGCTATATAAAATGCAGCCATTTACCAAATGCAGCCATTTACACACACACACACACACACACACACACACACACACACACACACACACACACACACACACACACACACACACACACACACACACACACACACACACACACACACACACACACACACACACACACACACACACACACACACACACACACACACACACACACACACACACACACACACACACACACACACACACACACACACACCCATACCCCTGCACCTGCACACACACCTGCACAACCCACACTGTTCCTCACGCTAGCTCCGGCTAGTTAGCCACAGACCAATGCAAAGTCAATGGGGTCAAGCTCCTGTCTGTACAATGGGGTCAAGCTCCTGTCTGTACACTGACCAAAGACAACTGAAATCTACTTTGTGTTCTGTGGAGTAGATTTCAGTTGTCTTTAGTTGTCAGCTTGTATCGGAGGAGGCATGTGGTAGTCTACACCCTCCACAGGCTGACGGTAGGGCAGCGCAACGACCAGGAGGGAATTGGCATGACTACAAAATTGGGGGATGGGTGAAAGAGGTGAAAAGGCAAAAGATATGTAAAGTATAAAAAGAAAAAAGAACTATCCCTTTAATGTAAAACCCTACATGGCATTGCCTCACAAAAATATTTTTTCTTGTCATCAGCTGATCTATTTCCTTTCATTTATCACGTCTAATGGCAGGAGGTTTGTGTGAAGATGTGTCTATTTCCTGTGTCAACGCACAACCTCCAGTGGTGTCAGCATGGACTTCTCTTGTCCCCTAGTTCCTGATTTCCAAATGCACATTGAAAGGCCGTTATTTCTCACAGTGGATACTAATAGTATATCCAGTAGTCTGACTATAACAGTTCCACTTACTGACATGGTTATTATTAGTGTCTTATTAATTGCTTGTTGTCAATGCGAAGGGTGAATTACTCCGGTCATTCATGACTCAAGCATTTGATAACGACACTGTCTGAATGATGTAATGAGCCCATGACACTGCGAGCGTGTGGCTCTTCATGGCACCTACTCAGTGCCAATATCAAATTCTCAGCACGTCGACATTACCATCTTCCATGGGCTCACACGGAATCTGTTGATACCAAACACTTCATCATGCTAGCTTACATAGAGCTCTGGTGTTCCTATGGTGCGTTTTTACATTTGAGAGAATTTTGAAAAAAGTCATGGGTACAAGACCGTGTAGGGGCGGCACAGTGGTTAGCACTGCTGCCTCACAGCACAAAGGTCCTGGGTGCGTGAATACTTTCCCTAAGTGGGTTGTACTTCCGTGTTCGGTTTGCGCGACCTGATTGGCCACTGATGTTTCTGGTCATGTGACATGTGCGCCAATCGTGTGGCGCCTAGTTCTGCGCCTATTTCCGGCTCTAACAGCCTGCAAACTACCTAACGCCTAGTTCTATCACTGGTTAAGCTTAGGCGACTCGTTCGAAGTTGGTTAAGGTTAGAGTTTGGTATCAGGGCTGGTGTTCTATCGCCCTGCTCTAAGACAAACTCTAACCGTAACCAACTTCGAAAGAGCTAAGCTTAACCGGTGGCAGAACTAGGCGTTACACGATTGGCGCACATGTCACATGACCAGAAACGTCAGTGGCCAATCGGATTCCGCAAACCGAACGCAAAAGTACAACCCGCTTAGGGAAAGTATTCACACGTCCTGGGTTCGAACCCCAGCAGGTTCTGTGGAGTTTGCATGTTCTCCCTGTGTTCGCGTGGGTTTCCTCCAGGTACTCTGGTTTCCTCCCACACCATGAAGACATGCATGTTAGGCAGAGACTACAGACGAAAGCTAGCTCATTAGCTAATTCTGGCACATTTACATTGATGTGGAAACTGAAGATGTTGATTATTGTGCACTGTCCCTGGGTAAAACATTTAATAAAAATTTAATAAATAAACTAATGCAAAACTACATCTTTCCAGGAAAAGGTTAATTGCATTTGACGACCAAAATAGTAAAATCAACAGACATAATACACTATTGAATGTATATACTTATCTGACTAGTTTTCATGTTTTTAGTGTTCAAATAGTAGTTGTGCTCTTGTGATTGGTCAAAGGTCGATTGATAAGGCATATGGGTACTGTAGTAGATACCATAGAAATGAGTAGATTACGATATTATGAAGCACTTTTTCTGAAAGAATACCTGAAAACATTTACAATATGGTTTGGCTGCTGTATACTTAGTCATAGTTTTGATCTTCAATGGGTGGCCACAATGGGGGGTAATCACAGTGGAACCTCACTCAAGCTTTAATAAGGCAGAGCAGTATGGTGATAGATAAGTCCTATCCTCACCATTTCCATGCAATCTTTCCATCCCGTCATTGGAAAAATTGCTGCACAAACTGAAATAATTTGAAACTAATAATAAATAATAAAACTTGGGCGGTCAGGTGGTATAGCGGAGATTGCGCTCATCACCAATGCAAGAGACTGCGGTCTCGACTCCCTGAGTCAGCATTGCCTTGGCTTGGGCTGATCGCTATACTAACTCGTTTGGCTGAGTTAGGGGGAGGGAAGCCGTGGGTGGGAAACTGGCGTTGTGGACAGCAACGCCTACAGGTCAGGTTTGGGCGCTTGCTCAGCGGAGGCAGGACTCGAGGAAGGCAGCGTGACCTCCCACGCGTTACACTTCACCAATGAGAGTCCTCACTGCCAGGTGAGAAGAGAGCCACTGGCTGTCGCCGCACGTGTCGGAGGAAGCGTGCGGATGACCTCAGGGTTCCCTTGTACCGACCAGTAGGAGAACATGCGCACAACAACCAGGTATAGGGGAGGGGGGGGGGGGGGGGGGGGGGGGGGGGGGGAATTGGCACAACGACTAAATTGGGACGGGGAGAAAACAGAGAAAAAAATCGGAGAAAGAGATAAAAAAAAAAGAGAATAATAATAAAACTCTAAACCTTTTTATAATGTTATTCGTTGTTGACCAGATCAATACTTCAAGCACACTGTAAAGTTTAAACCACCGGAGTAATCTGTCAGTTCCACTCCAAGCCCCACAATACCTTCAAAGTCTGCACGTGTCAGTCCGATCATACTCACAAAGGTTTATTTTCTTCCGTCAATATTAACCTCTGGAAAAGAGTCTTAAAAAACATCTTGCACCTATGCGGCCACATTGTCCTCCAAGTCCTTTCTCACAAGAGGTTGATTGATTGAAAACGCGCCCGTCAATATTTAGGCTACACATGGACAAAGTTAAAATGTGGAAATGAATGTCAATACGCTCCATTGTTCCCCGGGCTGTTCAAACACGGCCGTGTCCTTTCAGGCGACGTGTGTCCTCAAAGTCGTGTTTGTTCTCCCTCGGCCCGGCCGGCGGGGCAGATTGCCGGTGGTGGCATACTTACGAGATAGGGCTGTGATTAGGATATCACGAGGCTTTGATAGGCAAGGAGGGAAGGGGATGCCTCCTGCCACCCGTTCTTAACCGAGGCGGTGAGTTTCAGAGCTCCAGTGTTGCTCCGACACCTGTGAGTCGATCACCCTGAACTTGGCCATGAGCGAGGTAAGTCACCGAAACCAACGGGGCCAAGGCACGAGAAAATGTATTCGCCTTTCAGTCATCTGTTTGTTGATTTATTGTATTTCTTTTCTTTTCTTGGGTGGATTTTATGGGGATCTTTTTTCTTTCTTTTTTTACCGATCTCACCTTCGCTTAGTGGTGCAATGGCTCAGCGCAAGCATTATGCACAGGGGCTTGTTATTGCACATGGTTCTGGTTGTGGAAAATTCTTTCACCTCGCTGAGAATCCCTCGCACGCCTTTCCCACCTCTCGAGACTGACTGTGAAGCAGTGATATGAATGAGAGGTCTCTGTGAAAACAAACTAAGTCAGCTAGGGTTGCAGTCCTCTGGCCCTCCTCCACCTCAGGACAGTTTTTGTGATTTATAGTTTTTATTGTAAATGGCTGCATTTATATATCTTTTTATCCAAAGCGCTTTACAATTTGTTCCTCACATTTGACCCGTTCACTCACACATTCACACACCGACGGCGGAGGCGACCATGCAAGGTGCCGACCTGCTCATCAGGAGCAATTAGGGGTTAAGTGTCAATGACACTTGGACAAGCTGCCCGGGAGGAGCGGTAATTGAACCGGGAACCTCCGGATTACCAGACGACTGCTCTACCTCCCGAGCCACTGTCGCCCCCAAGTACCACACGTACAGCGTATGGATTGTACAGTGCAAGAAATAAAATGTGAAAATAGAATGTACGCGGTACACAGTACTTTTTCTTGCAGTGCAAGAACTTGAATAATAACAATTGGAATTGATGAGGAGAGATGGGAGAATGTGAAAAGAAAAAGAGAGAAAGGAAAAAGAGAAATAAATATATATAATTATAATTTAATAAAGAAATTTTTTAGCTCAAGAGAGTTAGAGATGAGTCGAAACGTCGATCAGTGCCCATGTGAGATTCCCACTTATTCCATTTCATCAAGTAAAGTTCAACATTATCCACAAGTCTGAAGGGCAGAGTTTGGGTGTCAGGGAAGAAGAGATTGGCAGCCTTGATTATACTGTATGTAATTATGCTGTGGATGGTCACTGTTTAAGCCTATTTTGAAACAGGCTCTATTTTGGCTTTTAACACATTCAGGGCCATTCGATTTCCCCATCTAGCTATAGCACGGCCAGGTTTTCATTACATAGTTTCATTGTGCTTCACGATGTTTGTAGAGCTAAATCTATATTTTATATTATAGCTATGGATACAATACCATGGTCATTTGACAGTAACTATCTTCCGTTCAAGATGCAAAAAAGAATAAATCTTTTCATGAATACGTTCATGCGTTATCCCGTGGTGAATATGAGTATAATTTCGGAATGATCCGGGCTAATTCCTGGGAGGCTGGCTATAGGACGCAACGTGAATTCTACTAAAACCATTGGCGTTTCGTCCCTGGACACGCTATTATTTTCAAATCAAATGCATATGATAGGTATTATGTTTCATCATGAATGCATGAAAGGGGGTGGGGGGGGTCGTTTCTGATTAATTGATTGCCAATAACGGCATTCGTTATTACCACAACCCACGCCGGTCAGGGGGATGGGTATGAAAACCATGCACGATCAAGCTGAAATTGACGTCAGATTGTCCTTACCTGTGGTCGGTGGTATTCCAAAAAGAATATTCCAATTATTTGATCGCCATCTGGTCCATCCTATGCCCATCTGGTCCATGACATAACCCACCACAACATATGGATCGGGGGTCCCGAAAACGATTCAATGCGATCGAGTGAAGCCCTAGGTTTCCCATTATTAGAAAAGAGCGCCCGGAGCGGTTTAAAGGTAGCACCCGGTCTGGAACAGGGTTTACTGCACTCTCGATACTGCCTACTAGCAGGATCTGGCCGGTACTGCACCTTCGGAGTCCCAGTATGCTTTTAACGGCAACATACAGGTCCCTGACATTGAATAGGATATTAAAAAAAGGGAAAACAATCCAAAAATGTATATATACGTTTATATATACGTTTATATGTTTATATATATATTAGAGGTGGGCATAGATTTTTTTTTATCTAGATTAATCTATCTGCAATCCTGGAGTTAATCTAGATTAAAATGGCTCATTTGAAGTCTGCCGAAGGCATTCAAAATATGTGTGTTCTACCTAGGGATGGGTATCGTTAGGATTTTATCGATACTACTACTCTTATCGATACTGCTTAACGGTTTGGTACTTTATCGACATTGCTTTATTATTTATAACTTTAGAAATAAATATTATTTCTTCAGCAGCAGCAATGTTCTTTTATATAACTTTATAAATAAATATAATAAATAAATATTATTTCTTCAGCAACAGCAGCAACAATGTTTTAAATGGGTCTGAATTATAGACTTTTTATAATAAACAACAAATGTAAGATAAAAAAAACTATATACACTGAATGATTAGTTGTTACCTAAAGCCCTTGGACTCCACTGTAGAGAAGGGGTGCAGGCCTTTGACAACAAACTGGGTCACAGCCCTGTGACACTCGTTACCCCTATCCTCTGTCGTCCTTCCTAGCTGCTAGGGTGAAGGGACTTTGTGCTTGGCTGGGACCGGTGGTGGTAGAGGGAGGAGGGGTGGGCTGGGACATGGTGGCTGCAGCCTCAGCCTGACGAATGACGATCTATAAAAAGTTGTCATCTTTCAAATATATTTGTAGCTAAACAATTAGCTAAGCAATTATATTTTATTTATTAGCCTATTTGTAATAATTCGTTATTAGCCTAGCTAACTCCGTATCTTGGCTTACCTGCAGTGGACGTGGATGGAGATGGAACACTGCGAGCAAGGCAGTCGAAAACGGCGCATTTCTGCAGACTAATATGTTTTGACAACAGATGTTTTGACAAATTGCTTGTATTGCCACCCTTACTTGCAAATGTTTTATTGCACTTGTGGCAACGTGCGTTGTCGCAACTTGTCGGCATCGACTTTCGTAAAGTGTACCCAGACTTTTGTTTTGTTCTCTCCGCCATGATGAGCGCAGAGCTCGGTCTGGGGGAGTTCAACGCGGAGCCACGGACAGGCCCCTCCCTTAAGTACCCGTATGTGTATTTTGTGTGAGTGTGTGTGGCTCGCTGAGTCGCTGCGGCTTGCTTCTCGTGCAGACAGAGAGAGGAGAGGAGACCCCAAACTTTGAGAATAGATTAACGGCTGCAATTTCTTTCCTGTGCGATAACAGTCTGAGTAACGGCCCAGCTCTAATATATATATATACATTTTTGGCCGTTAACAGCTGGCGCCCAATAACGAATGGCCCCGAAAGTGTTAAAGGACCACACCAGTTTTAAATTATTATTATTATTATTATTATTATTATTATTATTATTATTATTATTATTATTATTATTATTATTATTATTATTATTATTATTATTATTATTATTATTATTATTATTATTATTATTATTATTATTATTATTATTATTATTATTATTATTATTGTTTGTATTATGTACACGTCATTCTTGCCTTGAGACTAAAATCAAGGTGCCTTTCTTTTTTCATAGTCTTTTACCGTTACTGGAACATTAGTATCTTCTGCCGATTCACCACTGCCATTGGCTTCCAATGTATCTGAAAATGTTAAACCACTACATGAACTAATCAATCAAATTTGACTAAAATGCCATGCTGCTGAAAGGTATTGCCATTGTGATGTAATACATACAGTGTCTGAGGAAGAATTCCTCTTCCTTTTAATGTGTTAATCGGGGTGGAGAGTGCAGCCGTTCAATTTGTCTGTGAGAGAGAAGTAGAGGAGGTCGGTTTTCAGCCAGGCATGATTCAGGCCACCTAAAGGGAGATAATGATTGGGAGATGCAGGTAGATTTGGTAGGAAAACGTGTTGTTCCATGAGAGATAGTTAGCACTAACTTGAGGCCAGACCTAGAATTAGGGTCTGCTAGTCAGCAGATCATTTATTTTATAGAATCTACTGTGTCTTGGGAGGATTCAGTGGAGGAGGCTTATGAAAGGAAAAAGCAGATAGATATGCAGACTTGGCAGCAGAAACTGAACAGCGAGGATGGAAAGCTAGGGTTTGTCTGGTAGAAGTAGGATGCAGAGATTTATAGCACAATCTACTTTATTTATTTATTGGCAGAGTTGGGGATTGTCGAAAGAAGCATTGAAATCAGTCGGTGGATTTGGTTGACGAGAAATTATGTCAGCTGGGGGCCAAAATAAACACAGAGTAAGATTATTCCTTTTCTTCTCTGCTGTTTCTGTTTCATATTGTTATCAGAAATAGTTCAATTTATGACATAAGGGACGACATAGGGGAGACAGTGGCTCAGGAGGTAGAGCGGCAGCATTTCAAAGTGTCCTTGAGCAAGACACTTAACCCTGCTCCCCATGAGCAGGTTGGCACCTTGCATGGTTCCCGCCGCCATCAGTGTGTGAATGTGTGAGTGAATATGACTGAGGCATAAGTTGGATAAAAGCACTATATAAATGCAGTAAACCCTGGTCATATGCTGGCTCTCACTGCCTATCTATCTACACAGTGGGATGTGGTGGCCATTAGGGGCCATGTAGTAGAGTATGTCAATACAGATGTGGAGAGTTTCATGGGTTTATGTGGCATTTAAGACACATTTTAAGACACAAGATACAATGGAACCCTATGAATTGGTAGAAAATACCTTTTTTTTCACATACTCATATTCATTTTCAGTTACAGTGAACGATTATAAAGAAAGAAGGGATATTGACTTGGAACCAATGTCGAAGTGTCAAAAAGCCTGGTATGGTCCCTTTTGAGGCTATTTTGAAACCAGGTTCTCTTTTAGATTTTCAACTCGTTTCCGTGAAAATACTGTGGAACAAAACGGGTGATTAACTTTCAGCCGCGCTTGAAAGGTTTTTCAAGAGAACAAACTATTCAGAGATGTTCTGTACGTTGAAAGCAACACTCAGCGGCGTTATCAAAGCCACTCGCATACCGGATCTGTCAGTTTATAGCATTGATTGAATGGTCTTTGGCACTCAGCAGGCTGCTTTTACTAGAGGTAACTGAGGTGAAGATAGAGTCAAATAGAAACTGTGATTGAGTAACATTTTAATTTGACTGTGGGTCAACATTGAATGTGTGCCAGGGTACGTAGGTAACCTGTTGTTCCCCTGGATGTCGTGCTGCAGCCTGGGAGGTGTAGTGGTTACGCCATTGTTTCCGGCCGGTCCACCTCGCTTGGAATTGCAATGTATTTCCAATGGACACATTTCTAAATTGTCTAGTAACTAGGGCTGTCCCCGACTAAGGATTTGGATAGTCGACTTTGATTGGCCGAAATTAGCCGATAGTCGACTATTAGTCGACTATGAAAAAAAAATTATAATTTTTTTTTTTGTATCATTCTATTTGGGCTGTGGGGGGTGCTTAATGTCTGAAGGAGTCGACGGAAGGCTTCTTGTCCTCTGCAAAAGCATGCACTTGGTCCACTGATGGATACATCTTGATATTTGTCTAGTCTAGTGTGTTCATTAGATGGGTGAAATCCTCTTTCAGTGCCTCTGTGCCTGTTTTCTTATGCAGTTAGCCTCTGGTATGCGTGCCATTAGCGTTAGCCACGCTTCTAGGCCTCTTTTCTTTTGGAAAGAATGATAAAAAAATATTATACAAAATAAAAATAAAAAAATAAATAAAAAAATAAAGATTATAATACTTTTTTATTTCTGCATTTTGCATTCGACTAAGAGGTTGGCAGTCGACTACGGCTCATTTCGATCGATTAGTCGACTATTCGACTAATGGGGGTCAGCCCTACTAGTAACAAAACAAATAAAGCATGAACATTGGCATGGTGTTTGTATTCATCCACAATCTATAGCTCGACATGAAACGATTCGCAATTAATTGTTAAATAATTACGTATAATTTAATTTAAACCAAAAATGCTCAAACAATAATGTTAGTGATAGGAGGGAACAAAAAATGGAAAGCTTGCCAATGTTCATGAGGCAGAATTATTACAATAGCGGATAATACATTTGCCCAATGATGAATCCCTATACGGCTGGACCGCCGGGAAACTAAAGTGACGTCAGACTACACCTCCCTATAGGCTCTGTGTGGCTCCAGGTAGGTCCCCTGTCGTTCCCCTGGACCTCGTGCTGCAGCCTGTGGTGGTTTCTAGGCTCTGTGTGGCTCAGCCAGGGGTGTAACTCCAGATTCTGGGCCCCATGAAAGAATGTATTTGTAGGCCCCCAGTGAATGCGAGCGCGCGTAAGCGGATTTTTTTTTTTGCCATTTTTTTATTGATGAAAACGCATAATATGGTTTTTACCTATACATTCGGATCAGCAGTTCAGCACCTGCACTGTTGGTGGGTGAGCCTAGTAAAGGATGTCGCATTGCGTTCATCTTCAATGAATGGACCAATGCAATAGTCTACCAAAGCCCCCCCTCTCTCTCTATATATCTCACACACACACACACACACACACACACACTTCAGAAACAAATCATCCTAAGCTACCCCCCCCAGCTACGCCCCTGGGCTCAGCAGGCCTGAAAGCCAGGCTTTTTGCTCTCACACCTGCGTGTGGTATTTAAATGTGGTCAGAGCGCAACTTCTCATGCTAGTGTGTAGCGGGTCACTAGAGCTGACCGCTTTGTGTAACAATAAAGAGTTGGAACTTTTTTGTATTGGCCCGCTTGGAAGTAGGAGCTGGGTATCGGCACTGATCACCCAATTCGATTTTTGATTCAATATCGATTTGATTAGGCTTGATGCCGGCACTGGTTTCAGGAGGCCAGCAGCACCTGAACTTGATGTCAACATTTAAACATTGTCCACAGTAGTTCACCAGAAACTAGGGAAACACATGTGCAGAATGGGAGCCACGCTACAAATAACATTTACAAACATCTTCACACATCCACTGAAAAAAGGCATAGGTTAAAAAAGAATCTTCTTGGGATTTTAATAATGGATTCGATTGCATTCAAATTAAACTATTTGATATTGTTTTCTTTCTATTATCTCCCCCCGCCCTACTTGGAAGGAGTACCTCTATAACCGCTGTGCGGTTGGTTGATGTGTTTGTTTGTTTGTTTGTTGGTTTATTCGTGTGTGAGAGTGCATTCATGCGGTTGCTTCCTCAGCTGCACATGCGTCCTCCACAGACTCTGCCACTGCACAACCTCCCCTCCCCTACAGTATAAACCACAGACTCTGCCACTGCACAACCCTCCCCTCCCCTACAGTATAAACCACAGACTCTGCCACTGCACAACCCTCCCCTCACCTACAGTATAAACCACTCCTGCACTTGTTGACGCCATGCATATTAGGCCTATATACTTCCAAGCTGTTTAACCCCCTTACTTAACCCTTGCAGTGTTCCCTCATCCCCCATGTTCTCATTTGATCTCTTTTCGCTGTAAATTATATACAGTCGATTTTCTGTATGGTGCTGAGCATAGACCCATAAGATCATTAAATGCCTATGTCTCCAATTAAGTGCAGCTGGAGGTGGGAGTGGAGATGGAGCTGAATTAATTGGAGCTGGAGGTGAATTAAGTGGATCTAGAAGTGAATTAAGTGGAGTTGGAGGTGAATTAAGTGGAGTTGGGGGTGAATTAAGTGGAGCTGGAGATTAATTAAGCAGAGTTGGAGGTGAATTAAATGGAGTTGGAGGTGAATTTAGTGGATCTAGAAGTGAATTAAGTGGAGTTGGAGGTGAATTTAGTGAATCTAGAAGTGAATTAAGTGGATCTGGAGGAGAATTCAGTGGATCTGGAGGAGAATTCAGTGGATCTGGAATTGAATTAAGTGGAGCTGAAGGTGATTTCAGTGGATCTGGAAGTGAATTAAGTGTGTTGGAGGTCAATTCAGTGGATCTAGAAGTGAATTAAGTGGATCTAGAAGTGAATTAAGTGGAGTTGGAGGTGAATTCAGTGGATCTGGAAGTGAATTAAGTGGATCTGGAAGTGAATTAAGTGGATCTGGAAGTGAATTAAGTGGATCTGGAGGTGAATTAGATGTGGATGGGAGGAGCTTAATTGCATGTCACCGTGTGCTTCCCGGGGCTGGCGCTGGAGAAAGTGGAATATATGGAGTACGTGTTTGATGACATGAGAACCGTTTGAGGGCACGACACATGAGCCGTGGACGCCCGATCATCTTCAGCCTCCAGCGCAGGTGGGGGGTCGCCACGGGAACCGCTGGGTCTGTGCAGTAGCCACGGCAACATGCGCTTAGCCTTGTGTGGACACAGTATAATCCTGCCTGCAGCACGCCCACCTGCTCTGCCCCACCAGCCTGTCCTTATCACAACACCCCACTAGCGGAGCAGAGCGGGGTCACAGCGGGGGCACCGCTGGGGCCTTGGCATGCCGCTGGGGGGAAACAGATCATTTGCATCCTTATGACATCCACATGATCGCTGGAACACATCCACATGATCGCTGGAAACACCCACCAGCGCAAGAGGAGCGTCATTGATCAAAGCGCATGGCCTTTTTGTTTTCAATTTTAAAGCTGATTTCATGCTATGAGAAGGGCCCCAGCTTGGGATCTAGCGGTGTTTTCTCATGACCACAACTCCCTCTAGTGTTGGTTTA
The DNA here is from genome assembly GCF_963971535.1 of Notolepis coatsorum. Classification (NCBI taxonomy): domain Eukaryota; kingdom Metazoa; phylum Chordata; class Actinopteri; order Aulopiformes; family Paralepididae; genus Notolepis; species Notolepis coatsorum. The sequence continues at coordinate 18,263,840 of NC_140176.1, read as the reverse complement.
ACGATACACACACACACACACACACGTCAAGTCAAGTCAAGAGTTTTATTTGTCACGGCATACAAGCATACAGTGAAATGCCCGCAGCGATTGTGCAACAATACAATAAGAATAGGATGAGAATAAGACATTTGTGCAATAATACAAGTAATAAGAATAAGACATAACAGGTATAATGTACATAAAGTTTACAAAAAGCATGGTAAGACATGGTAAGGTCCTGCGATAGTGCAATACAATGTTAGCTACGGATGAGGCACTGGGTCTTATGTACACTACTATACAATGCTATACTATACAATCTACAGTTATACTATGTTTCCTTATGGAGCTGGAGGTGAATTAAGTGGAGCTGGAGATGAATTAAGAGGAGTTGGAGGTGAATTAAGTGGAGCTGGAGATGAATTAAGAGGTGTTGGAGGTGAATTAAGTGGAGCTGGAGATGAATTAAGAGGTGTTGGAGGTGAATTAAGTGGAGCTGGAGATGAATTAAGAGGTGTTGGAGGTGAATTAAGTGGAGCTGGAGATGAATTAAGAGGGGTTGGAGGTGAATTAAGTAATTCACACACACACACACACACACATACACACACACACACACACACACACACACACACACAAACACCCACACAGGGGACCCTGATGTAAACAAGACAAACGTCTTTCTCAGGTCTGCATCCCCTTAACAATTGTGTGTATTGAGCCGTACTGTATTGTACCCATTCTGCAATCTGTTAAATAAAGTTTTCATTCATTCACACACAGACTTTGATCCATGGACCAGTTTGGAATTAGCGAGTGACCTCAGAGATTGTGCCATGTTTTTAACCGTTACCGTTCGATCTCTTTCCAGGGCCTTATTGTATTTATTCAGTCCTGTTCTTTCCTCTCTCTACAGCCAGAGGCTGCTGCTGCCTCATCCCTGCGGGCGCCGGCGCGGGCAGAGGAAGAAGAGGAGGATGATGGGGACCTGAACAAAGCCCTGGGAGTCCAGAGCTTCCAGCAGATCCTCAGCCCGGCCTCCAGAGTCCCCGACGAGCAGCTCCGCAACTACCATGAGGAGGACATCGAATGTAAGCGTGCAGGAGCTCCTGTGTTCATCTTTACACACAAACTAATACGTAGACATTTTCCTTAGCATCTATTAGCTCTAATAGCTCGCTCTGTTGTGTGTGTGTGTGTGTGTGTGTGTGTGTGTGTGTGTGTGTGTGTGTGTGTGTGTGTGTGTGTGTGTGTGTGTGTGTGTGTGTGTGTGTGTGTGTGTGTGTGTGTGTGTGTGTGTGCAGCTACAACATAATAATAATAATAATAATGGATTGGATTTATATAGCGCTCTTCATGACACCCCAGTGACCCCAGAGCGCTTACAGAGTCCATTATTCGTTCATACACAGTCATACCGGTGGTGGTAAGCTACAATTGCAGCCAGAGCTGCCCTGAGGCAGACTCACGGAAGCGTGGCGAATAATCATCGCCTACGGCCCCTCCGACCACCACCAACATTCATTCACATGCATACACATTCATACGAGGCAAGTAGGTTAAGTGTCTTGCCCAAGGACACAACGGCAGTGGGATGGACATGGGCTTGAGCGGGATTCAAACCACCAACCCTTCGATCATTGGACGACCCGCTCTACCCCTGAGCCACGCCGCCCCACAAACCACAGTTTTGTACCATTGGCTGCGCAGTTAGAGGTTAAAGGAACACGGCAACATTTGGGGGAAATTAGCTTACCGTCTTCTCCAGAAAGAGACGAGAAGATGGATACCAGTTTCCTCTCTGTGCGTTCAGTAGAAAGCTATCTGGCTGCACGTTAGCCTAGCTTAGCACAATGAATGGAAGCTGACAGTGCCCGTTAGCCTAGGCATTGGCCAACTAACACCTCTCCCGAAGGCTAACCGGCACTGTCCGCTTCCATTCATTGTGCTAAGCTAGGCTAACGTGCAGCCAGATAGGAGAAGACGATAAGCTAATTTCCCAAATTGTTGCTGTGTTCCTTTAAGTGCCTTGTTGTTGAGGGAGGAGAGCTTCCCCTGCTCAGTACGTCCCTCCTCTGATGATGCATTCAGCTGATCCTCATCAACTCGGAAAGTCTGAAACGTACTGTATCACATGATCAAGTCTTATTCATGAGGCGATAGCTTTCTGGCATTAACTAGTAGCGGCCAATCAGATCCAAGGCAGCAGATCCACAATGCTTCATGTAGAGAATAAAGCATCGTTTGTGATTTATTTTACACTACAAAAGGTGAAAGGTCAGTGATGCATCATCACACGTCATAGACTCTGGGATCACTGAAGCGGCCCAGGTTTACCTCTTGTATTTACCACTTGGTTGGCCATTCAAACACAACTTCCCCGGTGGTAAGTTGTGGACAGTTGTGGAAAAGGGACATTGAGGTTTTACCCTAATTTACAATGCCGTCAAGTAGGGGTGGGAATCGCCAGAGACCTCACGATACGATACTATCGCGATACTTGCGTCACGATACGATAGTATCGCGATACTAAATATATCGCGATACGCTGAGTATTGCGGAATATATATATTTTTTTGTAATCTTTTTTTTTTATCAAATTTTATTATTACCTTTTTTCAACTGCAAAGTAAAACTTTGTCAACATGTTTTATCTAATACAATAAAGTTCAGTCTGTTCATCTCACTTCAATTATTTTTATTGCAGAACGTGGTATTTTCTCAAGCAGACAGATGTAAACACTGTAATCTGTGTTGCATGTACCTGACAAACTGAACTGTTTGTATTACAGTCATATTCCAACTTAACTGAATGCACATGTGTGTGGACTACTGTACTATTACAGGTATTGAAATGAACAATGCAACTTCCTTATACAATAATTTTTTTTTATGAATAATTAAATATCGATACTTGGCGTCCCTGTATCGATACAGTATCGCCGCGCAAAGTATCGCGATACTACTACGTATCGATTTCCCCCCCCACCCCTACCGTCAAGATTACAAATACAAACAGTTCAGAATAAAAGGGATCAAACACATTTGCATAAATGGGACAGTTTAAAAAGAGAGGAAAAACAAGGAAAGAGATCAAATAAAAAACTGTTACACACTGAGGTAGGGAGGTTTGTGATCATGTTCTTAAATTGCTCATAGGATAGTAGTGGGGTATTGATTTTGGGAGTGAGTTGAAGATCATTCCAGGAAGCTGGTGCATCGAAACAAAAGGCAGACTTACCATTGATTGATTGATTGAAAACTTTATTAACAGATTGCAGAATGGGTACAGTACAGTACAGCTCAATACATACAATTGTTAAGGGGATGCAGACCAGAGAAAGACTTTCATCTTGTTTACATCAGGGTCCCCCATTTTCACCAAGTTAAGACTCGTGGGACCTCATGGGGGAGCGACAGTGGCTCAGGAGGTAGAGCGGTCGTCTGGTAATCAGAAGGTTCCCGGTTTGATTCTGGCTCCTCCCGGCAGTGTGTCGAAGTGTCCTTGAGCAAGACATTTAACACCCTCACTGCTCCCGGTGAGCAGGTTAGCACCTTCTTGCACGGTCGCCTGTGTAAATGTGTTGAGTGAATGTGAGGCATAATGGTGTAAAGCGCTTTGGGTAAAAGCGCTATATAAATCTATTTACCAAGTGTAAGCCAATCACTTGAACAGGTCAGATAAGGTCCATAATTCCAATCTAGCATCATTGAAATCCACAGGAGCAAATCAAATAAAATTTATTTTGTAAGGCCCGACAACACACGTTAATGTCCCCATGGGCCGGACACGTCTTCTTTAAAACAAGTCGAGAAGAAACATCACAATACATCGAGAACAAAACAAAAAACACCATGAAATCCAAAATAAAATGTAAAATAATAAATAAATAAATAAATAAATGCAACTAAAAATCACTAAAAACCTAGCAATAGAAAAAAAAAAAAAAAAAAAGCACCACAGGCAATGTGGAGGGGAGAAACCTTAGAAGGGCTGTTCAAGGGGGGGTCTCCCTTCTTAGATGTCGGTGTGTTGCCAGGACATGCCTGTTGATTACCCTAACCACCAACCCCTCCCCCCAGACCACCGCCACTCCTCTCACCACATCCACCGGCCGCTGTGCAAGTTGCCCTCAGAGGGACGGAGGAAGAAGGGTGGCAAGAAGAGGAAGAAGAGCAAGGAGCACCTGGGCAGCCCTGGCCCCAACGCCACCGCCATAGAGGAAGGGGAGGATGAGGAGGAGGAGGAGGAGGAAGAGGGTGCAGAAGTCTCCACTCCCACCATGGAGACGGATCATGAGGCCAAAGATGTGCAAGTAATGTGATTTGATTAGCTTCTGCACACACTCATACAGTTACACACACACACACACACACGCACGCACACGCACACACACACACCTGGGAGCTGCCCAGTAGGGGAGAACGGGGGACGTTGTCACACTTTTTACTCTAGTGTGTGAATTGCTCATAATCAAAACATCTTTCAATAGTCATTCCTACAGTACATTCAATTGAAGCTTAAGATGTTGGCTTGAAATGTGTTATGTATCCCTCTCATTTTCCAACGTATTGTAACAAAGAGTTAATCACCTATCAAAGACACTCTGACACATTGTGACAACCAACCCCATCATGGGGATGGTTGTCACACACTATGGGGTTGGTTGTCACCATGTGTTTTAAAACTTTTAATGGGAAAATCTTAAAAAGAATTAGATTTCAGATAATGATTGAAGAAGTGCGTCTTTAGTCGACGGCGAAAGATTGGACGGGTTTCGGCTGTCCTAACTGGGGTGGGTAGTTCATTCCACCATTGTGGGGCAAGGACTGAGAATAGACAAGAAGGCAGAACTAAATTTGAAAGTTTAATTGCATTGACAAGTTGACAAATACATAACTTAATGCATCTTAATGAACATAAACAGGAAACACATCTTTAGGCCATCCTATATAACAAAATAAGAACACAATAAATCGGCCTAACAATAATAGCCTACACAACATGTGACAACCAACCCCAAAGAAAATGTGACGACCAACCCCAACTGGAATGTCTTGATAGCATCAAGATTAACAGCCATCTAACAACTAGTTAGCTAGCTAACAACAATCTAAACTATAGCTATCCCTTCACACTTTTTAAGGGTAATAATTGTTTCATTATAAACCAATTGTGTAAAAGCCTAGAAGAAAAATACTGAGGAGCGGAATATTTACAAATGGACATGAAAAACACAAAAAATCCTCTCACCTCAAATTCAGCTGTTTCACTCCAAATATGACAATGTAGGTGAACTCTGACCCCAATTCTGGACATTTAAATACCAAAGTATGGGAGACAGGATCCTCTGGTGGTGAAATATAATGAATGTGACAACCTACCCGTGTGACAACGTCCCCCGTTCTCCCCTTCTACTGTGCAACAGAGCAGCTCCACTGTAGCTGTTCAGTGAGTTGCCTCAAGGGCAGTTCAGCAGTAGTTGTGTAGGTAGTTGTGTAGGTAGGGTTATGGTTAGAGGTAGTTGTGTAGGTAGTTGTGTAGGTAGGGTTATGGTTAGAGGTAGTTGTGTAGGTAGTTGTGTAGGTAGGGTTATGGTTAGAGGTAGTTGTGTAGGTAGTTGTGTAGGTAGGGTTATGGTTAGAGGTAGTTGTGTAGGTAGTTGTGTAGGTAGGGTTATGGTTAGAGGTAGTTGTGTAGGTAGGGTTATGGTTAGAGGTAGTTGTGTAGGCAGTTGTGTAGGTAGGGTTAGAGGGAGGGAGGGGAGAGCATTAATTATTCACCACATTTCTGCCAATGAGATGGTTTGGAACAGTCCACTCACAACCCTGTTTCTCTAAAAAGAAAAGAACCCCCCCCCCCTGCCTTGTTTGTCTATATACACTTGCCTGCAAATTAAAAAGATTGGTTTATCTAACAACTTCACTGTGGTTAAAAAGGTTGTGAGAATGTTAAACAGTGAGAGGGTTAGGCTGTCAGGATTAGAGGATCATTTTGATGGCGCGGCTGTGTTACCCAATCTCATCCCATACAATAGTATGGACATTTTTCCTCTATGAATATTTCAGTATGGCCTTAATCATTCAACAGTGGGTGTCAGGTTGCACATACTATGCACACTAAGGATGCACCAATACCGATACTGGTATCGGATATCGGTCCGATACCAGGTTAAAATAGGGTTTTGGAGAATTTCCCCAATACTAAAATCTGATACCAACGTGACTTGATTTGCTTCTTAATATGTAGAAGCAAAAGTAGTTAGATCTCTTAAATGGACAACAATTTATTATATATCCCAATAAAAATATTTTGACATTTTCCTCCCACTTTCTCTCAATTTAGTCGTTATACTAATTCCCCACATGTATCATGGTCTCCTCCGATACATGTGGAGTCGCCAGCCGCTTCTTTTCACCCGACGGCTAGAAGTTTCCCCTAAAGAAAACATGACTGCTTTTTACCTGATTAAGTCACAAAAAATTACAAAGATGTAAAGCCATTTCAAGTCCATACTACATTTGTATTCATTTTTCTACTGCCAATGATGCATATTTTAACTATAACTATATAAAAAATGGAATACTCTGTTTCAGTACTTGTAAGTGTTTCAGTAGTATTTTCAATCCCCTCCACAGTTCTTTTTGTCCGATGAAGACACCCACACGTCCAGGCCTGGCAAAGACAGCCCCTACCCGGCGCGTGAGCTGAAAATCGTAGCAGAGTCTGAGGGCATGGACACTGAGGATTCCACCGCTACAGAGTGAGTGAAGTGTTAACTTCTGAAAACACCTCTAATGTTGTTTTGCCTTATCCTGTTAAGCCCTAGCCCTATTTAAAAAAATATAATAATCCGCCTAAAAATACATACCTAAGTAAATGGAAGATTGCTCCACTTCTACAAGGTCCATTTGTATGCATGTTCTTGGTATCTAGGGACATCTATGGATCTCATGGAATGTATTCCCAGTGTCAGGAATATTGTGTCTGTTTAGGCTTGAGTAAATTGTTGATGAAACAAAGGAGAATATAAATTATGATTTTTCTTTGCATCTTTGACACCATGCTAAAAATGACCAGACATGAAAAACGGCCACTGAGCTCGTTCAGCACCTTCTTGAGATCATGGGTACAAAAATCTAAGCAAATGAATAAAGGGAAGATGATTAAACATAATGTTTTGTAGATACAGTACTGAATTCTGCCATCCGGACACATGCAATTTGAAATATTATTATAGAATATAATATAGAATACCAGGCCTATAAATTACCTTATTATAGCCAACTTGCACATCTATGGATCGGGCCAAATCTCCTCTTTCAAATGAGTTCAATTTGGATTTAGTATCTCCAGGCGTGCACTCCAATCTATGCTAATAACATTCAGTTTTGTGATAGAGAATCCAGATAAATAAGATAAATAAAAAAAATTCATACCGAAGTAATTTGCTTGCAGGAAGCTGGAATCGTCTGGGAAAGGTAGTTTTTCGATATTTCAACGCTCATTGAGAGCTCTGGATGCCCTCTCCTCATATGACTACAACTGGCGACGGCCACTAATAAAAAATGGCGGATATTCGCTAAATTATTAAGACATTCCATAAACTAAAATCTCCCTAATAACACAAAATATACACTATGACTGCTGTTGTGACATGGTTAGGGTCTTTACTCTTGGATACATTTGGGGGGGGGAAAACACTACTTAATGTCATACAATCTGGAGAGATTGATTTATGATGTGATGTCATTTGCGGTCCGCCGATGGACCGCTCGGCCTAAAGAGGTTAAAGGAACCAGCCAACATTATGGGAAATTCGCTTACCATGTTCTCCAGAGTCAAAGCTAGCAAGGTAGCCTAGTTTATCACAAATGAATGGAAGCGGATACGGATCAGCTAGCCTAGCTGTTGACCGAAAACACCTCTCCCAGAGTTTTAAGCTAGGCTATCTGATCCGTATCTACTTCCATTAATTTGTGCTAAGCTAGTTTGCAGCCGGATAGTTTTCTACTAAACGCACAGAGAAGAAATTGGTATATATTCTTGTCTAACTCTGGAGAAGACTGTAAGTGTATTTCCCATAATGTTCCCATAATGTTGGCTAGGATGGAAAACGTAATCTTTAACTTTACTCAGATTCACCGGAAATTCTCATTATTGGCCCTGACCAATAGGGATGTCTCGATTGGAGCTGAAACATTGGTATCATAGCCTATATTAAGCTTGATCAAATTACAATCCTTTTTTGTTAAATTAAACATATGTATTAAACATGTATTTTACCTACATTGGATTGAAGTATGCACTGTGCAGCTGTATTATCTAGGAAATAAAAATATTGGATTGGGTCTCGGTATCGGCAGAATTACTATTAAATATTAAAAGAGGCAAAAGATCTTGATCAGGACATCCCTACTGACCAATATTGGCTAGGAAAATTCTGCAGTCTTTTTCTGTCTGCTAGCATTAAATGTGAACCCTACTTCCAAACTTGGCGTCACTTTTAATCCTGATTCTTGATCAAGTCTAGCTTTTTCCAGAATATTACTCAATTAAGAGCAGTTGTGTCCTTTCAAGATTTTTGAGAAAATGATCCATACTTTTTTGTTTTGGCTTGGACTTTAATGCTGTGTTCATATGCCTCAGTGAGTCTGCAGTAGAACAACTCCAGGTGGTTCAAAAGGCTGCTGCCAGGCTTTTGACTAAAACTACCCCACATCACTCCCATTTTAGATTCCTTGCACTAGCTAACATGTCATTAAATGCTTAATTTGATGTAGTGGTCGACCGTTTTTTCAATGGCAGATAACGATATTTAGAGAGCAGGGAGGCCTATGGTCAATATAATGTAGATGTAATATTTACATCTGATATATCTAATATAGAATGCAACAATAACAACAAATGAGACATAGAATTGCTGAACTTAAGCATTATTAGCTATTATTAGCTAGCTAGCTTAGCTCATTGATTACAGCTAGGTTTGCAGTTGCTAGATATAAAATATTGCAGTATTTCACCCTTCAAAATATCTGTGAGCTTTGGAGCCATATTTCCAGGTAATAGCATGTACTGTAGCATCCGTACGATCTCAAATGTTCATGTGATTCCATTAATATCGCTTTAGGATTACAACTGAGCCCACTAGAGCCCATGAAAGGTATGAATGAATGAATGAATGAATTATTTTATTTCGAATGTTTACAAATACAAATAAATAAAAAAATTTTTTTACCAAGCTCCTCCTTCTACCTCAGAGTTTGAGATTGTGTCTCTACAGCGCCTCAATATCCCATCAGTATTCTGACCAGGGACAGTTGGTTATCTCCAGGTTTGATCAGGGACAGTTGGTTATCCCCAGTTCTAGGTCTGACCAGGGACAGTTGGTTATCCCCAGGTCTAAGTCTGACCAGGGACTATTGGTTATCCCCAGGTCTAAGTCTTCTGATCAGGGACTATTGGTTATCCCCAGGTCTAAGTCTGACCAGGGACTATTGGTTATCCCCAGGTCTAATCTGACCAGGGACTATTGGTTATCCCCAGGTCTAAGTCTGACCAGGGACTATTGGTTATCCCCAGGTCTAATCTGATCAGGGACAGTTGGTTATCCCCAGGTATACGTTTGACCAGGGACAGTTGGTTATCCCCAGGTATACGTTTGACCAGGGACAGTTGGTTATCCCCAGTTCAAGGTCTGATCAGGGACAGTTGGTTATCCCCAGTTCAAGGTCTGATCAGGGACAGTTGGTTATCCCCAGTTCAAGGTCTGATCAGGGACCGTTGGTTATCTCCAGGTCAAGGTCTGATCAGGGACAGTTGGTTATCCCCAGGTCTAAGTCTTCTGATCAGGGACAGTTGGTTATCCCCAGTTCAAGGCTTGTCACTAAAGGTGACTGTGCTTTTGCAGTTTTTGCCCCCAAACCCTCCTCCCTCCACACACCAGGCCTGCCCCTCAATACAAGCTTTTAAGACACTTAAAAAAGGCACTTTTTATGTCTTGACAGTGTTTCCGTTTCCTGTGCTCTACAAATAAAGTTAATATTATTACAATAGAAACAGTAATCCTCCCTTTGGCTTATAATCACATCACACTTGCTGTGATTTCTACAGAACACGTTTTCGCCATGTTCCCGAAAGTGTTCTCCCAGCAACGTCTGTGACATTATTGTGATTGGTTGAGGCGGCTTTAGGTATTCTGATTGGATGAGACGTCTTTAGACGCATGCCTCGGCTTGGCCCCGAGGTACACACTGTCCGTTACCAAGTCCCAGGCATCTGGACAGCCTGCTGGGGGCCCGATGTGATGGACCCCGAATAATCCCACATTCAGAGACCCATATATCACCCGTCTCTGTAGAAAAACACCAACACACCTCACCACACCGCCCCCTGCCTCCACCTATGGCATTTTAGTCTTCCACCACGTTATCACCCCCTAGCCTGGACTTGGATAAAGCCTTGTGTGCCCTTTTACTTTGTTTCATTCTCTCTGAGAGAATGCCAATCACGGGAGGATTCCTACAACACCTTCCGATAGCCTTTGGATCATAGCAGCGGCAAAAAGTAGATTTTTTTCCCCTACAGAGGTGAAACGTTGGAATGTACATATCGCTAGTCTCTCTTTTTGCTGGCACAGTTGTGAGATATTTCTGAAGGAAAGGTGAGGTTATGGTGGCTGTAGCAGGTGTGCCCTGGAGTATTTCTCACAAGTCATTGCTGAGCATCTTTCTCTTTCTCTTTCTCTTGTTGGTGTAGTGTTCATGTAATTCAATGTAATCCTCTGTTGGTGTAGTGTTCATGTAATTCAATGTAATCCTCTGTTGGTGTAGTGTTCATGTAATTCAATGTACTTCTCTGTTGGTAATTATAGTGTCAATGTAATTCAATGTAATCCTCTGTTGGTGTAGTGTTCATGTAATTCAATGTACTTCTCTGTTGGTAATTATAGTGTTCATGTAATTCAATGTACTTCTCTGTTGGTAATTATAGTGTTCATGTAATTCAATGTAATTCTTTGTTGGTAATTATAGTGTTCATGTAATTCAATGTAATTCTCTGTTGGTATAGTGTTAATGTAATTCAGTGTAATTCTCTGTTGGGCCCTGATCTATTAGTTAACACCCTCCTCCTCCCTTTTTTCTGTACTTTGTAAAAAAAAACATCAGTCAAAGGCAAGTACCTTTTAAAATACGGAAATTAATTTGTCCTTTGCTGCATTCTAACCTAATCGTGTCTCTGGGTTTCTCCCCCCTCTGGTCCAGGACCCCCACTACTGTGCCGTCCGACCACCCACCCCTGGCGCGCGTCTCCAGCCGCGGCTACGACCTGCAGGAACGCCGGCGCACAGGCAACATGACGGGCGCTGAGCAGGCCAAGTACGAGCGCATCCCGACCGACGAGAGCGAGGCTCAGACCCTGGCCTCCGCCGACCTGGACGGCATCAAGAGTACGTATTGTTTTCAGACGGTCTCTGAGGCGCTTTGGGTGTCGCACATTTTTTTTTGGGATCTTCTAAAAATTATGCTTGGTGTTCTGATGCTCATCAGTGGTCATGTTATGTGTCGTATTGACAATGTGTCGTGTTATTGTTGTTATTGTCCACTGTGTGAGGTTCGTGTGAGAGTCTTTTAAATAATGTCTAGTTAAAGGGGAACTATGCCCAATTCATACATTGAATTAAATTCCGTTTGGACCCCAGGAAGAGTAGTCTCACTTTGGTGTAGACTAATGGGGATCCACAATAAAACAATAAAACTACAAAGATATTAGTGAAAGCAAACAACTGTCTCCCATATTTTTTTTAAATTTTTTTATTATGTTTTTGGTAGATTTGTATTTGTTTATTGGACAAGTCTGGCAGAGAGGAAGGATGGGAGAGAGATACGGGGGAAGACATTCGGCAACGGTCGCCGGGGTCCGGGAGTCGAACCCGGGACGGCCGTGTTGCACTACAGTGCGTTACGTGGTGCTGGTGCGCCACCCTGGCACCCCCTGTCTCCCATATTCAATAGTACAAAAACTCTCAACTTGTGATGTTATCGTGTATAAAGTCTGGAGCTGCACCACAGACGGGGGAATGTTGTGAGTATAACCGTACATTTTCGGTTTCAGAGCCGAGTGCATGACTATAACGACATAGACTACTAATACATAGTAGTATAAGACTCAAAGTACATCATTTATAGAATACATTTGGGTATAAAAAAAGAAGTCAAACATTCAGTCGGACCACAAAATCAGCCTCCCTTTTATCGTCTACGGAGCAGCTCCAGACTTTATACCTGATGACAACCCACGTTTGAGTCTTACTTCTCTGGTGTCTGGCTTTGAGTGAGAGAGTAGCTCATGTTCACCGATATTGACCGAACATTCTTCATTTTGGTGGCGTTCCCCTTTTAAACGTGCATCGTGATGCAGCGTGTTATTGTTGTGTAGGCGTGTCTATGGCCGTACAGGGTGAGTGTGCGTTCACAGTGCATGAGAGGACGGCGTGTGTGTGTGTTTGTCTCTCGGTCTCTTTGATATCTTTAACATTATTACCCCTCCAGCTGAGCGCTGTGATTATACTCGGTGGGGCGGGTGGGGCGGGTGGGGGTGCGGGGGGGTGCGGGGGGGGGTCCTCTGAAGGTTGGAATGCTCAGCAGAAGGAGGGGATGAGAGAGGACTGGAACAGGGGTACATTAATGAGGGTACCAGGAGTCTCTCGCTGTACTACAGTCAGCCCTGCTGCCCCTGCACCGGCCCCGCGGGGTGGGGGGGGGCCCATCGGCGAGGGGCAACGGTGATTTACGTCAGCGGGCGGGGGCGACCCCGCGGGGCGGAGGCAACGCAGCTTTATTGGGAGAGAGTGGCGGACAGGCCGGCGTAATTAAATTAGCCGTTCCCGCTGTCAGCTGAGGCCCCTGGAATCGGGCCCAAGCCAACGCTGTGGCTAATTGAGGAACCATTAGAGTCCGAACCAGGTACCATGAGTCCGAGGTATGTGAACATCAAAGTGGTTATAAATAAACCAGGTACTATGGATGGAGGTAGAGTTAAGTGTTTATAAACCAGGTACTATGGATGGAGTTATAGTTAAGTGGTTATAAATAAACCAGGTACTATGGATGGAGGTAAAGTTACGTGGTTATAAATAAACCAGGTACTATGGATGGAGGTAAAGTTACGTGGTTATAAATAAACCAGGTACTATGGATGTAGGTAAAGTTAAGTAAGGGATAATGTATAGCTACGAGGTCATTGTCGCAAAATAATTGACCGACACGGAGTTTAGAACTCCGGCAGCCGGCAGGTCTGTGGTCCGATTGCACTGATGACTGAGTGCAGCTGTGCATATGCTGAGCAGCTTTCATGACTGCGATCTGTGTGTCAGTGGGCTTGATTGGTCCAGCTGCGCACAGCAGTCATTATTGCTCGGCAGAGGTCCGTTATCGAGTAATAACGGACCTCTGACGAGCGCTATTGACCAATCACAATCAAGCATTTCGGCGAATGTTAAAACTCCATGTAATAAGTGGTTATAATCAATGCACAATGGATGGAGGCATGGGATAATCTGTAGAGCTAAGTGGTTATAAAGGAGATGGTATTGTGTGAGAGCTAAGTGGTCATACACAAGATAAGGCAAGATAATGTATCCCCCAAGATACTATGGATGGAGGTATGTGTTGGCCTTGGGGAGAAGTGGTTATAAAAGAGGATGATCTGGTCGTCCCCAGATGCGTCATTAGGCTTTGTGACACAAAGTGTGGGAGCTCAGTCAAATGGTCCATCGGTCGTCCTTCCTCTGTGTCTCCTCGTCTCTCTGCGTTCCGCCTTCACTAAATCAGCCTGGGAAAGTGGCTCAGTGTCTGGCCGCTGCTCAACCAGAGGAATTCTTAGATCGCCCGCCATCCCTCCCCTTCTGCGTGACCCCCTGTCGGTTAACACCTCTGTTCCCTAACGCATTGTGATGGTTTCAACCGACGGCAGATCAGGCGCCGGGGCAAAGAAACGGCTTGTTAAAGCTTGACGTGTGCAACTTGAAACGTGGACTCCGGTCCTGAGCGCCGCCCGCCGGGGTCACGCAGCCTGATGCCCGTGCCAGGTTTAGCCCACCGCTAAATCCCCCCTTCCTCCAAGAGCCATGTGAACGCCTGGCCCCATCCTACTGCACGGTCCGCCCCTCTCCCAAAGACTCACCTACACCACCATCACACACATCACTGAGTCACTTGGCCTGTGGACTTCTGCTGTGGACCGTTAGATCTAAAGACTTAGGTCTCGACACTAGAGTAGCTTAAGGGCAAGACGCTGTCACACGCCGCTGTCACACGCCGCTCGCCGCTGTCACACGCAGCTGTCAGACATGGCTGTCACACGCAGCTGTCTGACTTTTAAAACAAGGGGACTAACTGAACAGACGAACGAGGAGGAATATGCTGGGTTTTTTCCCCCCCTCAGAGGACTGCCTTGGTTTTTAGGTAATGAGTTCCAACATTGATGAATAACATCAAAAGCGTCACTCTTTGTTATATAGAAGTCACACCTGCTGATAAAGGTAAGGAACCTGGTGGGCCATCCCTTAGGTGTCGTAGTGTGTTACATCCTTATGACCAAACAGTGTGTCTTAAAGGACCATACCAGTGTCATTTTAATTTCTCGCCATTACCAGAGATTGTCTTTGTGTGCATAGGTGTATAAAGCGTATATGTTTCGGTAGATCTCAGCCTACCCTTCACACTGCCATTGGTATTGAAGAGGGGTGGAAATATACTTCCATGGAACTTGAAAGTTGCCAGGCATAGGTAATTCACCCTTCTGAAAACCACTGCGCCGTTGCGATCACTAATAGTACAGTGTTACTCTATTGCAAGCTATTCAAGTTTGTGCAGTAACCATGAGCACCCGGGAGTTAATAATAAGCACACTCAACTGAATGAAGTTGGACATGCAGGGCTTGTAGGAGCGTCAGAGAGGGTTTATACATCGGTACACTGGTTTTCAGGAGGTTGAGTTGTTTAGTAAGGTAGGCTGAGGTCAGTGTGAATGGTGTTTAGTAAGGTAGGCTGAGGTCAGTGTGAATGGAGTTTAGTAAGGTAGGCTGAGGTCGGTGTGAATGGTGTTTAGTAAGGTAGGCTGAGGTCAGTGTGAATGGTGTTTAGTAAGGTAGGCTGAGGTCGGTGTGAATGGTGTTTAGTAAGGTAGGCTGAGGTCGGTGTGAATGGTGTTTAGTAAGGTAGGCTGAGGTCGGTGTAAATGGTGTTTAGTAAGGTAGGCTGAGGTCGGTGTGAATGGTGTTTAGTAAGGTAGGCTGAGGTCAGTGTGAATGGTGTTTAGTAAGGTAGGCTGAGGTCGGTGTGAATGGTGTTTAGTAAGGTAGGCTGAGATCAGTGTGAATGGTGTTTAGTAAGGTAGGCTGAGGTCGGTGTGAATGGTGTTTAGTAAGGTAGGCTGAGGTCAGTGTGAATGGAGTTTAGTAAGGTAGGCTGAGGTCAGTGTGAATGGTGTTTAGTAAGGTAGGCTGAGGTCAGTGTGAATGGTGTTTAGTAAGGTAGGCTGAGGTCAGCTAAAACACCGTTTACACTTACGAACACAACATTTGTTGCTGACGGGGCCAATTTCTGGTAAACGTGAAAAGTCAAAAATATGGTCCTTCCTCTTAAGCCTCGAGGGGCCGTCGCACGTCGCAGCACATTTGCCCACGTCTGTCGACTTCAGGCTGTGTTATTATCAACCAATACATCGTTTGAAAGATAAAATCGCCGTTCGATGACACCCACGTGCTTCCAATCTCGGGTTATACAGTAAGACCAAACAGCCAACGAGCATCAGTTTCGGAAAAGTGACCACGTCCGGTTTCGCCTCCCGGTGAATGGTCCAGTCACCTCTGACGGTGAAAATGATTGACCGTTTTTGTAGCCAATGAAATTGTGGAGTTGACGATATCTTACATGAGGGATGTTTACTATGATAAAGGGAGAGTAGAACAAGAAGAAAGGAGAATTACGCCGTGCGACGTGCATTGGACCGGAGGGCCATTTTGGATAAGCATACAGATACAAACATTAGAAAAACATGTGTAAAACACAAATTTGTACTAAACCTGTACTAGATAAGACTTCAGGCTATGGACCCATTGTGTTTTACAGCTCATACCTATCAGCTGGAACTCTTTTGCAGGCAACTGTTTGAAAATGAATTCAGTAAAAAAAGAAAGAAAAAAAACATCAGTGTGTTTAAACCTCTGTAACTCTATTACATTAGCACTCAGAGTGATCCTTCAGAATTCAGAAGAAAATTCAGAATGTTTCCTTTCAAAAGAGACCGGACTCATGCATGTGCTATAAGTGGTTCAAGAATAGTGACCAATTTACTTTGGGTATGCAATCGACAGGCGTTTTATGCTAAATGTGCCCGATGGATAATGAGGTGTTTGCTCATGATTCATTTCTGTCTTATGTTAATATCTCAGCCATTTGGATTCTGGCTCGAGCATTCTCCTTTTTCCAGTTTGAAGCATTGGAGTAAAAACAACACATTTGTTTATTTATTTCTGGTTAGCAGCTAGGGTCGTAACGAGGGTACATTGTCACAACATTCTCCAACCGCCCCCAGGCAGTGTTGTACTGCACAGTACGTTTTCATCCAGCGTGTGTCATCTCTCTGCCCATGTCCCTCCCTCTGAACGCCTGGTGTGCTGCCAGGCTCGGGTAACCCTACTCCACCACTGGGGGCCCCGGAGGACAAAGCCACAGTGGCCCCATCCCAGGGACTTGGTGGTGACTCTGGCTGAGATTTGATTTGTGTTTAAGGCATTAAATGGTATGGCCCCTCAGTACCTAGCTGAACTTCTCCATGCTTGCACCCCGGCTAGAGCACAGAGGTCATCAAACAAACTACTTTTAGATGTCCCAAGGTCTCTAGGCTAAGAACAAAAGGTGACCGAGCTTTTGCGGTGGCTGCCCCTAAATTGTGTCCTACATCTTCCACTACAAATAGAGAATTTTAAAGCTCAGCTAAAGACTCACCTGTTTTCATTGGCGTTTTGAGGCTTGGTAAGCCATACGTCCCCGGTCGTGTCGTGATTGTTTTAGTGTATCGCAGCTTTTGATTTTGTGTATACTGTATTTTGTATTTTTTTGTATTTCTCTGTTTTTATATTGTAAAGCACTTTGGTGCAACTTCGGTTGGTTTTAAATGTGCTATATAAATAAAGTTGACCTTGACATTGATCTTTGGGCCAAGGGTCACACACCAAGGCAAGCAGAGGGCTGCCAGAATGCACTGTGCCACTGAAAGGAATGGATTTGATTTAAGGCTGGGAGGTATACTGTCATTTATACCATATACTGCAAATGTATGGATTTTTACTATACCGTCATCCATAATATATACATGTTGTTAAAACATAAATATATATATGTATATATTTGTGTGTGTATGTATATATACATTTATATGTGTATGTATATACATATATGTCTATGTATGCATTTATGTGTATATGTGTATATATTATATATACACATAATGTATACCTTAAAAAAAAAGATTCTTGCAGAAGTGAAATAATTTTTCTTTTATAAACACGCACCTTTCAAGAAATTCAGAGTGAAGGATAGGTCAACCCCTTGGTTTACACCTGAGCTATCATTGCTATTCAAAGAAAGGAATATAGCGTGGGCTCTAAGCCAGAGACTAACCATCCCATTGGTTATCGTTTAGACAGATTAGAAACAAATGTACATCGTCTGTCAAGAAGGCTAAATCAAGCTATTATTTAGATTTAATCACAAGTTCATACTCGGACCCAACACAATTTGGGAAAGCAGTACATTCTAGTAAAACCAAGGCTACCATTGCCCTGCCTACAGAGGTCAAATATAATGATTGCTTGATAACTGAAGGTAAAGAGATTTTCCTGATGGCCTTCAACAGCCATTTTGCCCAAGCTGGACATTTGTTTAATGAAGTAGACTGTGAGCGTGATTGCGAAGGGCCTCCTCCTGGTCACTGGGGAGGACAACTTGGACCCTCTCTTTCTTAAATTAGCTGCTCCAGTAATCACAGAGCAAATAGCATAATTATGTTTAATCTCTCTAGTACTGTACATCAACAGGCACAGTTCCCAGAATTTGGAAAATGGCCCATATGTCTCTCCTTTGCATAAAGGTGGAGACGGAACTGACCTGAACAATTATCGTCCAATTTCCAAGTTGTCCCGCTTAGCTAAAATCCTGGAGTCACTAGTGAATAACCAACTCAAAACATTTCTCTCTAACCACTCTGTTCTGGTCTAAGCCCCCATCAATCTGGCTTCAGAGCCAACCACAGTACAATCTCAGCTACCACTTTAGTTATAAATGATCTAGTTTAATATAATTTAAACTGTATAGATTCTGATTGTTCGGGCGGATGGACTTGTGGGTGGTCTGGAATGGCACTGGGACCTTTGGGACGCTTTGGGGTGCTGTGGGGGGTTGTGGTGGGCTCTTCATGCGGGGAGTCCCTGGAGTGTCGGTGGGTTGGGACTGGAGAGTGGTGGGGACTGGCCGGGGTCCGTCAGGGCGTGTGCGGGAGGCTGGTGTTCGGCTCTGGGGGAGGTCTGGGGGGGGGGGGGGGGGGGGGGGGTTTGGTTGGCAAGTTCTGCGCCTATTTCTGGGTCTAACACCCTGCAAACTACCTAACGCCTAGTTTATCACTGGTTAAGCTTAGGCGACTCTTTCGAAGTTGGTTAAGGTTAGAGTTTGGAATCAGGGCTGGTGTTCTATCGCCCTGCTCTAAGACAAACTCTAACCTTAACCAACTTCGAAAGAGGGCCTAAACTTAACCGGTGGCAGAACTTGCCGTCCCACGATTGGCGCACATGTCGCATGACCAGAAACGTCATTGGCCAATCAGATCGTGCAAAAGTACAAATTCACGCGTGAGAAGTAGGGAGGGAACACACATGCAACATGTAAACAACAACAACATTCATTTTGGACCCACACACATTTTTTAAATGATAAATTCATGAATCAATCATTATTTGGGGGTGGAAAGCAATACTTTTATTATGCACCTTTCTAAACACTCTGTGGATGTTTATTTTCTTTTAATGATTAGTCTACTTAAACATTTTATCTATAGCACCTTGAAGTACCCAGTGCACTCATAATATATAGCCCGAAGAGCTTCTGTCATCTTGCCCTCACTAAACAAATAATCATAATTGCAAATGATCATTTTGAATAATCAAATATTTAGAATAACCGTACCCATCCCTAGTTCTGTTTGATATTGTGGTGGGCTGCCACAAATAAACCTATGTATGGGAAACTCTTGAGATTCTTGCACACAGCGAGCTTTAACAAGGCTGAAAAAAAAGTTGCCATTTCTTTGCCCGGCGCCTGATTCGCCGCCGGTTGAAACCATCACAATGTGTTCGGGAACAGAGGTGTTAACCAACAGGTGCCTCAGAGCAGCGATCTGCTCTGAGGTCTTTCTCTGAATGTCCCTTACGCTGTGTTTAAACTGTATTGTTTTGCCCTGACTCATCTAGGTGTTTAAACTGTATTGTTTTGCCCTGACTCCGCTAGGTGTTTAAACTGTATTGTTGTGCCCTGACTCATCTAGGTGTTTAAACTGTATTGTTTTGCCCTGACTCCGCTAGGTGTTTAAACTGTATTGTTGTGCCCTGACTCATCTAGGTGTTTAAACTGTATTGTTTTGCCCTGACTCGGCTAGGTGTTTAAACTGTATTGTTTTGCCCTGACTCATCTAGGTGTTTAAACTGTATTGTTGTGCCCTGACTCCGCTAGGTGTTTAAACTGTATTGTTGTGCCCTGACTCCGCTAGGTGTTTAAACTGTATTGTTGTGCCCTGACTCCGCTAGGTGTTTAAACTGTATTGTTTTGCCCTGACTCCGCTAGGTGTTTAAACTGTATTGTTGTGCCCTGACTCCGCTAGGTGTTTAAACTGTATTGTTGTGCCCTGACTCCGCTAGGTGTTTAAACTGTATTGTTGTGCCCTGACTCCGCTAGGTGTTTAAACTGTATTGTTTTGCCCTGACTCCGCTAGGTGTTTAAACTGTATTGTTGTGCCCTGACTCCGCTAGGTGTTTAAACTGTATTGTTGTGCCCTGACTCCGCTAGGTGTTTAAACTGTATTGTTGTGCCCTGACTCCGCTAGGTGTTTAAACTGTATTGTTGTGCCCTGACTCCGCTAGGTGTTTAAACTGTATTGTTTTGCCCTGACTCCGCTAGGTGTTTAAACTGTATTGTTTTGCCCTGACTCCGCTAGGTGTTTAAACTGTATTGTTTTGCCCTGACTCCGCTAGGTGTTTAAACTGTATTGTTGTGCCCTGACTCCGCTAGGTGTTTAAACTGTATTGTTGTGCCCTGACTCCGCTAGGTGTTTAAACTGTATTGTTTTGCCCTGACTCCGCTAGGTGTTTAAACTGTATTGTTGTGCCCTGACTCCGCTAGGTGTTTAAACTGTATTGTTGTGCCCTGACTCCGCTAGGTGTTTAAACTGTATTGTTTTTCCCTGACTCCGCTAGGTGTTTAAACTGTATTGTTGTGCCCTGACTCCGCTAGGTGTTTAAACTGTATTGTTGTGCCCTGACTCCGCTAGGTGTTTAAACTGTATTGTTTTGTCCTGACTCCGCTAGGTGTTTAAACTGTATTTTTTTGCCCTGACTCCGCTAGGTGTTTAAACTGTATTGTTTTGCCCTGACTCCGCTAGGTGTTTAAACTGTATTGTGTTGCCCTGACTCCGCTAGGTGTTTAAACTGTATTGTGTTGCCCTGACTCGGCTAGGTGTTTAAACTGTATTGTTTTGCCCTGTCTCCGCTAGGTGTTTAAACTGTATTGTTTGGCCCTGACTCATCTAGGTGTTTAAACTGTATTGTTGTGCCCTGACTCCGCTAGGTGTTTAAACTGTATTGTTGTGCCCTGACTCCGCTAGGTGTTTAAACTGTATTGTTTTGCCCTGACTCCGCTAGGTGTTTAAACTGTATTGTTTTGCCCTGACTCCGCTAGGTGTTTAAACTGTATTGTTTTGCCCCGACTCCGCTAGGTGTTTAAACTGTATTGTTTTGCCCTGACTCCGCTAGGTGTTTAAACTGTATTGTTTTGCCCTGACTCCGCTAGGTGTTTAAACTGTATTGTTTTGCCCTGACTCCGCTAGGTGTTTAAACTGTATTGTTTTGCCCTGACTCATCTAGGTGTTTAAACTGTATTGTTGTGCCCTGACTCCGCTAGGTGTTTAAACTGTATTGTTTTGCCCTGACTCCACTAGGTGTTTAAACTGTATTGTTTTGCCCTGACTCCACTAGGTGTTTAAACTGTATTGTTGTGCCCTGACTCCGCTAGGTGTTTAAACTGTATTGTTTTGCCCTGACTCCGCTAGGTGTTTAAACTGTATTGTTTTGCCCCGACTCCGCTAGGTGTTTAAACTGTATTGTTGTGCCCTGACTCCGCTAAGTGTTTAAACTGTATTGTTTTGCCCCGACTCCGCTAGGTGTTTAAACTGTATTGTTTTGCCCCGACTCCGCTAGGTGTTTAAACTGTATTGTGTTGCCCTGACTCGTCTCTCCTCTCCTCCAGGCCATCGGTTCGAGGATGTTCCTGGTGTGCGGAGACACCTGGTCAGAAAGAGCACCAAGGGCCAAGTGGTGCACATCGGCAAGGACCACAAAGAGCCGAGCACTCGGAGCCGCAAGCAAGACCACACCCCACATGAGGTGAGCCGCCCCTGGGGACGCCTCTGTCATCCTCCCTCCCTCTGTGATCCAGGGCGGACTAGCGTCACTTAACCCAGGCTTTTTTGGTTTGAAGTTGAGTTTTACATGATTTTGTATGAATGGGGCAATTTCATAAAAATTCTTGTGCAATGTGAGTCCAGACAATAGACAATGAATATGGTGGTGGACCGATACAGACCTATGATATAGGGGGGGGGGGGGGTTAGTCCTTGGAGAAAAGGAAATCGGAATTTATGAGATAAAAGTTGTAGATTTACAAGAAGAAAAAAAACTCCCAAATGACGAAAAAAATTCAAGTCAGAAATGTATGTAATAAGCTTAGCTTCCATGGGTCTGGAACAATGGAAGGGTAATGGAAGAATGGGTGGCAGTGTTGTAGTTTCGAGTCACTAAATCTTGAGTCCGAGTCGAGTCTCGAGTCCCCAGTGTTAGAGTCCAAGTCACCAAAGAAGAGCCCGAGTCGAGTTCCCATTACCCTAGTCCGAGTCCAAGTCATCAAGGTTGAGTCTGAGCTGACATACAAATTAAAAAAGGTCTACATTAAACATAAATGACACAGCGGTCACCATTTCAAAGGGAGCTTATTTACTTTGTGACACAATAGCCAAACAAATGCACTAGCCATCAATATCTTGTGCCAAATGATTAGGGCCTATTACAAAACAAAATTCTAAATAAATAACTGTATTTATCAATTAACAAATCTGAGTCCTCGCCTGCGCCTTCCGAGTCTGAATGCAGTCAATGCTCGAGTCCAAGTCCAAGTCTGAGTCATCAGTGCTCAAGTCCAAGTCAAGTCACGAGTTCTGAAAATTTGAGTATTCTGATTTTTTTTTTTATTACAACACTGTTCTACATCGTCTATTAATTAAAACGTTTTTGGGGGAACATTTGACAAGTTGCAGGTTGCGTACAACTCAATTGCTACAAAATGGAGATGCAACTAAAAACAAACGACTTCATAGACCTATTTATTTTAATTTTCTTTCACAAGCTTCTACCTCAGGTTCAGAACATACTAAGAAACCTTGGCCAATGTTTTCCTTTCATCCCATCTCAGCTTTAGCACCGCCCCCCCTTTGTGGATGGGACAGGGTGCAGTACACAATTAAAAATTTATGAATTGAGTTCTTTCCTTTCACAGTTGGAAAAGAAAAGGGGGGGAGACGATGAGCCCAGGTAACCGGACACTCGGAGCTTCTGAGAGAGCGCGCTATGTTTTATTAACGCACACACACACACGTACATTCTGTATACACTCGGCACACACCAGACTCTGGGCCGCTCCCCAGTAACCATGGTAATCAGCAGGTCCCTGTCAGGTGTACGTAGGTGTGTGTACATGCATGAAAGATGGACGCCGTGGGCGTGCATATGTATGTGTGAGTGTGTGTGAAGATGTGAGGGTCCAGTGTCTTCAGGCCATTCCCTCTGGTTCTGTTGCTCCTCCAGCCAGTGATTCTCTATCGCTCCGCCTCGCGGCCCCGCGGCGAGATGCTGGATCTCAGCGCCCACATGGCCACACGGCAGAAGGTAGTTAGCCAGGTTTGAGGAATGTGTGTGTGTGTGTGTGTGTGTGTGTGTGTGTGTGTGTGTGTGTGTGTGTGTGTGTGTGTGTGTGTGTGTGTGTGTGTGTGTGTGTGTGTGTGTGTGTGTGTGTGTGTGTGTGTGTGTGTGTGTGTGTGTGTGTGTGTGTGTGTGTGTGTGTGTGTGTGTGCGTGCGTGCGTGCGTGTGTGTTCTCACAGGCATGTTGTGTATATTTTGCACGGTAGGGTAAACGAGGGAGGTGATGGTCGTGTTATTCTGTTTTATTTAACAGGTGACTGCGCTTGAACAGCATGGTGGTGTTTTAACTGGTCGCCGTGTAACAAAAAAGAATTATTCTCAGAGAAAGTTCCCGGATGGCGTGTCTGTGTCTGTACCTTCTGTGTCTGTATCTTTGCCTCAAAGTTTGTTGGCTGTCATCTGCTGTAGTGGTCGACCAATTATGTCAGTTTGCTGATACTATATCAGCCCGCCCACTTTACCATTTCGGAGGGATCTCAAGGAATTATGTTGATACCAAAGCCCTTCATGATAGATTACCCTGATGAATTGAAAATGGGGGACCCTGATGTAAACAAGACGAAAGTCTTTCTCTGGTCTGCATCCCCTTAACAATTGTGTATTGAGCCGTACTGTATTTGTACCCATTCTGCAATCTGTTAAAGAAAGTTTTCAATCAATCAATCAATCAATCAATCAATCAATCAATCAAACCCAGGAATGGGTTAAATCACAAATATTTTGAAGGGAACAAATACTATAATATGTTAGGCTATATCCAAAGGTTAACAATATTTTGTCAAGCTAAATTTAAGCTAACAGAATGTTTATTTAGGCTAATGTTAGGCTAAGTGTAATCAACCAGCTACCAAATGAGAGACTATGTTCTGTACACTTGGCATCCTTCAGCACACTTCAGGAACCATTCCTCTGTTGTTAAGAGCCAGACAAGCATGTTTCTGTGTCATTCTCTGGGGGAATATCATAACATAATAATAATAATAATAATACATCTATTTTATATAGCGCTTTTCCAGGTGCTCAAAGACGCTTTACATGGGCAGGAGAGACAAACTATGGCAAAACAAAAAACAGAACAAAAATAATACATGACAAAAATAAAAATAACACCGACAGAATTAGAGGTCAAAAGCAAGATTGAAAAGGTGAGTTTTGAGGGCTGATTTAAAAGATGTCAGGGTGTTTGCATCACGGATATGGCTGGGGAGGGCATTCCAGAGGGAGGGGGCAGCAGCAGCAAAGGCCCTGTCGCCCCAGGTCCGGAGCCTGGTCGTGGGAGGTGTTAGGAGGTTGGCATCTGCAGACCTAAGGCGACGGGTGGGCGTGTGACGGTGGAGGAGGTCGGACAGGTAGGGAGGGGCAAGGTTGTTGAGGGCTTTAAATGTGATGAGTAGTATTTTAAAATGTATCCTGTATTTGATTGGAAGCCAGTGGAGGTCGTGGAGGACAGGGGTGATGTGATCAGAGCGACGGGTCATAAGGGTCATCAAGATCATAAGGGTCAACGGTGTTCCAAACAGAGAGAAAGAACTGACCAACGGTGTTCCGTACATAGTGAAATAAGAGACCAACGGTGTTCCCTACAGTGAACAAAAACTAGATTTTACGCCATGAATCTGTTTTATAAATTGTTTATGACGAATCCAAAATGTTTGTATTACTCATAAACTGTTAATTTATGTAAATGTCTCACTCAAATCTTGACGAGATAATGCCTTGTGTGTCTTGTCCTTGGTCGGGAATGGAATCGGAGAGAATGAAGGTAACACAGATGTAAATTCAATCCACAACTCATTATGTTTTCATTTAACTATCAGCGGGAAAAGGCCAACTGTACGGAACATTGTTGTGTACGTATAGCTAACATTAGTGAACTTATGTTCAGCAATTTTGTGTCTCAATTGTTATTATTAAACCGTTCATCAGCCATATTGGTCGACCACTAATCTGGTGTGTTTTCACTGAACATGTATTTGTAGATTAACACAAAATTTCTTATTTTTGACATTGAATGCTTTGCATAACCTTAACACATTGGACGACCAACAGCGTCATAATTCGTTATTGCCCGCCATGCGTTGAACGCCAACAACGTGATAATTCGTTGTTGGGATCAATATTAAATTTTTTCGCCATGGCATTCATAATTCATCCAGCCTCCCTGCGGGACTGCAGCTGCACCCTGTCTGATATTGCAACGCCTCAATACCGCCGCCTGGTGGATGATCGGGCGAGTTACACTCCACGCCAAACCGGAAGTGGCGCTGGTGCATCGAGGAAATCCCTCCGGCAGTAATATCTTGTTATGTGGGTCCAGACAAACACTTGAGTGCATGGGATCGCTTTCGAAACGCAATAATCTATATGATTTTGGCGTTTATTGCGTCATACAAACGGGAAATGGATCTAGCAGATCGACGTCAAATAATTGGAATATTTTTCCTCCAGTCTCATCGGCGAACGGTAAGAAGAATATAACGTTATTTTCAGCCCGATTGTTTATTCATTTCACGGTAATCCATCTGAACAATGTATCAACCCATACTAAATAAAGCCGTTACTATCAAGGAATTATAAACGACCCCCCCCCCCCCCCCCCCTTTCCTTCACGCATGATGAAGCATAATGTATACCGATCATATACATTTGAATTTTTTAATATAGCGTGTATAGGAAAGAAACGCCAATCGATAATCTATCATATGCTTCAGGGCCTATAACTTGCGTTTTTGGAATTACAGCAGAAAAGCTTAAAAACATACTTATATTCTCGACGGTATTAACACAACAATGTATGAATGAAAAAATATAACGTTCCCACATCCGGAACGATAGATACCCGATGTTGAATGGGCCATAGTAATGTCGATATAGCTATAATATTTAAAAAGTTATAGCCCTGCAAAGAAGGTAAACATCTCCATAGGCTTACAGCGGTGGCAGACTGGACCCAATGATGGGTACAATGCACGGCGCCCAATGTGTTAATGACACTGGTAAGCATGTAGGCTGACGTGAGATTCCTGAACCACTATTTAATACCAATTAATTTACCACCACTGTGTTTGCATCAGGTTTGAGAATACCAACTGATAACAACAGTCATTATTTTCAGCTGAATATACTCAACATTCAGTGTTCTGGGTTGACTTTTCAGTTGCATTTACTCAACATTCAGTGTTCTGGGTTGACTTTTCAGTTGCATTAACTCAACATTCAGTGTTCTGGGTTGACTTTTCAGTTGCATTTACTCAACATTCAGTGTTCTGGGTTGACTTTTCAGTTGCATTAACTCAACATTCAGTGTTCTGGGTTGACTTTTCAGTTGCATTAACTCAACATTCAGTGTTCTGGGTTGACTTTTCAGTTGCATTTACTCAACATTCAGTGTTCTGGGTTGACTTTTCAGTTGCATTTACTCAACATTAAACCACCCTGGACATGCATGGCGATGACGTGATGATGTCACAGTGTACCGGTAATGCTCCAGTGTCCTAACATCACCTCTTTAACTGTGTGTGTGTGTGTGTGCGTGTGCATGTGCGCGCGTCTCTCCCAGGTGTTTGTGGAGCTGAACGAGCTCATCATGGACAAGAACCAGGGGATGCAGTGGAGGGAGACGGCTCGCTGGATCAAGTTTGAGGAGGATGTGGAGGAGGAGACGGACCGCTGGGGGAAGCCCCACGTGGCCTCGCTGTCCTTCCGCAGCCTCCTGGAGCTCCGCAAGACCATCTCGCACGGTGAGAGACCCAGAGGTGGCTGTGTGTGTGTGTGTGTGTGTGTGTGTGTGTGTGTGTGTGTGTGTGTGTGTGTGTGTGTGTGTGTGTGTGTGTGTGTGTGTGTGTGTGTGTGTGTGTGTGTGTGTGTGTGTGTGTGTGTGTGTGTGTGTGTGTGTGTGTGTGTGTACATGTACAGTAAGTACACTTTTCTGCACATGTGACGGTGGCTCCGGAGGTAGAGCGGTAGTCTGGTAATCGGAAGGTTCCCGGTTCGATTCCTGGCTCCTCCCGGGAACGCGTCGGAAGTGTTCTTGAGCAAGACACAGTTTGCTTGATATCTACCGGTACAGGAAGTCACCTGCATGTTTCACTCGAGACATCGGTGCTTTGATCTACCTGTACAGGAAGTCACCTGCATGTTTCACTTGAGACATCGGTGCTTTGATCTACCTGTACAGGAAGTCACCTGCATGTTTCACTTGAGACATCGGTGCTTTGATCTACCTGTACAGGAAGTCACCTGCATGTTTCACTTGAGACATCGGTGCTTTGATCTACCTGTACAGGAAGTCACCTGCATGTTTCACTTGAGACATCGGTGCTTTGATCTACCTGTACAGGAAGTCACCTGCATGTTTCACTTGAGACATCGGTGCTTTGATCTACCTGTACAGGAAGTCACCTGCATGTTTCACTTGAGACATCGGTGCTTTGATCTACCTGTACAGGAAGTCACCTGCATGTTTCACTTGAGACATCGGTGCTTTGATCTACCGGTACAGGAAGTTGGGGGACGTTCCCAACTGGATATTCACTAAAGAAAATAATTAATTGACTTTGAATAAATGTTGCCATTTCACCGCTGCTGTTGTGCCACGGAACAGCCGTTTCCAGGGTAGCTGTTCAGCTATAGATTTAAGAAAAGCACAAAGTTAATATCTCTGGGTTTTATTCATAGTTTTCAGCAGACTTATCAATACAAGTCTGTTTTTATTTTTTATTTTTTTACAAAATATCATACAGTCTCCATAGTAAAGTATAGAAGCCTTTCACTGCCACACGACAGAAGGTTAGCCCTTTACTATCACACAACCGACGGCGATGCTCCATCATTAGCATCATTAGCTATTTGCGGAGCTAATGATGCTAATGATGGAGCATCGCCGTCGGTGTGGCAGTGAAAGGGTTGTGAAAGGGTTAACCAGGGGGGGGGGGGGGGGTCAAATGGAATGTCACGTCAGTGGTCTGTAGTAGTGCATGTGCCACAGCCTGAACTGTCTGTGTGTCTGTGTCTGTCTCTCTCTCTCTCTTTAGGGGCGGTGCTATTGGACCTGGACCAGAAGACCCTGCCTGGTATTTCCCACCAGGTGGTCGAACAGATGATCATCTCAGACCAGATCAAGGCTGAGGACCGAGCCAACGTGCTGCGCGCCCTGCTGCTCAAACACAGGTGACTGGCAGTGGCTCTGACTTTGAGACATAATGTGGAGCTCTTGCACACAAATCAACGTTTTAGTTAACCTCGCACTGCTCTAGCCTCATGCCTCCTATGTCTGTCTGGGGAGGGTTTAGACTACCTCATGCCTCCTCTGTCTGTCTGGGGAGGGTTTAGACTACCTCATGCCCCCTCTGTCTGTCTGGGGAGGGTGTAGACTACCTCATGCCCCCTCTGTCTGTCTGGGGAGGGTGTAGACTACCTCATGCCTCCTCTGTCTGTCTGGGGAGGGTGTAGACTACCACATGCCTCCTCTGTCTGTCTGGGGAGGGTGTAGACTACCACATGCCCCCTCTGTCTGTCTGGGGAGGGTGTAGACTACCTCATGCCTCCTCTGTCTGTCTGGGGAGGGTTTAGACTACCTCATGCCTCCTCTGTCTGTCTGGGGAGGGTTTAGACTACCTCATGCCTCCTCTGTCTGTCTGGGGAGGGTTTAGACTACCTCATGCCCCCTCTGTCTGTCTGGGGAGGGTGTAGACTACCTCATGCCTCTGTCTGTCTGGGGAGGGTGTAGATCACATGCCTCCTCTGTCTGTCTGGGGAGGGTTTAGACTACCTCATGCCCCCTCTGTCTGTCTGGGGAGGGTTTAGACTACCTCATGCCCCCTCTGTCTGTCTGGGGAGGGTTTAGAGACAACCTCACGGCTCCTCCGATACATGTGGAGTCTCCAGCCGCTTCTTTTCACCTGACAGAAAGGAGTTTCACTGGGGGAGATCGTAACGTGTGTGGAAGTTCACGCCATCTCCCCCAGATATCCTCCCTGCTGAACAGGCGCCCCGACCGACCAGTAGGAGTCGCTATTGCAACGACCAGGACTCATACCCCACCGGCTTCCCACCCGCGAACACTGCCAGTTGTGTGTTCGTAGGGATGATCGACCAGGCCGTAGGTACCATTGAACCCGAGGACCCTGACGAACGGCTGTGTAACTGTCCCGTCTCACTTCCTTTGCACCCTTCCTGCTTCTAGGCCCACGTCTGGGCCTGTTCGAGCGCCAGTCTCGTACTCCTGCTCACCCTTTTGTCTGCCTCTCCTCCCCCGCCACACACCAGTCACCCCACCGACACCAAGGAGCACAGCAGCAGCGCGTTCCCCAGGAACATCTCGGCGGCCAGCCTGGGCAGCCTGATCGCACATCACCACCACCACCCCAGCGCCAACCACAGCCACCAGCCCGAACCCTCCGTCACCGACCCGCTGATGGGCGCCACCATGACGGGGGACCCGGACACCCGCATCGACATGGAGAAGAACGAGACACAGGTAGGGCCAGGCTCTGAGAAAATTTGCCTAGATAAAATAAAAAAACCTGAATGATTTAAGTCTATACTGTTTAGTAAAAATTAGTGCTGTCAGGCGATTTAAAAAATGTATCTAATTAATTACATGATTTGTAATTAATTAATCAAATTAATCGCATTTTAATCTCATAAGCATTTTAGGTCTGATATTCTATATTCTATAATCATATTTCAAATAGCATGTGTCCGGATGGCAGAATTCAGTACTGTATCTACAAAACCTTCTGTTTAATAATCTTCCCTTTATTAATTTGCTTAGATTTTTCAGGTCTGGTAAATTTTAGCATGGTGTTATTCACAGTCAAAAAATAAAATAAAAAAATGTAATTGATATTCTCATTTGGTTCATTACAATTTACTCAAGCCTAGTAACAGACACAGTGTTTCTGACACTGGGAATACATTCCCTGAGATCCATAGAATCAGATACCAAGAACATGCAAATGTTTCAAAACATGCCTATATACACACAACAGATAACATACATAACCCCCATATATATATATACATAAGGACACCGTCCGGAACACTCCCCCCCATAAAGAGTCAGCCCATGGCTGGCGATAACACAACACATAACATCCAAGTTTTCCAATAATTTTTTTCTCAAAGAACACAACACTCAATATTCCCAAATTGTTCTCTTCAAAGAACCCACTATAAAGATAATGACCTGGGGAACAAAAGGGGTTACAGCACAACCTTAATTTATGTAAGACACAATCCAGCATCTTACATCATAACACAAAATACTCTACCACTGCCATCAACTAACCAGATCAGAACCATCACCTTCCATTTCCTCATACCTCTCTTGGTAGCATTGGCATGACAAGGGGCGCTGTTGACACTACATGTCTAGGGGTACAGCATTCCCAACATCAATGTCCTGTTTTAAGACGGATCTGTCTGAAAAGGCACCTCACAAAAAAAACAGAGGGACGGTCCATGGTTAAAATGCACAATGGTCAGATTACTGCTCTTTTCTTTTTCACAAAGAAGAACACGAAATACCTCCTGAAGTCTGTACAGAACCATACAAACTGCCGTGTCATAACACGGTGAGCAACAGAGAGACTCGGCAACACGGAGAGCAAGGAGGACTACCTAGTGGCACCAAATAAAATAGTAAAAGGAAATGAAAACCCACCCTCCCCTTTACAGGCGCTGACACCCAAAAGTACAGGTGGTGGTGCTCACTCTAAAGCTGGTGTCTTTAACATCAGGTCACCTACGTGATGCAAAATGTAGACCCAGGGTATCTTCCTGTCCTCAATGTCCCTGTGTGCGAAACAAAAGATTAATACACAAGAAAGAATCACCATAGGCTGGGTGACACAAGGGAAACAAATATACAAAGGGTTAATACAGAAATGTACAGCAAACTTTAAAGAACACCAAAACACAATGAAGTGAACCAGAGCTTTCACCATCTCTACCAAATGTACCTAAGAACCAGAGCTTTTACCTCTGAAGAGCCACTGCTCTATATACCTAATAACCAGAACACAGAGTGCTACAGTAGCACATTAACACAGAGTGCTATAGTAGCACATTAACACAGAGAGACACCCACCACCACAATGAGCCAAAAGAGCTAACTAACACTGCACAAAATGGGATATATAAAGGGAGAGTCGATGTTGATTGCAGATCAGCTTCAGCTGCCGTTGCACTGGGGTAAGTTGCTGATTGACCAGCTGCTGCTGCAACTGGGAGACACCTGAGAATGGGATATGTTACACATGAGGGAGACAAACGGAACAACCAAAACATGCCTATATACACACAACAGATAACATACATAACCCCCATATATATATATTAAGGCTGTCAAATATATCGCGTTAAGATCGCGTTAACTCCCGATTCTATTAATGCCACTAATTTTTTTAACTCAAGATTAACTAAAAAAAAAAATAATAATAAAAAAAATTTTTTTACTAGACTTTACTCAGGTGTATTATTGATGCTCTCATTGATACTATGTTTGTTTCTGAAGTGTGTGTGTGTGTGTGTGTGTGTGTGTGTGTGTGTGTGTGTGTGTGTGTGTGTGTGTGTGTGTGTGTGTGTGTGTGTGTGTGTGTGTGTGTGTGTGTGTGTGTGTGTGTGTGTGTGTGTGTGTGTGTGTGTGTGTGTGTGTGTGTGTGTGTGTGTGTGTGTGATATAGAGAGAGAGGGGGGTGAGAGAGATGAGGAAGGGGCAAAAGAGAAAGAGATCTGGGAGAGTGTGTGTGTGAGGGAGAGAGGGGGGTGTGTGATTAATCAGCCCTTGTGTGTGTGAATGTAACGTTTTCTTTCCCCTATTATTTCATGCACACTTTATTCATTGTTTTAAATTATTATTTTCTTTTAAGTTATTTTGTGCATCACTCTGTTTTGAATTTGATGCAAATTTGCAATGCATGAGGGTCATCCTTTTGTGTTAAATGGCTGCATAAAGCAAGCATTTGTTGACTCGCATGTTGATAAGAGTATTAAAACTTGGAACTTGAAAAAGATCTGTTTAAGGTAAAAAAAAAAAAAAAAAAAATGCAATTAATTTGCGATTAATCGCGAGTTAACTATGGACAATCATGCGATTAATCGAGTTAAATATTTTAATCGTTTGACAGCACTAATATATATACATAAGGACACCGTCCGTAACAACCATTAAAAAAAAGTCTATAAATGTTTATTCTACGTTCTTATGGAATGAATGAGATAAAAAATTATAATAATAATAATTAATTTTGCATTCATTTTCATAACGCGATAATTTGCTGTGTAATTAATTAATCTAATTAACGCGATAAACTGACAGCCCTAGTAAAAATGTATGGATCGGAACTGTACTCGATATCAGACGATACTTTAAGGTTGAATGTTTGTACTGCCGCCAAACGGCGACCTCTGGGCAAATGAGCCCCACTGGGTATTGCATTTAGTTGACTCCAGACCTCTCTTGGCAGAGCCTGAGATGTGGCCAGCAATATTAACACCTGCTCTATCCCCAGTCAACATACAACCCACCAAAAACAAAAGTGCAACACCAAGCAGGGCTTTTTTTTGTCTAGAGCAGGGGTCCTCAAACTTTTTTATACCACAACCCCATTATATTTAGGATTTTTTTTGGCGACCCCACACTTAATGTATCGCGTAATTTCAACGTGGAATTAAGGAAATATCGAAATAAAAGCACACGTTGTTGAACTTGATCACGCATATTTATTAGAAAATTGTATTACAGCACTACAGTATGTTATCAATACACATTTATAAAACGAGGCATATTTAGCCAAAATATGTTGCCAGAACTTTAAAAAAAAAAAAATCTAATAAATGCACGACCCCACTGTCACCTACCCATGATGACCCCACTTTGGGTCGCGACCCGTAGTTTGAGAACCACCGGTCTAGAGGACGCTGTTAACTTTTAACAACATTACCGATTCTACCTTTGAAAATCGAAGCATTTTGTATGAAAGTATTCTGTACTTCTGTATGACAACTATTAAAGAAACTTGAAATGAATCAGTGAAAAGGTGGTATCGCCGGTGTTCCTGAATTGTCTCTGTGTGTTGCTCTCTGTCCCCAGCAGAAGGAGACCACCCCGACACCTGGAATGCACCGGTCCAAGTCCAAACACGAGCTGAAGCTGCTGGAGAAGATCCCAGAGAACGCTGAGGCCACGGTCGTCCTTGTGGGTGAGTGGCTCAGGAGGTTGAAGGTTCCTGGTTAGATTATGGGCGAAGTGTCCTTGAGCGAGACACTTAATCCCTAACTTCTCCTGAGATGAGCAGATTGGCACCTTGTATGGTTGTCTCCGCCGTCTGTGTGTGAATGTGTGTGTGTGTGTGAATGGGTGAATGTGAGGCATAAATTGTAAAGCGCTTTGGATAAAAGCGCTATATAAATGCAGTCCGTTTACCATTTGACCATTCATCTCCAATGGCCCGCTGTGGATACAAGAGGGTATTTGTACTCATGATGAATGATCATATCATTCAGGGGGCAGCTGTGGCGACTCAGCGAGTTAAGGTGCATGCCATGACATGTACTGGTGTAACATTGTGGGTTTGAATCTGGTTCGCAGTCTCGCTCATATTTCAGTTGCACCCTTTGGGTGTCCCAAATGTAATTAGACGGGTGTGCTTACTAAGAGGGACGAAAAATGGCCTCCACTTTAGTCGTCATTTTCACAACTACAGTTATAGGATTTTGGGTATCAGTATACCTGCCTGTGGTCCCTGGTGTGTAGTACTGTTTGTATGCTACCTGTGGTCCCTGGTGTGTAGTGCTGTTTGTATGCTACCTGTGGTCCCTGGTGTGTAGTGCTGTTTGTATGCTACCTGTGGCCCCTGGTGTGTAGTGCTGTTTGTATGCTACCTGTGGTCCCCTGGTGTGTAGTGCTGTTTGTATGCTACCTGTGGTCCCTGGTGTGTAGTGCTGTTTGTATGCTACCTGTGGTCCTGTGGTGTGTAGTGCTGTTTGTATGCTACCTGTGGTCCCTGGTGTGTAGTGCTGTTTGTATTCTACCTGTGGTCCTGTGGTGCATAGTGCTGTTTGTATGCTAACTGTGGTCCCTGCTGTGTAGTACTGTTTGTATTCTACCTGTGGTCCCTGGTGTGTAGTGCTGTTTGTATTCTACCTGTGGTCCCTGCTGTGTAGTGCTGTTTGTATTCTACCTGTGGTCCCTGCTGTGTAGTACTGTTTGTATTCTAACTGTGGTCCTGTGGTCTTCCAGGTAGTCTGGACTTCCTGGAGCAGCCCACCATGGCATTTGTCCGGCTACTGGAGGCGGTGGAGCTGGACTCCGTCCTGGAGGTCCCGGTGCCCGTCAGGTTCATCTTCGTCCTCCTGGGACCCCCCAGCACCAGCATGGACTACCATCAGATAGGACGTTCCATCTCCACGTTGATGTCTGACAAGGTGGGGGAAGGTTATAGAAGACCCAGGGTTATAGGAGATCCTTAACCAAATAACTTCCAAGTTGACTTTGACTTGACTAATTGATTAGTAAGGGGTGGGAATCGCCAGAGGCCCCACGGTACGATATTATCACGCTGTTGTGGCATCACCATCACCATATTGTTTTTCAACCGCAAATTATGTCCCCAACGGACAATGTTGTAAATACAAACATATACATGTGTACATTATCTAATAAGGTCTCATTCCAATCATTTTTATTGCAGTTAAGTGGGATTGTCAAGCAACAAACAATCTCAACTATGTAATAAAGTACAACTTCAAAATGTAATCGACTAACAAAGTCTTGGTTGACTAAGTGCAAACCAACCAATTAACTCAAGAGAGGGGGGGACCCTAATATACATAACTGCCTATATTGTAGGTGGTGAGATCACTGTGGTCAAGCTTTGATCACAATAG
This sequence comes from Notolepis coatsorum, assembly GCF_963971535.1. Lineage (NCBI taxonomy): Eukaryota > Metazoa > Chordata > Actinopteri > Aulopiformes > Paralepididae > Notolepis > Notolepis coatsorum. The sequence continues at coordinate 18,228,666 of NC_140176.1, read as the reverse complement.
TCATTGTTACACATTCCCTCATTGGGCTAACCTCTAGTCTAGTGAATGAAATAATAGCTAAATTATAGATGGTTTCAAAGTGATAACAATAACATTCTAAAAATGTTACGTTTATTTCCCGTTGCCATGGTTGCTGAAGCAAAAACTGACAGGAGATACATTTGCAACAGCATTCCAATGAAACGGTCTATAACTATACCTCAGTTTGCTGTGGACCCCCTGGAAGGAACCCCAGGGAAGGTCCCCCTGGCAGTCCGCAGACCCCACTTTGGGAACCACTAGACTAGACTTATCACGACATCCGCACTGACACATCTCGCCGTGCCTTCTCGCCAAACAGCACTTCCACGAGGCGGCCTACCTGGCGGACGACAGACAGGACCTGCTCAACTCCATCAACAGCTTCCTGGACTGCAGCATCGTGCTGCCACCGTCCGAGATGGGCGGAGACGAGCTGCTGCGCTCGGTGGCCCGCTTCCAGAGGGAGATGCTGCGCAAGAGGGAGGAGCAGGAGGGCAAGGGAGCCAAGGAGCCCAAGAACCTGGAGGACAAGGGTGGGTGGTCTCCTCTTTAGCCCAGAGCTGCTGGGTGGGGGGTCTCCTCTTTAGCCCAGAGCTGCTGGGTGGGGGGTCTCCTCTTTAGCCCAGAGCCTGGAGGACAAGGGTGGGGGGGTCTCCTCTTTAGCCCAGAGCTGCTGGGTGGGGGGTCTCCTCTTTAGCCCAGAGCCTGGAGGACAAGGGTGGGGGGTGTCCTCTTTAGCCCAGAGCCTGGAGGACAAGGGTGGGGGGTGTCCTCTTTAGCCCAGAGCTGCTGGGTGGGGGGTGTCCTCTTTAGCCCAGAGCTGCTGGGTGGGTGGTCTCCTCTTTAGCCCAGAGCCTGGAGGACAAGGGTGGGGGGTGTCCTCTTTAGCCCAGAGCTGCTGGGTGGGTGGTCTCCTCTTTAGCCCAGAGCCTGGAGGACAAGGGTGGGTGGTCTCCTCTTTAGCCCAGAGCTGCTGGGTGGGGGGGTCTCCTCTTTAGCCCAGAGCTGCTGGGTGGGGGGGTCTCCTCTTTAGCCCAGAGCTGCTGGGTGGGGGGGGTCTCCTCTTTAGCCCAGAGCCTGGAGGACAAGGGTGGGGGGTGTCCTCTTTAGCCCAGAGCCTGGAGGACAAGGGTGGGTGGTCTCCTCTTTAACCCCGAGCCGCTGCCCGCTCATCTGGGGAGAGGGGGGGGGGTCTCAGGTACAGTGTCATGGAAGTCATGGTATTGTTTTTTTGGTAATTATAATAATAATAAACGTTATTTGTATAGCACCTTTCATACAAGAATTGCAGCCCAAAGTGCTTCACTTCACAGCCGTAAAATAGACATAAGATTAGCATAAAATACCCAGAAAATAAAAGCAATGCAGTCTTCCCTGTTACATGGTCATAAAATTACAATTGTCTTTTTATATATATATTGTTAATCTTGGTTTACAGTCACGGGGAGTCAGTAGGGTCAATTGGGTAGAGCACGATACATATCAAAATGTAAAACTTGTGGCATTCCATGTTCCTTTCATTTCCTTTTTGTCGGATCCGGAAGGTGCAGTCCTGTACGAGGAAATGTCCCTGACTGACTCCCCATTGTTGAAACACGCATGTGTGTGAGTGGCCTGACCCGGGTCCGGCTTAACCCCTTTCACTGCCACACACGACAGAAGGTTAACCCTTTACTATCACACAACCGATGGTCGCCGTGAAAGGGTTAACCTTCTGTGTAGTGTCGCGGTGAAAGGGTTAACTGTGTGTGGTAGTGCGGCAGTGAAAGGGTTAACCAGGCTTGCCTAGTCTTTTTTCTTTCTTCTTTGTCATCCTTCTTTCCTACCGGTAACAAATAGTTTTCACTCACAGCACATGCGGTTCCTGGGTTTCATGTCCACTTCAAAGTGGGCCATAATGTGTGTGTACTGTCTAGGGCTGTCCCCGACTAAGGATTTGGATGGTCGACTATGATTGGCCAAAATTTGCCGTTAGTCGACAAAAAAATATATATATAATATAAAAAAAAAAAAAAAATTTTATCATTCCATTTGGGCTGTGGGGGGTGCTTAATGTCTGAAGGAGCCGATGGAATGCTTCTTGTCCTCTGCAAAAGCATGCAATTGGTCCACTGATGGATACATCTTGATATTTGTCTAGTCTAGTGTGTTCATTAGAATGAATGAATGAATGAATGAAATGAATGAATGAATGAAAACTTTATTAACAGATTGCAGAATGGGTACAGTACAGTACAGCTCAATACATACAATTGTTAAGGGGATGCAGACCAGAGAAAGACTTTCGTCTTGTTTACATCAGGGTCCCCCATTTTTTTTAGATGGGTGAAATCCTCTTTCAGTGCCTCTGTGCCTGTTTTCGTAGGCAGTTAGCCTCTGGTATGCGTGCCATTAGCGTTAGAGGCCTCTTTTCTTTTGGAAAGAATGAAATTTTTTTTTTATAAAAAATTTAAAATAATAAATATATATATATTTTTTTAATTATATTCGACTAAGAGGTTGGCCAGTCGACTACGGCTCCTTTCGACCGATTAGTCGACCAATCGACTAATAGGGATCAGCCCTAGTACTGTCTGGTGTCTTCCTCTTCACGCGCCTGACGGTTGATCGCTGACCCGTCCCCCTCTCCCTCTCTCCCAGAGGCCCTCCTCTCGCCTCTAAAGAAATCGGACGACCCCCTCCAACGCACCGGCCGTCCCTTCGGAGGGCTGATCCGAGACGTGCGCCGCCGCTACCCAAAGTACGTCAGCGACTTCAAGGACGCCCTGAACGTCCAGTGCATGGCCGCCGTTATCTTTATCTACTTTGCCGCCCTCTCTCCAGCCATCACATTCGGAGGCCTCCTGGGTAAGTGTCGCCGGCGGGTTAAGAAGCTTGATAAGACCACTGCCACCACGCGCTGCTTCGTTTATCGGAACAACGTGAAGAACGTCTCGTCAATGTAGTAACTGTGGGATTGATAGTGTGGTGAGATTGTACCACATAGGCGCCGGTGTGACGTAGTGATAAATAGAAAAGGTGTGTAAACGATGAAATCCAGTTTGGCGATCTCGCTGTAAAGCAAGCCACCATATTTTACATGTAGTTTAAATGAGTCTGATGCTATTATGTTATGATGTTCAAAACTATTAGCTATTTGCTCTGGTACAGGTGTGTGGAGCATTGGTACAGGTGTACAGGGCATTAGTACAGGCGGACAGGGCATTGGTACAGGCGGACAGGGCATGAGTACAGGTGTGTGGAGCATTGGTACAGGGCATTGGTACAGGGCATTGGTACAGGGCATTGGTACAGGGCATTGGTACAGGTGTACAGGGCATTGGTACAGGTGTACAGGGCATTGGTACAGGTGTACAGGGCATTGGTACAGGTGTACAGGGCATTGGTACAGATGTACAGTGCATTGGTACAGAATGTACAGTGCATTGGTACAGATGTACAGTGCATTGGTACAGGTGTACAGGGCATTGGTACAGGTGTACAGGGCATTGGTACAGGTGTACAGGGCATTGGTACAGATGTACAGTGCATTGGTACAGGTGTACAGGGCATTGGAATTATTGTGTGTGTCTTTCAATCAAGTAGTAAAAACGGGACGAAAGACCGTAGAAAGGTGCACATAAGACATATGTTTACTAGGAATGGAAGTCATAAAGGTTTATATTACCCATTATAAAAAGATGGGTAAACTATGTAATGACGTATACAAAGAATTTAAATCGTAAAGATTGATATTGGCTGAGAAAGTGTTGAAACAAGGTAGGTAGAAGACTGAGTTGAGGTGGTTCACCCCTCTTCACTACTACCCTCTGCGTGACTGGTGGTATTAGAAGCTGGTGTTGGTCAGAGTTGGTTTCTCTTTAGCGACGCCTGTCTGTCCACCCGGCTGAATGAAGCTGCCAACGTCTTGTAATCAGGGTCGTCTGGTGTTCGGGTCAGTGTGGTACTTTGTTTACACTATGGAGTAAATGACTGTGAGCTTCGTTCAGCTTGTACAGACAGGAGCTTGTCCCATGATTTTGCATTGGTTTGTGGCTCAATAGCCGGAGCTAGAATGAGGAACATTGTGAACTAAAGAACTCACTCATTGGCAGCGGTGTAAAGTACTTGAGTAATTGTACTTTGTTACAATACTTAAGTACTGTTTTGGGGGATTTGTACTTTACTCGAGTATTATTAGGTTTGTATACTTGTACTTTTACTCAATTACATTTCAGAGAAATAAAAACATACTTTTTACTCCTTACATTTAAAATGCATACCTACAAAGTACAAATCACGCAAGTCCAACTATTTTAATTAGTATACCGTAATTCCTCTAATAGTGACCCGGGCTTGTATTTGCTTAAACTGTAGCGGGTACCAGGCTTTTATTAGGAGGAGGCATGTATAAGAGAGAGGCCTATATTTCAAATGTTCAAACGGATCATAATGAATAAATCAACATTTTGTGTCAGTTTGAACCCAGTAAAATGTACCGGGTTCATTTATTGAAACCAAGTACTGTATGAAATAGTAAACAGTGCAATTACAGGTGGTCACTGGTCTTTTCAACGTTTTCAAAGTGAAATCAAGTAACTTTACCTTAGCAGCTCAGTATGCAGCTCAGTATATTAGTAACCCGGCTTGTATTAGGAGGCCGGCTTATAATTGCTTAGCTCAAGAGCGCACCCGGCCATTAATAGAGACCCGGTTTGTAATATAATACCGGTCACTATTAGAGGAATTACGGTATTTGTTTCTCTGGCCGAACTAACGTTAACGTTATTAATCCTGCAGCCGCACTTTATTTAAAAACAGTAAATAAAATTCCCATCAATGGAAAATTAACCCGCCCATACCCATGCTGATTGGTCCTTGTGCAAGACTAGAAAGCGGGGATCTTTGATTAAACACCTGCTATCAGAAGAATAGACGGTCAGAAAAAAGGTTTTTACTTTTACTTTTTAGTACTTAAGTACATTTAAAAGTAGAAACGTTTTGTCTTTTAATACTCTGACTTTTACTTGAGTAAGATTTTGAGACGGTACCCATACTTTCACTTAAGTATAATTTCTGGGTACTTTTTTACACCCCTGCTCATTGGTAAGTAGGACATGGGGCTATGGTTCCACAAATCATAACTATGCCTTTAATGACGTGTGTGTGTGTGTGTGTGTGTGTGTGTGTGTGTGTGTGTGTGTGTGTGTGTGTGTGTGTGTGTGTGTGTGTGTGTGTGTGTGTGTGTGTGTGTGTGTGTGTGTGTGTGTGTGTGTGTGTGTGTGTGTGTGTGTGTGTGTGTGTGTGTGTGTGTGTGTGTGTGTGTGTGTGTGTGTGTGTGTGTGTGTGTGTGTGTGTGTGTGTGTGTGTGTGTGTGTGTGCGTGCGTGCGTGCGGGGTACCAGGTGAGAAGACGGAGGGTCTGATTGGTGTATCAGAGCTGATCGTGTCCACAGCGGTGCAGGGCGTGGTCTTCTGCCTGCTGGGGGCCCAGCCGCTCCTCATAGTGGGCTTCTCCGGACCCTTGCTTGTCTTCGAAGAGTCCTTCTACAAGGTGAGTTGACAGTCCGTTGGATTATCCGAGCTCCGGGAGGGTTCATCAAGGAGAACCTGCCTTTTCTCAGTCCTTGCCCCACAATGGTGGAATGGACAGCCGAAATCCGTCTAATCTTTCGCCGTCGACTAAAGACGCACTTCTTCAACCATTATCTGAAATAATTTTTCTTTTAAAAGATCTAACCCTAACTAACCTTACCGTCATGCACTTGTCCTAATAAACTAACCTACACTGTAGCACTCAACACCTTGATGAACATTGTTACTCAGCTGATAGAGTTGTGCCCTTCCTGATGACTTGTCGTACAGAACTTGTAAGTCGCTTTGGATAAAAGCGTCAAGCTAAATGACTAAATGTAAATGTTACCAAAAATGTCTGTCTGAATCTTGTATACCGGTAGTTACACGGCACGACTACTGAACGGTCACAGAGTAAAGTGTGGGTGACGTGTTTGGTTTGTTGACCAAAGGGCGGGGAAAAACCTTTACATGAGCGGCGGATCCATGGGTGTGTTTTTAGGACGGGACAGGGAGCAATTGTTGAGCTGGAATCAGGGAATGGAAGCGGATACGGACCAGCTAGCCTATAGCTGTTTGCCAAAAAACACCTCTCCCGGAGTTTTAATCTAGGCTAGTGATCCATATCCGCTTCCATTCATTTGTGCTGCGCTAGGCTAGCTTGCAGCCGGATAGCTTTCTACTGAACACACAAAGAGGAAATTGGTATCTATCTTCTTGTCTGACTCTGGAGAAGACGGTAAGTGCATTTCCCATAATGTTGGCGTGTTCCTTTAAGATCATTGTCATGTGTTCATAGCCACTGGATTTTGTATTTTATTTAACCTTTATTTACCCACAAATCTTTTTATGCGTGCCCACAGTTCTGCAAAGGGAACGAGATAGAGTACCTGACCGGCCGCGTGTGGATCGGATTCTGGCTCATCATCATCGTGCTCCTGACGGTGGCCTTCGAGGGCAGTTTCCTGGTCCGCTTTGTCTCGCGCTTCACCCAGGAGATCTTCTCCTTCCTCATCTCCCTCATCTTCATCTGCGAGACCTTCATTAAGCTCGGCAAGGTACACCTGAGATCTGATATAACCACACCTGATTTGGGTGACTGACTGAGTGAGGTGAACCGACTTGCCTTTGGACCGTTTTTCAAACCTCGGGGGCTAAATGAGTATGTTTTTGTAACGAGTGCACTCCCGACATCTCTAATGTGATGCGAGTTGCCCTGAAAGCTAAATGGATTTAGAGAAGGACTATTATATCCGGGCTAATGATTCTGGATGGCTGCTATTTTTGGAGCTCCGGTGCTCAGACTTGAAAGGGATTTGGTTATATGAACTAATCTGCAGTCCTCAGGAAAGTGTAATTGTGGTCTCTAGGAAACTGAGATGATGCTAATCCCTCACAATGTGTGTGTGGTGGTAATAGTAACTAATCAAAAGCTTTGGTGTGTGTGTGTGTGTGTGTGTGGGGTAATGGTAGCTAATGAGAAGCCTTAATGTGAACCCTCTGGTTTGTCTTCCTGTCAGATCTTCGAGGAGCACCCACTGCAGCCTTGTGCCAACAACGGCACAGAAGGGAACTGGACGGAGAATATAATGCTAAGCAACAGTAGCCTGGCAGGGGACAGTATCCTGCCAGGGAAAGGCGTAGGAGAGCCCAACACCGCTCTGCTCTCTCTAGTGCTGATGGCAGGAACCTTCTTCATAGCCTTCTATCTGCGCAAGTTCAAGAACAGTGCGTTCTTCCCTGGACAGGTACGATCCTGCCGGTTTCACTGCACCCAACACCAAGAGCAAAGCGGCTGGATGCCCCCTGTGACACGTGACATCTTACCCTGCATATTATTGATCAGCCTGGCGATAGTATTGTTCTCGGGGATTTGAGCGTAAACTAGGAATCAATAATACAGGGTGGGGTCTTAAAGGAACACGCCAACATTTGGGGAAGATAGATACCAGTTTCCTCTCTGTGTGCGTTCATCTGGCTGCACGTTAGCCTAGCTTAGCACAATGAATGGAAGCGGACAGTGCCGGTTAGCCTATAGGCATTGTCCAACTAACACCTCTCCCGAAGGCTAACCGGCACTGTCCGCTTCCATTCATTGTGCTAAGCTCGGCTAACGTGCAGCCAGATAGCTTTCTACTGCGAGCGTACCCAAAAACTGAAAGCGAAGGTTAGACCTGGGGATTAGAATGGCTTGTAGTAGAGAAAAACAGTAACGCAGGTGACTGATTGATTGATTGATTGATTTTGATTGATTTTATTAGACATTCTTAAAGATACAAGATTCCAGAAAAACTTCAAGGATGCTACACAAAATAGTCAAGACTTATTTCCATTGTGGTCCTTGTTCTCAGACAGACAAGCAATACAAAACAGGACCATAAATAACAATTTGACAAACTACATAGACATGAACATTTTAAAAGCAGTACAAACGTAGCCACAGGCAACAATGTATCAGACACCATTTTCATGCATTTTAAAATCTAGTTTTGGACATTGTCGGGGAGCCAAGATTTAACTTTTTTCTTAAAATTGTGCCGGCTACTGGTGCATTTTAGCTGTGAAGGTAGCAAATTCCAATTTGTGGCTCCGGCCAGAATTTAAAAGAACGTTTGCCCATATTAGTTTTGAACCTTGGAATACACAGGTCAGCAATGCTATGGGTATGCATGTCCCTGTTTCACTGAAAATAATTTGTACTTGATACAGTTTTTTTTTTTTTTTTATATAATCGAAATTAAGAATCGAAATGCAAATATGTTACTTCCGCTTCCAGAACCGGAAGTTAGGAACCGGTTCCTATTAGAACCGGTTTTCGGTGCCCAACCCAACCGTACGACCACGACACGAGTCACAGACGGGGAGGATCTCCGGTAGTGGTGAGAGGAGAACATTAGACCGGCTTGGTCCTTTCAACGATCCCTTGTTTGTTCTGTTCAGCTGCGGAGGATGATTGGAGATTTCGGGGTGCCCATCGCCATCCTCATCATGGTCCTGGTGGACAATGCCTTAAAAGACACCTTCACACAGGTGACACTGAGACACTCCGTTTCTTTCTCCCCCCTGATACTTTGCATGAATGAAAACCTTACAGCCTAATGTTCATCAAAGTGTTGAGTGCTACAATAAATTAACCTACACTGTAGCACTCAACACTTTGATGAACATTGTTGCTCAGCTGATAGAGTTGTACCCTTCCTGATGGCTTGTCGTACAGAACATGTAAGTCGCTTTGGATAAAAGCGTCAGCTAAATGACTAAATGTAAATGTAAATATATATTTACTGTATGTTGTATATAATTACGTATGTAGGATACTGTAGTAGTGCTTTTTTTTGGTAGTAGTGGTTCTTTAGAAATTTGCTAGCATTTTCTTTTTTTAATACCGGATAGGAGTCAGTGACCCACGATGTCACCGTTTTTCCATTACCCAGCAAAAGGCCCGGAAAATAACCTCAGACCCAAAGACACGGCCCGTTACATGTCACATGGCTTTTCGTCTCTGCCGCTTCATCTCCCTCTTCCCGTCTCCCCTGTGTGTCCAGAAACTGCTCGTCCCCAGAGGCTTCTCGGTGACCAGTCCACAGAAGCGCGGCTGGGTGATCAACCCTCTGGGAACCGTTGATAAGCCGTTTCCCATATGGATGATGTTCGCCTGCGTCCTGCCCGCCCTGCTGGTGTTCATCCTCATCTTCATGGAGACCCAGATCACCACGTGAGTTACCGTAGCGACGCGCCGCTTACCTCCTGTACGTAAGTGAGGAGGAATTACCACCCATTTTAAGAATTCCCATTATGTTCAGTCAGTATGTGTGAACACGCACCGCTCTCGCCTAAAGCTAGGGGTCGGAGAGAACCCTCCAATCGGTGATGGCGCTGGGATGTAAAATCTGGGACTGCTCCGTAAACCGTGAATGGGGCTCTGACACTATATTTGTGTCTGAGCTCTTACACCCAAATGTATAGGTTTATATTCTGAATGTCTGAACCAGAATTAAATGTAATTTGGGGGTGTGAGAGCTCACACCAACATTCTAAGGCCACACAAAATCAGAGATAACCAACAAATGATGACTGTCCTGGGGCACAAGAAGAACATGTGAATTCTTAAATTCTCCTTCTGTCTCTTGCTCTCCATCTCTCTCTCTCTCTCTCTCTCTCTCTCTCTGTCTCTTTCTCTCCTTCTCTCTCTGTCTCTTTCTCTCTGTATCTCTCCTCTCTCTGTCTCTCTCTCTTTCTCTTTCTCTCCTTCTCTCTCTCTGTCTCCTCTCTCTCCTTTATCTCTCTCTCTCTCTACCTCTCTCTCTATCCCTCTCCATTTCTCTCTCTCTCCCTCCCCCTCTCTCTCTCTCTCCCCCCCTCTCTATCTCACTCTCCCCCCTCTCTCTCCCTCCCACCCTCCCTCCCTCCCTCCCTCCCTCCCTCCCTCCCTCCCTCTCTCCCTCCCTCCCTCCCTCCCTCCTCTCTCCCCCCCCTCTCTCTCTCCCCCCCTCTCTCTCTCTCCCCCTCTCTCTCTCTCTCTCTCTCTCTCCCCCTCTCTCCCTCCCTCCCTCCCTCCCCCTCTCTCTCTCCAGTCTGATAGTGAGTAAGAAGGAGAGGAAGCTGGTGAAGGGCTCTGGTTTCCACCTGGACCTGTTGCTCATCGTGGTCCTGGGTGGCTGCTGCGCTCTCTTCGGCCTGCCCTGGATGGCCGCTGCCACCGTGCGCTCCGTGACCCACGCCAACGCCCTCACCGTCATGAGCAAAGCCGTCGCCCCGGGGGACAAGCCCCGCATCCAGGAGGTGAAGGAGCAGAGGGTCACGGGGCTGCTGGTGGCCGTCATGGTCGGTGAGTGTCGGAGAGAAGGAGAGTGGGGGGCTGTATTGATCAAGCATCTTAAAGGGATAGTTCTATTTAAGAGAGAGAGAGAGAGAGAGAGAGAGAGAGAGAGAGAGAGAGAGAGAGAGAGAGAGAGAGAGAGAGAGAGAGAGAGAGAGAGAGAGAGAGAGAGAGAGAGAGAGAGAGAACCCTGATTGTAAGACAACCCCCCCCCCCCCCCAATTTTCCACCGTCGACTAAAAACACACTTCTTCTATCAATATCTGAAATTAAGAAGAAAAATAACCTTCATACTGTCTTAAGTAATCTACTTATCTGCCTGTATTACTACCTACTATGCCAAACTGTCTATACTACTGTTACGACCCTGGCTCATGGGCACGCAACCTATGTGCAAACCAACACCAAAAACCCCGTGCTCTAACTCAAAATGCTACTATATCAAGGAACTATTAATGTAAATGTAAACTAATGTACTAATGTAAACCCAACGGACACGGACTGGAAGAATGTGACAGCTCTCCCTCTAAGCACCGACCCTGCATGTGTGTCACTAGGGCTGGCTTTAAAGCTCCCAGCAGGTAACCAATCAGCACTAATTGGCTAATTGGCAGCCCTCACCTGCATGCCCCGTGACACAGGAGTAATCAGGCCTGCCTGCACAGTGACACAGGAGTGATCAGCTCCTGGTACATAACAACTACTATGCTAATCTGTGTCTATACTACTATGCTAAGCTGTCTATACTACTATGCACTCAGGTTCAACACCGTTTGAACAATGTTACTACGCTGCCAGAGTTATACCCTTCCTGCTGACTTGTTTCCAAAGTCACTTTGGATAAAAGCATCAGCTAAATTACTAAATATCCTGTCTTCTAATAACTCTATGGTCTCTAGTCTTCTTCTAATAGTTCTGTGGTCTAGTCTCATAACATCTCTATGGTCTCTCCTCCAGAGACATGTCCATAGTGATCTCTGTGGTCTAGTCTCATAACATCTCTATGGTCTCTCCTCCAGAGACATGTCCATAGTGATCTCTGTGGTCTAGTCTCATAACATCTCTATGGTCTCTCCTCCAGAGACATGTCCATAGTGATCTCTGTGGTCTAGTCTCATAACATCTCTATGGTCTCTCCTCCAGAGACATGTCCATAGTGATCTCTGTGGTCTAGTCTCATAACATCTCTATGGTCTCTCCTCCAGAGGCATGTCCATAGTGATCTCTGTGGTCTAGTCTTCTAACATCTCTATGGTCTCTCCTCCAAAAGCCATGTCCATAGTGATCTCTGTGGTCTAGTCTTCTAACATCTCTATGGTCTCTCCTCCCCAGGCATGTCCATAGTGATTAGTGACCTGCTGTGTCAGATCCCCCTGGCTGTGCTGTTTGGGATCTTCCTCTACATGGGAGTGATGTCACTCAACGGCATCCAGATGACAGAGCGCATGATGCTGCTTCTCATGCCGCCCAAGTACCACCCAGACCACACCTACGTCCGCAAGGTGAGACGGACACCGTGTCTCACATCACCGTTTTTGAAGAAACACCTCTCCTGACTGATTTACAGCAGCCTGTAAAATGGTTTTTAATTCACCCTTCATTTAAGTCCCGCCCTCCTTAGTTACAGTTTTTCCATCAAATGTTAAAGTCCCTGGTCGCTCTCGACACTACGTTAGCGCTGTGCCATCGCTGGAGAGAGGTCTGACTGAACCTATTATCATTCTGGTATAGGGGGGAAATGCTCTGGCTTGTTTGTATTTCTTTAAACCAATCAGAATCATCCTGGGCGGCGGCGCTAAACCCAGTGTATAACTTTTGGAAATACAATACGTAAAAAATTTGACCTTTACCTGGCAACCCCCGCCCCCAGCATATAGTCCATGGGCCAGACCAGATATCGGTGCCACTCACGGTGAATAAACTTACATATAATTTTTTCAAAGATCTATGTCTGTAGATGATATTTTTGTATGATAGCCCTTCCAGAGTGGTAGCTTAATCATACTTATCAAGTCATGAAGTATACCCACCCCCTCAGGAAATCGCATTTCAGATGCTGGTGCATATCCTGCTTTAGACTCAGGTAGAGGACATCTGTCAATGTTTCACAATATTGTGTTTGGTATCATTTTAAAGGGGACTATGTAATCTTTCATTCAAGCTAAGATGTGAATCTTTCTGACCAATATAGAGGTCACTGGAGCACTTTGAACAGTCAACAACACACATTTTTACACGATTTTCGCCTAAATGATATACTATCTTTTAGCCTTGTGTCATCTAGGAGCAATAGGGACACAAAATACAAAATCTACAACACTCTAAGGACCATAAGGATTCAGGAAATGTATAATATGCCTATACTATTTCTTATCAGGGGTGATTGTGAGCCTTAAATTAGAAGAGCGGTATTAGGCTCCTATTAAAACTATACAGAACAACCACTAGGATAATGTCACAAAGTGGTCTGTCTTTATCATACATATACAGGAGCAACATTGGCACAAAATACAAAATCTACAACACTCTCAGGACCATAAGGATTCAGGAAATGTATAATATGTCTATACTATTTCATTGTTACGGGTCATTGTGAGCCTTAAATTAGATGGGCATTATTAACTGGGTCAGATAACTAGGATAATGTCACAAAGTGGTCTGTCTTTATCATACATATACAGGACATAAAGGACACCACAATGAGATAAGGAACCACTTAGAGTTTTATGAACAACCTATTAAACAGAACAACATTATATACTAAATGTACATTGAATCACTCAAACTGCTCGTCTCTCTCATCCTCTGACTCCTCGAGTTCGAAGTCAGGTTCTGGATCATCCTGCAGTTTTTGGTTGCTGCATGTCTGTAACTTGCACATATCTGTGCATGCCAGTCCATTTGATAAGCATGTGCAGCTTGGCATTTTGCATGAACGGACACACTTGCATCTTAGCAATTCCAGGACTACATCTGGTGCAGGTGGGGAGCGCATCCAGTAAATTGCCAGCTTGCCCTCATCGTCTTTCCATCCATGCTCTGTAGGACTTGGGACCACAGGGTTAGACTGCAGACTGCTCTTCCAGATTGCTGCCTGATAGTTGGCTCGTTCAACATGCAGGAAGAGACAGTCCCTACATGGTGGAAGCTGGCTGGACTCGACCTCTCCCCTTTTGGTACAGAAGAACTGGTAGCGCAGTTGGTTCACCTCTACTGTGCTGCTGTTAGCAGAGTACATGTGACATGTAAACTCCTCAATTCTCTGGAACAGCTCCTCACTCACATCCCATGACTGCCCTAGTCCACTGAAGGTTTCTTGGTAGGAAGTATCCTTCTTCACCATCTTCAGGGCATTCAGCTTCCCGAATGCACTGACAGTGTCACAGCCAGTGAAGGCGTGTAAGCCAATTAGGCTGTCACAGAGGCTGTCTCCAACTGAGCTTGCAAGTTTGCTGATGTTCACATATCGTGTGCGGTTCTGGGTCCCACACTTCATGTAGATGGGACAGGTGATGTCCTTCTGGAAGGCAAGACAAAGCACCATGACATCAGTGTCCTCAGCTATGATGATGACTGCTTTTGAGCCCATGTTTGCAGCATCTGATGCATGCAGGAGCAGGCGAGTGTCAGCTTCTTCATGTGTTGATTGCAGTTCTGCTACTTCTTCACACCCACCATCTGTCAACCTGTAGCAGGTTTCCTCACAGGTTGTGTACAACACTTTGCCATGCAGCCTCTTTCTGTATTGTGGGAGGTTCCACTCTTCCACCAGAAACTTGATGAGACTGGTCTTGTTGGAAGGACTGCACAGGAAAGTTCTCCACTGCTGTACGTGGTGTCCTCCTGCCAGGTTCTTGTATTGGACCGTAGTGTCTGCACCCCGGGTTTTGTCGTTCAGCATCTTTGATTGAAGTCTGGCGGTAAACATCAAACACAACATCAATCCTCTGACTCTGTGCCCCCTCGTGGAGGACCTGGGTGAAGAGTGACTCTGCCACCTGTCCAAAGGTTTTGTTGTTGCCATTCATTTTCTGGACCAGGCTCATCCCATCAATGATGGAAGTGGATGGTGTTGGGATCTGTTCAGCAGGAGACACATTCTGTTCCAGCTCTCTGGCAAGTGCAGCCTTGTTTGTTTTTCGTAGAGACCCATCAGCATTTGCAAGTGCCCATGGCAGTGGGCCCAGTGGGTGGGCAAGGACATCTTTCATGTCTATCTTCCTGCTTTCAGCCAACAGGATAATGTGGCTGAACAGGTTTCTGTCTGCCCTCAGCACCACATCCTGCCCTTTCTTTCCTTTCGCTTTTTTTGTGCCGACACTGGAGAATGTCTTCAGACTTTGCTTGGTCATCTTGTCATGAAACTTTAAAGATGGTGGGTCCTCATCTAACCTTGTTTGTTTGAATGCCTGGTATGCCTCTTCTCCTATCTCATGAGCTCTCAGGAGATCTCTTGTCACATCAGGTGGAGCCATGAAGCCAGTGGACAGGCTAACCAGATCGTTCTCATCAGGGGACATAGGATTGAACCACTTGTTCTGCATAAGGTCAAGAAGAGACTGGACATCGGCTTCATCTCTCTTGATTCTTGGATGCTGTAGATCTGGTTGGGACAGTTTGGACGTGCCTTGATCTGTCAGGTCTCTCAGCTGTCTGAGGTACATGCTTCTATACTCAGCGGTTAGGTAATACTTGGCCACAGCTCCTGACTTCAAGCTGAATCCCTTCGTCTCTTCAGCTGTCTGGGTGTCTTTGTTCACTGTTTCTTCTATAGCTTGGTCAACTGGGATCCTGCCAAAGGGATTAGTGGGGCCCAGTTGGACAGAGAAGCCTCCTTTCATGAATTCTGTGTACACATCTGGGTGTGTGATGTACAGCTGAGACATCTGGGCGTAGTAGTAGGGGAGGTAGCGTGCGTAGTTCATCCTGTCATAGGCAAAGCACCATGGGATCATTGCTCGAATGCTTGCCAAGTGTAGCATCCAGTCTCCCTCTCGGGATGCTCGGATGAATGAGCCCCAGCAAGATTTCGACCATGTCCAAATAGGACACCCAGAAGCTGGAGAGGCTGCTGTTCCCACCTCTGAGGAACTTGTGGTAGACTTCAAACAGTTCTATGATGCGTGCACAAGAGCTGTTCTCGAGGGCTTCCTTCAAAGTGGCTTGTGAGACATTTTCCCCAAGGCTGTCAATTACCTTCAGTGTTTCATCCAAATAAACCATCTCATTCATGTGAGTTGTTTCCAACCAAGAGAGGAAACCCTTCCATATCAGTCGCATGAGAGCCTCATACAAGAGCTTGTGTAGTCGCACTGCCCTGTTGTACTTGCGGCCACCCATTACCCCAGCAATGGAGCCTTCTGCGATCATGCCAGACTGAGTCCAGCATCTTGGAAACGCTTTCCTATGATTGCCAGCAGTGTGCAGATGGTGTGAAATACCCCAAGTCTGATTATGATATTCTGGAACTTGCCAGCATGTTTCCATGTGATCTCAACAGCCTTTGCATACAGGGCTTGGTCAAAGACACAGACAATCTTTGTCAGGTCTAAGCACTGCATGATGCTTAGTGACTGGTTAAGCACCTCATTGACAGTAGACATTAGTGTCGCTGGAGCATTCATGGTAGGCAGATAGCCTACACTGTCAGGGATGACTGTCATATCACCGCGAGTCAGGATGTTGAAGCCGGTCCAGTTGCTGTGACATTCTTGCTAGGACCCAAACAAGGTTCTTCTCTCTGGCAAGCTGAGTATTGGCAGCAGTATCAGCATCTGCACTTTTGCTTTGTGGTGGCCCAGCCCGTTGTCCAGCGTTGTAAGTTGGTAACATTGGCTGGGATGAGTCAATGCTTCTCTGCTTTGTTTTGGCAACAGTGGGCATGGGTTGGACAGGGACTGGGTTGACCGTCTTTGCTTGCACAGCAATCCCATTGACTCTGTGAGATGTTCCCTCTCCACTGATGGTTTCTTCAAGACGATCAATATTGTCCAAGGCTAAAGTTGTGAATACACCAGGATGGATGTTACTTGGTAAGGCAATGTCACTTCCTGATGCTGAGAGTTTCTGCAGACACAAGGCAGTGTCGATTTCCTCCATCTGTGAGTAGGACACACTGTGACCAAGTCGGTTGAGGATGTT
Source organism: Notolepis coatsorum (assembly GCF_963971535.1). Lineage (NCBI taxonomy): Eukaryota > Metazoa > Chordata > Actinopteri > Aulopiformes > Paralepididae > Notolepis > Notolepis coatsorum. The sequence continues at coordinate 18,212,133 of NC_140176.1, read as the reverse complement.
TATCAGCTCTACATTCCCTGTCAATGACTTGACACTGAATGGCAAAACGATGTGCTTGGACGGTTTGATCCTTCCACTTGTCACTGCATATACCATGTCATGGCCGAATTACTGTATGAGCCGCAAAACTCTCTGGGATGCATGATCAGGATCATTAGTGCCAGAGAGTAGATAGCACAGGAAGACTCTAAGGGATTCTGGAATGACAGGACATTCTGCTTCTGGTTTGATGTCAGGTGGCCAGGCTTGAGGAACATCTTGATTATTGATGTCCTCTCTCAGCTTGATGGCTGTGTTGGCTATGACATCTTGGGCACTAGCACTTTTCAAGAGACTGGTTTTCTTTGGCAAGTTCATTCATGGACAGGTTATCTGGATAGAGGAGGAGTTTTCCCTTGGCATCAAAGATGATGTGCAAGGCTCCAACAAATTCACTCTCCAGTTTTCGTCTCATGTGCTTTGTGGTTGATTCATTGACTTGGGCGATTCCTTGGGACTTCATTGAAGACACCAGTTTAGAAGTGAGACTAGTAATTGTCATCACATGTGGATTGCCAAACATCTCTGTCCTGATGAAGAGGTACAGCTCATTGTACGACTGTTTCACAGCAGCTTCATACTGGGCATCATCATCAGCAGCACCACCATCTTCAGTGTTGGCAACCTCTTCTTTGGAGACCTCTTTGGTGTATATTTTATAGCATGACGTGTGGTAGTGCCCTTCAGCTGCGACAAGGTCTCTACTCACTATGGCAAGAATTCTGCTGTCCATTTTCTTTTGTGCTGCACTCCTGATTTTTGCATCTGCACGCAATTGGACACATTGTATCAGTAATTCTCTTGTCTTCCGTCCTTTAAGATATTTGGAAGTCTTCTGGCAAAAGATACACTCTGCGGGATATGTCCTAGAGGTACTTGAGGCACGTCGAGCAGTTCTTTTCGATTCTTTCTCTTCAGCAAAGCTACTGGGTATTGTCAATTTTTTTTCAAGGATATGGTCAAGATCTTTCTTCATGGTGAAGATACTGCGACAATTTCTGTGGTAGTAGACTGCTGGAATCTGTCCTTCAGGAATGTCCTTTGCCAGTTCCAAAACTGGTGCATGTTTTCGTATCTGAGCTGCCCTGATCAGTGTTTTCCAGGAGTCAGGATTGTTTGGAGAAACCAGCTGATCTTGATCATCAGAACAATGGATGATGCACTCTCCCTGTGGTTGCTTTGGTGGTGGGTTGCTACTTGCTTTTTCACCGGTGGCCATAGTCAGGCAGTTTCAACTGCAATATACAAGATCAGATGTAGCCATGTGAAATTATGATAACACACAAAATTGTAAAGGCAACTCTTCTTTTCATACCAATATAAGTTACAGTCAATTCTTTAAAACATAGATCATGTAGGCCTACCTTGAACAAACTTCTATGGATCTCAGGGAATATATTCAGTGGCAGAAATAGTGTCTGTTACTAGGCTTGAGTAAATTGTGATGAAACAAAGGATAATATAAATTATGATTTTTCACAATAACACCATGCTAAAAATGACCAGACATGAAAATATGTATAACATATATAGACATATGTAAATGTGAGGCTATTCTTCTGTTCATACAAAAATAGCTAAGTCAACTCTTCAAAACATAAATCATGTAGGCCTACATTAACCAAACTTACAAAGATGCTTCCACAATGTGTTGACGTTAGCCTCAGTCTTCAGCCTTAGCAATGTGGAATGTTATCTGTAAACATGCAACACAAACAATGACCATTGGTGACAAAGACCACACCCTATGCTCTCCACAATCGTATTCATACAAATATTTGGATATTTTATTTGAGATTATCATTTCAATGTACATTACCTTGTTTGAAGACAGCATCAAGAACACAGGTACTTTCTCTCTCATTATATTTATGCAGAATTTCAGTAATAGTCCGGCACAGTGCCATCTAGTGGCTATTGGGAAACAGTTTCCACTTGCTCACAGTTTTCTATTTCTACACAGAAATCACCATTTGATACAACATCTGAAGTAATCAAATGGAGATTAAGTCAAGATAAAGACCAGTTTGTGACCTTATCTGACCCAGTTAATAATGCCCATCTAATTTAAGGCTCACAATGACCCGTAACAATGAAATAGTATAGGCATATTATACATTTCCTGAATCCTTATGGTCCTGAGAGTGTTGTAGATTTTGTATTTTGTGCCCCTGTTGCTCCTGTATATGTATGATAAAGACAGACCACTTTGTGACATTATCCTAGTGGCTGTTCTGTATAGTTTTAATAGGAGCCTAATACCGCTCTTCTAATTTAAGGCTCACAATCACCCCTGATAAGAAATAGTATAGGCATATTATACATTTCCTGAATCCTTATGGTCCTGAGAGTGTTGTAGATTTTGTATTTTGTGTCCCTATTGCTCCTAGATGACACAAGGCTAAAAGATAGTATATCATTTAGGCGAAAATCGTGTACAAATGTGTGTTGTTGACTGTTCAAAGAGCTCCAGTGACCTCTATATTGGTCAGAAAGATTCACATCTTAGCTTGAATGAAGGATTACATAGTCCCCTTTAAAATGATACCAAACACAATATTGTGAAACATTGACAGATGTCCTCTACGTGAGTCTAAACAGGATATGCGCCAGCATCTGAAATGCAATTTCCTGAGGGGGTAGGTATACTTCATGACTTGATAATTAAGATTAAGCTACCACTCTGGAAGGGCTATCATACAAAAATATCATCTACAGACATAGATCTTTGAAAAAATTATATGTACGTTTATTCACCGTGAGTGGCACCGACAAGTGAAATTTTGGCCTCTGGCCCATGGACTAATAAGGCACAGGAGTGAAAGAGCAACCTTGCATTCCTGTTCCATGGGGTATTTTAAAGCTGCAGCAGGGATGTCTGTCTACATTCAGTAATGATGTGCTCCGCTCCTCTAGCTCTACAGCCTTCTGTTAGCTGGCTACTAGCAGTATATCAACATCATATAATGATAGCTAATGTTAGTCTGCCAACAATTTTGCCAGCTAATTGCCAGAGCAAACAACGTTCAACCATATTCACCACTGGTAACTAGGTCAATTGCCGCGAGGACTAAATGCTTTGAAGATTACCTGTGTCTGATGTCCAAATACGGTTTCCAAGCTATCATTGGACTATCGGTTGCTCAAGGGAGGGGTTTAGCGAAGGGTGAATTGAGTTTATTGAGTTTATTAGGATCCCCATTAGCTGTTGCATGACAACAACTAGTCTTCCTGTGGTCCACACAAAGCATAAAACACTACATTCGACAAGACTTTTACAGAACAGTAAATAAATAAAAATAAAACTGTTTTCCGATGTCCATTTTCCTTCAAGCATTGACTTTCATATTTTCCATCATATACCACTTATTTTCTGATTTTCATTTCATTGGAAAGAAAATAATGATAATAATAATAATAATAATAATAATAATAATAATAATAATAATGATCATAAAATAAGAATAAAGTACTTACATCTGCATTTACAGATGCCAGCCTTCAATTCTCTTACGGTACAACTACCTGAAATGAAAATAAAAGAGAAGAATGAATCGCACTGATGAGGGCTCACTCACGTGTGTGTGTGTGTGTGTGTGTGTGTGTGTGTGTGTGTGTGTGTGTGTGTGTGTGTGTGTGTGTGTGTGTGTGTGTGTGTGTGTGTGTGTGTGTGTGTGTGTGTGTGTGTGTGTGCGTGTGCGTGCATGTGTCAATTAAGGTTGAACTGACACAGGATTTTGTTTTTCTCATAACAAAATCAATATTTAAAAAGGGAAAATGACTGATTGCCGTTGTCAGTTGATATAATTCTACAGTAGATGTTTATCTAAATGTTCATAATCACATTTCCTTGCATCATCGCTCACAGAGAAGATGGCCGTCCACAACAACATGTCACTCTGCTTCCCCCACTGACTGCGCTCCTCCCTCCAGGTGCGCACGCTGCGGATGCACCTGTTCACCGGCATCCAGATGGTGTGTCTGGCTGCGCTGTGGGCCGTCATGAACACCGACGCCTCGCTGGCCTTCCCCTTCGTCCTCATCATGACCGTCCCCGTCCGGAGGTTCATCCTGCCGCGCATCTTCAACGCCAGAGAGATTATATGTGTAAGTCAGCCACCGGGAGGCGCTCTGAGCTGGCTTTATACTGTACACACAGTTACACACCGTGGAGGAATTTACCATGAGTAAGGATGTACTCGGTCAGATGTAGAACACAGGTTTATTTAGCTCAAACGGAGTATCGAGTACAAATAGATCGAGAGTTATTGCTGGATGACTCCAGGAGTGACGACGAGGCCTAGTATCCTCCCTCCAAAGAGCTCGAGAATCCAGTAAAACATAGGTCTTTATAGTAGAGAGAAAGGGATTCTGCATAGGGTGGCCCAGGTATTGGATTGGAGGGGGGCCGGGAGGGGCAGAGGGGGAGTTAGAAAGGGGGGGGTGGATGGTATCAGGTGAGAGACAAAAGGTGGATGAATGGGGGAGGGTAATGGGAGGGGGGTTGGAACATGACTGGGAGATTGTTTGAGGGGGAGGGGATCATTATTCCACAACACACACCTCTCTCTCTCTCTCTCTCTCTCTCTCTCTCTCTCTCTCTCTCTCTCTCTCTCTCTCTCTCTCTCTCTCTCTCTCTCTCTCTCTCTCTCTCTCTCTCTCTCTCTCTCTACTACCTCATCTGAAGTGACATCCTCCTCCTACTGATGCATCACATAAAATTAGTCCACCCCCAATGGTTATGTCCCCAAGGTTAAAGTCCCCAAGTGAAACAAATACAAATAATAATAATAAAGTATACTTATTTTCTGAAAGTACACTTTTTATGTATCCAGAAAGTATGGATAAATTGAATAAATTGATAAAAAAAAACTGATTTTTTTTTCATCCATACATTTCCGTTTTATACCGTGGTGAATATGAGTATAGTTTTAGAGTGATTCTGTGTAATCCCGGGAAACATTTACTGCATTTCATTATAAATCGTGCCATTTCTCGTCTGGATCAATAATCAATCTGAAATCAACGCTAGATTATCGGTATTATGTTTCATCATGCATGCAAGAAAGGGTGGGGGGGGGGGGTAATTTTTCTATGCTTCGATCGCCACCAACGGAATACACTACACAGTACAGTACATTACAGACACACGCTCCGATCACGGGGAAAAATTTTCAGATCAATGCAAGATTGATAACATTATAGTCCTTATCTATGATGTACTGCAAAAAGAATAATCCAATTATCTGATCGCCATTCCAAATACTGATCGTGTGTCCAACGTAATCCAGCATTGAACATGAACAGGGGCGGGGACCCTCGTCGATGCCATCCCTATAAGCGCTTGTCTTGCCGGAGTGTTTAGACCCCGCCCACACGCCGCAGCTCGGCCCAGAAAACAAACCACATCGTTTCAAATTGAGTGCAATAGCGGCCGCAAGGCGTTAGGCGGCGGTATTGGCCGTTTGCGATCTCAGACCCATTCCCAATGACAACATCAGGCTGGATGGATGAATTATGAATGGATATAATGAATAAAAGAAATAACGATTAAAACCAGACTTTTCTCGGGTTTGGCGCTCAAGCGATGGCGAGTTAACCCGACTTATCCCGGGTCTGGCATCCAATGTGTTCAAATATATGGCACACACAATGACAGAAAGTTCTAATCAATTAAATAAATGAGTACCCATTTCATGAAAGCTGCGACCTGCTCTAGGCCATGATTGATATAGATATTGATATAGATTGTATTCCACATCTATATAGTTGAGTAAGACCTGTGAAGAGCAGGTGGCAGTTAGACGTAGATGACGGGTGACAGAGAGACATGTGACCTGGAGGTGAGAGGAGGTTTATGGCAAACGGCAATAAAGAGAGTTGTATTTAGGAGGATAACACGCATCATATATATGTATATATAATTTGAAATGACTTAATTTGAAATGACTTGATAGAACCTGACCATTATGATTGAAGTTTGCTGCTGTTATCTGTCTCAATTGTGTATGTTTTTCTTTTCTTTCTTTGTCCCAGCTTGACGCAGACGACGCGGAGCCCAAGTTTGACGAGAGGGAGGGTCACGATGAATACTCCGAGATGCACATGCCAGTGTAACGGGCGATCACCGCCACTACACCAAATCTCTGTCCCCAGTGGACATACGAACCTGTCAATCACTCTGACCAGCCAATGAAATAAACCCAGCCCCCACCTTAACGAACGAACCCGGTAGCAGCGAGGCTTGTGAACTTGAGAACCCCCCCCCCCCCCCCCCTATCTTTTCAACCATAACTGAGACGATAGTGTACACAGGTCTGGTCCTGAGAGATCAATAAGCGGAGAACAAGCGGTCAAGCTCTCAAAAGATACCTTAGGTCACGCGAACAGTTCCACCACCCAGCAGGCTCCAATCCCACCTCTATATCACAAGAAGATAAGGACGTTGTTTTTATTTATCTGCCGGCTATCGGGAACTGGTATCACTCTTAACCTGCACAGGGAGAATCACTTTGTGGCACGAAGAATGAGACTTTAAACGGTCGTCAACGGTTTCATAATATACTGTATCTATCACATGTCTACCTTTTCTTTCTATTTAAGGGGAGGATAGGTTTCCAAATAAATCAAAGAACAAGTGTGTTCTCAACGTGCAAAATCTAATGCAATTACAGTAGCTGGATAGATTGTCGGGATGATGATTAATTTTTTCGACCCTGTAAAGTTTGCTTTGATTCACATTGAATATGTGGAGGATATTTTGGGATACATTCCTTATTTAACAATATTGAGGTATTATTACTATTCGAGTTTGTCATTTTTTTTTTCTTAATGTTTTGCTCACTAAGCGCCTTATGAAGGAAAGGAAACGCATACTGAAAAGAAATCTAGTCCATTCTGCCTTATTGTAGACGTTTAAACGCTTTAGACGGCTATTCACCTTGCAGCCACTCGAAGCTCTCAGCACTTTTGAAAAGAATACATCAAATCCATATAATTCTTTTTACTAATATCTCACTTTTATGTAATCAATGTTTTATATTTTATCCTAAAGTCTGTTTTTTTGCAGGGGGGGGGGGGGGCTATTATGTATTTGGCTATAAAAAAAACGTCAGTGTTGCCTTAGAAGATGGTTTTGCTGCTGGTGTCCTCCTTACCTGTATTGGTTTGAAAGCCACCAGCAGAGGGCGGTCTTGTGAAACATAAAGTGTAGTGGTACCAAAAAAAGTTGAAGAAAAGTACAGTTTTTTTCCCTTTCTTTTTACTACAGTGAGTACTGTAATGCGTTTTTAATCGCTACTCATCCCAACACATTTGTGAAGTACAGACAGACAGAGTTACATATACTCAACATTATGGTGTTGAATTTCACAATTTCACATGTTTCAGTTAAACTCGTTCTTTTCGAACAGCTTCTTTGCTGAATCCCCTCTTAAGGTCAACTAACTGCCTAACTAAAAGGGCAATAATGAAAGAAATTGGTCTGTTATGTTTTGGTCACTTGAATTCATGTTTGGTGTGTTGGAGATGTGCTTGTTAGTTTATCGGGGGGAGCACTAATTTATTTGTTTCTCTGTTAAAGTGCCAAATGTGTTATGTAAATAGTGTTTGTGGTCAGAACAATCACAATGAGTTCAGTCATCTCACTTTCCTAACCGTGTTGTGTGAGTTTGTATTTTTATAGGTGTGCCGGGGAAGGGGGGGGGGGGGGGGGTTCAGCCGGTATTAATTCTTCATTTTAATTTCTATCTTTCGTCATTCCATCATGTATCGAAATGTTAATGCTAAAGCTCTTGTATGTTAGTAACTTCATGGACTAATTGTTAGGATCAGTCGCGTAAAACAATTCATTACTGTCGTCAATCGTACTACTGACCAAATTGCCACTTCATTTGTGTAGACAATCTCTTTACTCGTGCATTGCTGAGAAGGAAACAGAAAAAAAAGAAACATGTTTTTATGAATAGATTTTGTCTGTTGCAGAAGTTGTGAATGTACCCGTTAACATTAATTGGACTGTGTGTGAAGTAACTGTTTTTCTCCATCTGACCCGAACCAGTCTTTTTGACATGTATAGGTACCAAGTCATTCTTGCCTTCATACAAAAAAATCTACTTTTCAGAGTATCTGAAAATGTGTCTTAAACACCACATGAACGGAGTAACGTTTTTTTAGTAATGGTAAAAGATTATGGAAAAAGAAGGGCGCCTTGAGTTTTGTGTCGAAGACGAAAGTTATTTGGAACCCACATGTCAAAAAACACTGGCACTGCCCCCCCGTCCATCTCATCATAGTCTTATCGGGGTCATGGACTTTGTTCCTGTCAATGTCACATGTCACAGAACGTCTCTAGTGCCACCCGTGCTATATGTACTCTTATGTTTTATCATGTGTTTTATACGCTAAGCCTGTGGGATGTATGTAACATGTATGTACTGTACATACTCAAATGTATGTAACGCTCATGTTAAGTTAGTAGGCACTTTTGAGATATAACCCCACAAATCTAACTTATGGTCAAACAGTATCATCTATCCGCTGCAATAAACAGCATTATTGCTCATTATTTGTTTTCTTTTGTTTATTATTATTTTTGGACCCCGGGCAGAAGTGGGGCTCCAAATAAACAATAAACAATATTTGACAAATATTTTGCAGAATGTCATGAATTAAAAAAAAATTGTGTGTAAACAACACAAGTTGTACAGTATGTGCCTACAGGAGTTGGTCATGACCGTTGCACATAGAGAGCTATTTGTGTAGAAGGGGCGGTGGAGTGCAATGTCAGTTTTACAACTGTTTCAGGTGTATCCCGCATATACAGCATGAGATTATCATTATAATGACGACGCCGCAATGGCTACCGGCTATTGGAAGCTAATAGACTCATAGAATTCAACAATAGAAAAGAAAAGGAAAAAAAGGCACACCTGAAAGGTTATGTTTTTGCGATTTGTGCCTGTGGTCGGAGTGAGGATGTCCTGTGTACCCAATCTGATGAAACTCTTTCAAAGGCTGATACGCTATATTCTCATTCCATTTCCACACGCAATACAAAGACACAGTGGTTGTTGCTGATGTTCCCTGTACATAAATGCTTAAAAATATTGATGACAAATAAAGTAAATTTTCTATTTAATGTGACTGTTTTCTTTTTGGTGGGGTGGGGTGATTTTCTTTTTTTGGGGGGCGGTTTGTATTGATAACCACTTGTGTATAATTGAGAGTGGTTACCACTTGGAAATTATGGAATGTTGTGGGAAATTATTTTGTACAATTATTACTTTAAAGGGGCACCTGACAGAAAAACAATGCTGATTTATTTTGCACATAACAGTTTTGCACACATTCATTTAGTTTGTAAATGAAGTTGAGTAAATGAGTTTGAATATGACCACCAGTGATTACATCAGGGACGATGAATCCTTGTGTTGTGTTAATTACAGATAAATTAAATGATAAGGTAGCTATTCTTTCATCTACATCATTTCATGGAGCTGTGATTAACACAACACAAGGATGCAATGCCCCCGATGACATCACTGGTGGCCATATTCAAACTAATTTACTCTCGATAACTACCTAACTAAATGCATGTGTGCAAAACTGTTGAGTTTTCAAATGTGTGTGAGATTATGTGCAAAATAAATCAGCATTGTTTTTTGGTGAAGTGCCCCTTTAAGTCACTCATAAGAATGTAACAAACTGATTTCTGTTTGAGCAAGAAGACCAAAGGAATGACTAAAGCAGATTGTACTAAAGTGTTGCAACACTCTTATCTCCTCCCAAAAGCAGAGAGGGCTAGCTCTGTCTTGTTTGAAAATGTGGCCCCAGTGCTCAAGTGGGTGGCCCACAGAACAGTATCATCGTTGTACAAGCGCAGTGAGGAACATGGCTGCTTTGTTGCTGTTGTTGCTCAGTGCCGGAGCTCTGCTGTGTTCCACCGAGGCCCAGGGGACTTACGATAGCCTCCCCGATACCTACAAGAAAGGAGTGGACTTGGCTTTAGAGCAACTCCGCTCTCACGCTGGGGTCCAGCATCATTTCCTCTACTTCAGGGGTCTCGTGAGATCGGAAATTGAGGTACTGTGCAATACGACACACGGCCGGGTGGTGTACTGGTGTGGGAGTCTGTTGTTCATGAGTGTTCATGTCTGTTGTGTTGTTGTGTTACTTACCTGTACAGTTTCCCTGAGCTTTGATGTTGATGGATTATACAAACAACTCCTCAGGAACAGTTTTTCAGCCATCATATAGTAGCTATGAACACGCCATAAAGCGTTGTGGAGAGTGATTCAGAATGTGATAATATCCCTTCTTTCTCCTCAGCCTGGATTCGGCGTGAGCTACAACTACCACAATTTCTACTTAAAAGCCACCGTGTGTGCAAAAGGAACCGTGGACTCCACACATTGCCGGTTCAGAAACGACCGAGTGAGTTCTTTATGAATTAATCAAGTAACTCACAGCACACTCACAACTCACAACTATACACAACTACACTCACAGCTACACTCACAGCACACACATCCACACGCACACACTCACTTTAAATAAACACTCACCGCACTTTACTCACTTTAGACACTTTAACACACTTTATATTTATTGGCAGAGATTTGTACCTCATCCCATTTCTGCATTGTACTGTATACTGTATTGTACTGTAACTCACTGTTACTCTTTTTGACTCTGTATTGTATATTATACATTATGTATATTGACTGAACACTTTTTTGCTTACGTACTTTTGACTTTCTATCCCAAGGGGATCAATAAAGGAATATCTTATCTTATCTTATCTTATACTTTTTATCAATTTTTATCTAGCACACTCCCAGGAGCTCATAAAAAAATGCAAAAGCATTCTGTACAACTAATAAAGAAACTTGAACTTAATAAACCTGGAAAGAGGGGGGGGGGGGGGGGTTCTAACTGGAATAATGGAATGTGATCGAGTCTGATTCGCTTGTTCTGACTTGCTTGTGGTATTTGTTTGTGTGATCCACAGCCACTGATTGACTGCACAGTTTGTTTCAAGACATACGCAGGTGAAATAGAGCCAACTCCTAAGCCATATATCCACTGTGTCCACAAGCCGGCTCTCACAAAGGTTTGTATGTCTGATGGCATAGTCTTTGCTGGGACCTCTACAGACAATGGCCCATATTCACAACGCTTCCCACAATAGTAGAGTAGTAGAGAGAAAAATAGAGTGCTGACCTCCAGTCAGTGACCAGGAACACTAGTCTTAATGACCTTATTCAGACTAACTAGACTGGAGCTGACTCTAGATCAGTGACCAGGAACACTATAGTCTTCGTGACCGTATTGTATTCAAACTGACAAACTGGAGCTGACTCTAGATCAGTGGCCAGGAACGCTAGTCTTCGTGACCTTATTCAAACTAACAGACTGAAGCTGACTCTAGATCAGTACTACTACTTTGAGAAGCTTTGTGAATATGAACCAATGGTTTCAACGACTTACATCACATCAAGTCACAATGACAAAATGTCTTAAAGGGGAACTATCTTATAAATGGCCTTTTTGAGTGTTTAGCATTGTTTCCTAGCTATGTGAACTTATATTAATATGATCTATGTCTCAAAATTCTCATATTGGTGCATTCTTCCAATTCTCCTCTCACAATATTCACCCTCACTGAACTGAGTCGTTTGAAAATGTGCCTATATGTGATGTCATATAGTCACTGCTGCATGTTAATGTTCAGGCGAACACGACGCTCAGCAGGCCCGGCGCAGTGGTTTAGGAGCCCAGGCTCAAAACAGCTCGAAATCTTGAGGTAGAAAAATGCTGTTTTTGAGGACTTGATTAGAAATACAAAACAATGAATAAAAAAAATATATATATTACAGAGGTGTTCCATAGACTCACAGGAATTGTGTAAAAGTGCCCAAATAGTGAAAGAAATAGTAAAATAGTTCCCCTTTAAAGGAAATTAATTAAGCAGAATATTATTTGTGTTTATGACAGGACATGACGACAGCGAGAGTGGACCACTGTAACAACATGGGCTACAGCAGTGGATCCGCTACTCTTCTAGCAACAAAAGGGTTACAGTGAATAAGGGGACAATGGCCGAGGGGCCCTGTGCATAGTTTTGACTGAACACAGTACAACTGAGTTGCCCTCATTTAGTAGGCTATACAGTATGCAGGGGTCTAAAGGAACTGAGTACTTTTAGACAAGTACTGAACTCAGCTACGTGTTTTTGTTACATGAGTGTTTTAAATTCTGGGGGCAATTTTATACTTTTACACCACTGTATTTCAAAAGTAAATGTTTACATTTGTAAGTGTTCCTAAAGACAACATTCTGTCTTTCAGAATGGCATCATTAGTTAACCTGACCCTGAAACTGTTGGAATGGGCGCTTTAAAAGAACACACGACAGGTGATTGGATCTAAACCACGGCCCATAGCTGCCAATACTGTAGTTCTTCAAAGGATGCTGATTGGTTCGGGGCACAAGCGCATAACTTGAAGCCTGATCTTGTGATCTCGCCAAGCCATCTGCCATGCAATGTTAATCATTTGTGGCTTCTAGATTTCTGAACCTATACTGTATCCTTTAACATTTTATAGAGGTTATTAATGCTTCCTAGCACTGATGTACTACTGTAATAATATTGCAAAAAAATATTGCATACTGGTACTTTTCCTTTTGTAGACTATCATATCAAATGTACTTTTTAAATAAAAAAAAATGTAATGGGTAATGTTTGCTTTCACTTTTATTCCATCAGGCTATTTCTACTTTTACTCAAGTAAGGGAATTGTATACCCAGCCATACAGAAGGTTGACCCTTTCACTACCACACTACAGACTGTTAACCGTCTGTAGTGTGGTAGTGAAATGGTTAACCTTCTGTAGTGTGGTAGTGGGGCGACAGTGGCTCGGGAGGTAGAGCAATCGTCTGGCAATCCGGAGGTTCCCGGTTCGATTCCAGCTCCTCCCGGGCAGAGTGTCGATGTGTCCTTGAGCAAGACACTTAACCCCTAATTGCTCCCGATGAGCAGGTTGGCACCTTGCATGGTTGCCTCCGCCGTCAGTGTGTGAATGTGTGAGTGATTGTGTGAGTGAACGGGTAAAATGTGAGTAACAAATTGTAAAGCGCTTTGGATAAAAGCGCTATATAAAAAAGCAGCCATTTACCATTTAGTGAAAGGGTTATGTAATGATTCTAGGATTTTGGCTAATCAACATCATTTTTATGTGGTCATTATTTAAGTCACTGGAATCACCACTTTTATGTCAGTAATAGGTAGAATCACTCATGGTCCAATACTGTATGTGATAACTTGACATCTTCAGCTACACAGAAAGCTAAGTAGGTACTGACATGTATAAGCTGCCGACTTGGAATTACTGGTAAATATCAATGGGTGTTTGTTGGCAATTTGCATATTCATCCTTGCATTCTCAATGAGGGTAAAGGTACAGATGCTGCTAAGAGGCTTCAGTAGTTTGTTGAACAATTTAGTGTAAAAACAGTTATACAAATTGCTATTCAATATAGAAACATGTCAAGGGTTTAAAATACGTCTGTATGGGGATATTTAACCTCTTAACCTGCAATGCCAAAAGTGGTCATTTTAGTTTTAGTTTTTGAGGACTGCATTTTGAAAACCAAAATACTATACTTTATACTTATAGCACATGCATAAGCCTGGTCTCTTTTGAAAGATAACATTCTGAAGTGCATGATACAATAAAGAAAGATCACTTTTAGTGCTAATGAAATAGAGTAACATATAGGTCTGAACTTGAGTTGTAGAAAAACTTGTTACTCAAGTTTTTCTGTAGTAGTTAGTAGTCTTGATTGATTGATTGAAAACTTTATTAACAGATTGCAGAATGGGTACAATACAGTACAGCTCAATACACACAATTGTTAAGGGGATGCAGACCAGAGAAAGACTTTCGTCTTGTTTACATCAGGGTCCCCCATTTTCAATTCATCAGGACATATATGACATACTTGACATACAGATAGTCAGTACTGCTACATCTATACATTTATGACATACCAGATTTGCAAATACAGTACTGTTTGTGATACAGAAGGAGTCAAGAAAAGGAAGTATATACATTTGACGTAGAAACTGTACATTGGAGGAGGTTGGGTGGGGGGGGGGGGTGGGGTACATTGGGATATTGACAACCATACTGGGTAATTTACATTGGAGGTGGTTGGGGGGGGGGGGAACACTGTATAAACAAGCAAAACTGTACAATTGAGGGGGGGGGGGGGGGAGACACTGTACAAACAAGCAAAATTGTACATTGGACTATTGACAAAACCATACTAGGTAAATGACTGTACATTGGAGGGGGTTGGGTTAGGATATTTACAGGGGCCAGTGTTGAATTGCAGTCTCCCGTAGGTGTCCCTTGAGAGAGGTTTTGAAAGTGGGTAGTGATCCACATTCCTTTACAGCTTTGGGTAGGGCGTTCCACATTGATGTGGCATAATTGCGAAACGTGTTTAGTCCCTTATTTGAGCCGAATCTGGGTTTAACATGATTTGTGGAGCTCCCTCTGGTGTTGTGATCGTGGTATTCACTGACCTTTGGGAAGTATTTTGACATGTACATGGGTACCTTGGTCGTGTAGTGTATCTTGTAGACCAGGCCCATTGCAAGTTGCTGTACTCTGTCGTCTACTCTAAGCCATCCTAGGTTGTCAAAGTGGGCAGGGGTGAGGTGGGTTCTAGGAGTAAGGTCAAGCAGTAGTCTGACCAGTTTGTTTTGTGATGTTTGTAATTTTGTTTTTAGCGCCTTTGAGGTGCTTTGGTACCATGAGGTGCAAGCATAGTCGTAGTACCCCTGAATGAGTGCTCCTGCCAGAGTCTTCAGGGTATTCTTGTTTACCAGAGAGGAGATCCGGTACAAGAATCGAGTTCGTTTGTTGACTTTTTTTATTACATTGGATGCCATTTTGTCACAGGAGAGATTAGCCTCTAGGATGGAACCCAGGTAGGTAATTTCATCTTTCCTTGTGACAATATTGTCACTCACTGTAACTGAGAAGCCGTCGGTCTTGCTGAGTTTGTTATTTGAACCGAAGAGAATGGACTCTGTTTTGCCCATGTGTAATGATAGTTTGTTATCAGCGAGCCATATGCAGATTCTGCCTAGTTCCGAGCTGAGGATTTTTTCAACCTGTAACTTGTTCTTGTCAGAGACCAGCAGGGCTGAGTCGTCCGCAAACAGGAACAAGTTGCAGTCACAAGCTGACGACATGTCATTTGCATAAATTAGGAACAGTAGCGGTCCTAGTATGCTTCCTTGTGGAACACCACAGCTCACTGTGAGGGGGGGGGGATAGGGTACCGTTTACCTCCACCATCTGTTCCCTCCCCTCAAGGTAGGATTGCATCCAGCTCACTGATAGACTATCAAAACCAATTGCTTTTAGCTTGTCAATCAGAATGGAGTGATTGACCGTGTCAAAGGCCTTTTGTAGGTCCAGCATGACCATGCCGCAGTATTTCCAGAGGTAGTATTTCTCCAGAAGGTGGTATGGCTTAAAAAACTCCCGAGATCCATAGCCTGATTCAGAAATGAGTGATTAGGAGTGATTTTGGTAAACTGTGTACAAAAGAAAAACTCAGTTTTCTCATAGACTTCAATTCATTCAGCTGTTTTTCTCTTCCTGTTTTCGCTCATTAGTCTTTCACCTAGATACCCGATTCATACCTCCCCAGGTGGGGCATCATTGGCTACAACCCTCTACAATCATTTTCGAGATCGCCAAATGATTGACGGAACTAGAGCCCCAAGAGTCGGGAGTGGTATTTTGCGCAATATCGTGTACTTTGCACAAGCCTCAAATACCGGCATGTAACTCGAGAACCGCTGAACGGATCGTGTCACCTGAAAGGGCTATCGACAGGCAACAAATAAGCCTTCAATTCGATATATATATATATATATATATTGTATTACAAGATATGCACACCCGAGCCACTAGTGGTCGCCAAAGTGCCGGTGGGCAAATCGTCCTAAAAAGGGCCCACAGATGGGCCCTTGCATGTTAAAAGCTGTTCAAGGCAACTCATAAACAGCACAACAGCAGGCTTGTTGACTCACCAAAGGCCATGACTATGTCATGACAAGCTGGGGTGCTTTTTCCTGGACATGAATGAATCAGAGTCTCCTTTGTCAAGAATCACTGCTTGGAACAAGCCTTTCTGCGAAATCGTCTTGTTATTTTCTTGATATTTTAAGCAGTGTGCAGGGGAACTGGCGTGGGGGAGGCCAAGAGATACAACATAAACAGTCAATTATTCACCCGGTGGACAGCTTGTTTTTTGTTTGCCTTGTTATTGCTCCACACCGAGATAGTAGGACTTGTTTTGGATGTGTTAATATTGATCCCAGAGGGAGAGGAGGGTGTCCTCCCCAGAGCCAGATCCCTTCAGTTCAGTTCAACTACAGAGAAGAAGATGGGTACCCTGCTGCTGTTGCTGCTCAGCGCCGGAGCTCTGCTGTATTGTGCCGAGGCCCAGGACACTTACAGCCAGCTCCCCGGGGACTACCAGAAGGGGGTCGATCTGGTCCTGAAGCAACTCCAAACACACGCCGTCGTCCAGCACCATTTTCGTTTTTTCAGGAGCGTGAGGAAGGAAGATATCGAGGTAAACCTACCGGTATCTTGATTTATGTGTTAGTGTTAAGAGTTATGTATGAATGAATGAATGAATGAATGATGAATGAATTAATGAATCTTTAATTCGAACATGATTTAAAAAACAAAGAATAAGACAAACAGTGAAAAATATACATCACTGTTTGAAAAGGAGTAGTAAGAAGCTTAGCAAGCATGCCCTACGCCTATCCGTCCCTTCCAAGTGGGAACATTAATTAATACTTAAATTATATTATATAATGGAGAATATCCACATGACCAATAATACTTCTTTCTTAACATTGAAAAGAACATATAATAAATAAATAATATCAGTATCCACAGTACAAAAGAAAAAGAAAACAACAGCTTAGAATCCAGAAGATTGACAATAGTCACCTCCCCTTTCCTCTTTTTGGTAATTTGCCAATATCATTCCTTTATAAAAAAGAAATTTAAATAGAGCAATATTTCTGCTTTCCTTCATTTTATTATTGCCGTGAAAAATGTACAGTTTACTGTACTTTTCATAAAATTAGTTTTATGAAAGGCTAGTGGGATGTTTCCTGACACCTTCAAAAGCTTCACTGTACATGTGACATGATGACATAGCAGATTTAGTCCCTTTGGATAATGTTCACTTTGATGTACTACATGTAGCCTGACTCAGCAGGTTTTTACTTGTGGCTGTACTCTCTTCTCTGAATACCGTTCACTCTGAAATGTTTCCAATCAACTTGTTGTTGTTGTCTTTTAGTTTTCTCCAGCGGAGTCATGTTGTGGGAAAACATTCCTGCATTTGGTCCTTGAGTTTCCCTAAAATGGCGTGTTGGCATCGCCAACTCTCTTCATTCAAAACACATGACACAGCTAACTGCTACCTCACTCTGGCTTCAGTGAGGAATACTAACCAGGTTGACATTTGCCATTTTAGTGTGACTGAAGGAGGAATGTAGAAAGGTTTCCCCAAGTGTCTAGTGGAGAGAATTAACCAACAAAAATATCAAAATATCCAAGTAGGCAGTGGTGTATGTCTGAAGTACTTGAATAAGCCATTACTTGATTAAAAGTAAAGATATCTTAATTGAAAGTGACTGTGGTAAAAGTTAAAGTCACCCTTAAGAAAAATCACTTGAGTCAAAGTCTTAAAGTAGCTCACATTCATCTGGTGTTAAAATGTACCAAAAGTAAAAGTATGGGAGAACGGGGATGGTTTTCACACTGGTAGGTTGTCACATTCATTATATTTCGCTACCAAAAGTCCCCCCCCCCCCCCCCCAATTTTTGGTATGGTAATGTCCAGAATTGGGATCAGAGCTCACCTACATTATCTTCTTTGGAGTAAGACAGCTGAACTTGAGGTGAGAGGACTTTTTGTGTTTTTCATGTGGAATTGTAAATATTCAGCTCCTCAGTATTTTTATTCTAGGCATTTACACAATTGGTTTATAATGAAACAATTGTTACCCTTAAAACGTGTGAAGGGAAAGCTATATAGTTTAGATTGTTGTTGGCTATCGAACACATTTTTGGTTAGTTAGCCTTGATACTAGCAAGACATTCCAGTTGGGGTTGGTCGTCACATTTTCTTTGGGGTTGGTTGTCACATGTGACAAGCACATGACAGTGCTTTTAACGGACCGTTTCTTCACCAACTTGGAGGTGATGGATGAGCTGAGGACAGACCGAGCAGAGCCCAATGCACCCCAGCCCACCTACCAAGCCTAGTACATCCCGGCCTAGACTACCTACCAAGCCTAGTACATCCCAGCCTAGACCACCTGCCAAGCCTAGTACATCCCAGTGTACTCCACCCCAGCTGGAAGAGGCAGCCAGCAAGAAGAAGAAACAGAAAAGAAAGAGACAGGAGGAGTCTTCATCAGATGAAGATGATTGTTTTTGTTTGGTTTGTATGGAAACGTTCTCCAACAGCCGTTCAGGGGAGGTATGGGAGAAGTGTTGGGTGTGCAACCAGTGGGCACACAAGCTCTGCTTAGTTGGAGTGCCCACACTCTACATTTGCCATCACTGTACCTCAGATAGTGAATGAGTGTAGCATAGTTGTGTTGGCTATTATTGTTAGGCCTATTTATTTTGTTCTTATTTTGTTGTAGGATGGCCTAAAGATGTCTTTCCTGTTTATGTTCATGTTAAGATGCATTAAGTTATGTATTTGTCAACTTGTCAATGCAATTCAACTTTCAAATGTAGTTCTTCCTTCTTGCCTTCTTTTTAAGATTTTCCCCATTAAAACACATAGTGACAACCAACCCCATAGTGTGTGACAACCATCCCCATGATGGGGTTGGTTGTCACAATGTGTCAGAGTGTCTTTGATAGGTAATTTTTTCCTCTTTTTTACAATATGTTGGAAAATGAGAGGGATACACATTTTGAGCCAACATCTTAAGCTTCAATTGAATGTAGGAATGACTATTGAAAGGTGTTTTGATGATGAGCAATTCACACTAGAGTAAAAAGTGTGACAACCATCCCTGTTCTCCCCTACAAAGTAATAAAACAGCCAAAAAACTTTTTTTTCCTCTCCAAACTATATTAAATGTATTTCTCCCTCCCTCAACTCCCTTCTATTTTATTATTAATTATTACTGTTGCTGCTGCAGGGTCTGTGTTGTAAAGTATGTGATGTGATAAATAAAGATTCTGACGCCTGAAGACGGATTAAACGCAACTTTTCAAAATAGCTCGAACAGTGTTGGAAAGCAATTGCAAACAACAACACAAACGTTTCAAACCATGTAAGCATTCTGCCAACAGTTTGTATACAGTATACAATAGTGATCTATAGACCTTTTTATTTTTTATTCTTTATTTTATCGTTAATAGTTTGAAACACAAAACAGCTCTAACAGCTCACAACATATACATTCTAAATTGGCCCCTTTGTATTTCCTGTTGCAATGTGTGTTAATACAGTTGCTGACAGGAAATGAGAGGGGCCAAAGCTATTCCCCTAGCAACGGAATACTATGTCTGATCTGAAAGAAGCCTAGCATTAGGACCATATAAACTCAGGACTCCTTCTTAAAGATTATTATTCGATCCATTGTGCACATCCATTGGTAATGAAAGCAATGGCGTCCGTTTGGTGTTGTGGGAGATATCCCTCAACTTGTCTTGACGAGAGCACCAGTTATTCACACGCAAAATGATCTTATTTTTACAACAAGTGTAGGAGCATGTTACGACCCCTGAGGTCTAAAAGGGTGAAGGCCTGTAACATAAATATTGGTTGAAAGAAAAGATGACCAGCTTTGTAAACGATAAGGATATTTATTAACATGAAAGGAAGCACAACGGGACCTCGAGGGTGAGCCAAGGCCAAAACAACAAACCAACAAGACTATCTCAAAACCAAAACCACAACCCCCAGCCACTCCCAGTAGTTAAGTATGAAGCTTGTGTGTGTGAATGTGTGTGCATGTGTATGGGGGGGGGGGGGGGGGGGGGGGGGGGGGGGAGTAGAGGTGTGGGTTACTGGGAGGGCTCAGTTTGTTTATTGTAATTTAATTTATCATTTACTTAATTAGTGTATCTGTATTACGTACCCAAGATGTGAGTTACATTTATTTAAAGTCATGTTTGATCATTAAAATTTGTATTTTATTTCTTTTTTTTGCATTCTTGTAATCCATCTGAGATGTAAGCCTTGGGCCTCTATACAGAACACTTTGTGTCTGTTTGTGTTGCTTTATATGTTTGTAATTTTTATTATTATTTTTTTAATTCGTATTTCAATGTCAATCTTTGTCTTTTTGTCGTTTGTCGTTTGTGTAAAAAGGGAAAAAACCAATAAAAATATCATAAAAAAAAATTAAATAAAATAAAAAGCTAACCTACTGTAAAGACAAATACATTCATTAACCTAAACCATTAACTAACAAAAACAGGAGAAAAGTCGATGCTCAAATGAAATGGCGGCTCACCCCATCGGTGCTTCCTGAAAACGAGAAAGTCATACAATATAAAGATATGGGGAAACATAAAACAATTGCCCACTAAAAGTGTAGCAAAAGCAGTCGAAGTCAAAATACATCAAAATACACAAACTCTACAGTCACTAACAAGTCAAACAAAGACCAGCAAACCGTAAACCCAAACAAAGGCCCAAACCAAAACAGAGGCCAAATCAAATGCATCATATTGAAATCAATGTTGCATTTTTTCACTGTATTGACTTGCTTTCCATCTTGTAAATTCATGTCAACTACTGACTTATGCATTCCATTCATAGTCAGAGGTCGGAAGTTCCCAGTGGGCAAATCTGAATTACGACCTCAATTTGTTCCAGTGCCAAGCTCGGAAGGACACTGTAGATAAAATATGTCCTTTATAGAGAAGCAGCTGATGTTTGTGTGGCTGGTTTCTGAGCATAATATATGTTTAGTTATATTTGGCCAGCACACTGGTATTGATAAGAATATAACTTCAATCATCTTCTAAAGATTAAAACAATGCTGTTTAGAGTTAATAGTGTATGCCACCATGTTGAAATGAGTGTCCTACTTGGAATTCCGACTTCGAGGGCTGTTCCGTTGCATTTTCCCTAGTAGAATGTCAGATTTATCAGTAGTTCCCACTTCAGTGGAACCCACAAAAAGTATTTCTAAAGGTCTATGCTTTCCAAACAACAGCTGTTAACCTGCTAATTCCAAACAGCTGTTCATCACTTCCTGTGTGGTTTTCCCAGGATTGTCCTACCAGACACCAGTGTTTAGAACATTCGAGAACAGCAAACTTAAAAGCATTCATGAGCTGCGTAGGCTGTAGAATCACCATTGTGTTTGGCAATAACAGTGGCAAAATAGACTTTATTTATATGGAATTGTTTTGTTTATTACTTGCCACTGTGCTTGCCTCCTAATAGTCCCACTGTGAAACAGAACGTTTCAAACAGAGGATGAGTCTGTATAGATGGTAACAGTAGGTGAACAGTAGGTACTGTTACCATCTGTACAAACTCACTCTCTGTTTGAAACTTTGTGTTTCACATTGGGGATATTAAAGGAGGCAAGCACAGTGGCACTAAAGTAATAATCTTGAAAATATCCATGTGTCGACAACAGATAAAATAAAATATGCCATGTACTGTATGATTTAACACATTTAAGTTATTGGGTAACTTGGAATAATTTTTAGATGTGCAGCACCTCACCACAGCAGTCGCTGTCACCCCACGCTCACACATTCAGTCGTCACTCATGGTTAGCCACTCTGCCTCTAGTGGCGGCTCAAAGGCATAGCACCGTGTGTAAGAGAATGTTTCACATCTGATTGTGTCTTTGTAATCATTAAAACAGAAGCGTACATTCTTCAGCCACTATTATATATTATATTATATTATATTACCTACACAGTGACTGAAGGCTAGTGGCCAGTAAGTAGAGAAGTAAAATGATGAGGTAGGATGAAAGAAATGCAGCTGAACGAACCCCAGCCCTAACAGTCATATTCACACTGACAATGATATAATTCCAAGACAATCACACCAGGGTTACATGGCTCTTGTCAAGGTGAAAACACACTATAAGTCACACCTCAAAACAGCAGCAAAGGAAAGTATTGAAAGTGTATATGAACCCTCTGCCAATCTGTGTTCTTTTATTCCATTATCTTCTTTTTTTTGTTTTGATCCCATTTGATATATTATAAACTTTGATTGATTGATTGAAAACTTTATTAACAGATTGCAGAATGGGTACAATACAGTACAGCTCAATACACACAATTGTTAAGGGGATGCAGACCAGAGAAAGACGTTCGTCTTGTTTACATCAGGGTCCCCCATTTTCAATTCATCAGGACATATATGACATACAGATAGTCAGTACTGCTATCTATACATTTATGACATACCAGATTTGCAAATACAGTACTGTTTGTGATACAAAAAGAGTCCAGAAAAGAGAGTATATATACATTTGACGTAAAAAACTGTACATTGGAGGAGGTTGGGTGGGGTTGGGTGGGGGGGGGAGGGGGGGGACACACACTGTACAACTGATGCATCTACTTCTGAAAGTATTTTCATAAAACGTGCCAAGTGGCCATAGAATCCATTTAAATACAGCCACTTACAGTACTTAGAGTAACAATTCAGGGACAGAAGTATCTCTGAACTCTATCTACTGCCTATTGCCTTATACTGCCTTACATCTACCTCAAGTTGAGGTCCTCAACCTATAGTCTACCCATATAACCCTGTATGATAACCATGTAGAATAATACTGTATACCTTATATATGAATATATCTGCATATATTCCTGTTTATATACCTGTATACATACCCACTCTGTGCACTGTAAATTTGTAAATTTATCCAAAGCGCTTTACAATTTGTTCCTCACATTTTTTACCCATTCACTCACACATTCACACACCGACGGCGGAGGCAACCATGCAAGGTGCCAACCTGCTCATCAGGAGCAATTAGGGGTTTTAAAGTGTCTTGCTCAAGGACACTTCAACACGCTGCCCGCGGGAGGAGCGGGAATCGAACCGGGAACCTCCGGATTACCAGACGACTGCTCTACCTATACCGAGCCACTGTCGCCCCCGTTGTACACACTTTGTATATACTATATCTATATCTGTATACATCCCATACCTACTTTTATTAGTTACACTGGCTAGTATGACTTACTACCATAGCGTTGTTGTTATACCTGTATCACTTTACATAATAATATTGTACATATGTCAGATTAGCATATTTACTCAGTAGCTTTGTTATATACGGTATATATATATTCCATTTTATGACTTCTTACACTGTATTGTTAATGCACATTAGTGTTACCTTGCATTCTGGTTAGATACCAACTTATTTTCATTGTTGATTTGATTTGATTTGATGTTTCTTATTTCCGTGTCTTACATACAGGTGTATGCCCAGCCCATATGGGCTTACAAGACACATAAACAATAAGTATATAATGGTATACTTTACAAATTACTTGACAAATGACATATAGACCAAGCTGGCCACAAGAAAAAGTACAATACAATAATACAATAAAACGTAATATAACACAAGCTGTAAGCAATGTATGTAAACAAAGAAACAAGAGGAATTCATATACAATTATATAGGATATAGTGTGCCATGCTTTCTCCAAAAATCCTGCAAAACTGAAGATGTCCTCCACAAAAAAACAACTCAACATACAACTCTCAGACTGCCAAAACAAATCAGAATTTACTATTTGAATTTTCTCAAATAAAGCCCTCCTCAAATCGGTGTACAAAGGGCAATAACAAACAAAACGATATTCATCCTCCACAACTCCCAGATCACATAGAACACACAACCGCTCCTCCTCAGGTTTACCTTGGAATCTACCCACTTCCACAGCCAATGACAGGGTGCCAGACCTCAACTGGGCACACAGAGACCTCCATCTTCTCTTTAAGTTTAACATTACATAAGGTTCAGTAAAATACTCATTTTTAATTACAACATATTTTCTAAGTTTAGGTTTTTTCCATATCTCCACCTTCCACTTATCCTGATGGATTGTTGATCATTTTGTTTTAATTATGTGAACCTTACACTGCAGAGTGTTCATAAAAATCATACTTAAGTCAGCAGAAGAAAAAATCATGGACATCTCTCTTGACCAGGGATGACCGTGTGCTCTGTCCCAGTTAAATATCTTTTTTGTCACCCTGTCATTTGGCAGCTGGACCAGGCGGTTCCATAACCTAACCATTTCACCTTTTTGCTTGACCAAGCAAATTGTACTGTACTTGTGCTGATGACAATACATTTTAATCTAATCTAAAATGTCTAAAATCGAATTCTCAAAATAAAAAACACCATTGTTCATGTATCACCAGCACTATGGTTCACAAACTAGTGTGTTTCTTGCCACTGTGTACTGGTATGTTTCTTGCCACTGTGTACTGGTATGATTCTTGCCACTGTGTGTACAGTAAGTCCTAATAGATGGAATCCCTGCTGTCTTTCAGTCTGGATTCACGGTGAAGTACATCTTCCACCATTTTTACCTCAAAGCCACCAGGTGCGCTAAAGGAACCACAGCAACAGACTCTCAGACCTGCCCTTTTAGGAACGACAGAGTAAGTGTTGTACATCTCTTGTTATTCCAGACATGTTTTTAAAGTCTGCAGCCAATCTGAAACCTATACCCATGTGTCTTTACATTGGTTTTTTACGTATTTTGTTTTGTTTTGTTTTTACAGCCTTTGATGGACTGTGCAGTTTGCTACAAAATGTATTCTGACCAGATGGAAAACAACCCCAAGCCGTATGTCCACTGCACCCAGAGACCAAAAGTCACACAGGTATGTGTCACTCATTTTCAACCTTTTAAGTTAAAACGATAGTTCTGATTCTAGGCTAGCCCTGTTTTAAAATTTTTTTTTTACTTATCAATGATGATGTTGATCGGTAGAGTCCTTTCTCAGCACAATCCATGCTGTTCCTCATACTAGCTCCGAATAGTTAGCCACAATAGTTTCTATTTTCTCCCATCCCAATTTCGTATTTCCAATTCTCCCCTCCCCTGTCTTGAACGTTGCTCGACTATGCCCCCCACTGGTCGGTTGTAGGGAGGATAGAAGCCTTGCATCACGTGTCCCCTCCGGTACATGAGGAAGCAGCCTGTCACATCTTTTCACCTGCCAGCGCGGACTCTCAGTGGCGAGGTGTAACGCATGGGAGGCTCACACTACCCCTGCTACTTCCTGTCTCTGCTGTGCAGGCGTCCCCCAACCGACCTGTAGGAGTCGCTGTCCACAACGTCCAATCCCCACCCATCGACTTCCACCCTCTAACTCTGCCAATTGAGTTAGTATGACGGCTGGCCCAAGCCGGAGGCAATGCTGACACCCGGATTCGAGACCGGAGTCTCTTGCATTGGTGACGAGCGCAATCTCTGCTGCGCCACCCAGCCGCACCTCTTGTTTGTATTTCTTTAGTTTAAACCAATCATAATCATCCTGGGCGGCACTAAGCCTATAGGATTCAGTAACCTCGTTCCCAGTTTTATCTCCTCCGTGAGATAAAGACTGGTAAAGAACTACGGCCGAAAGTGTGTATGGGGTAGAATTTCCGGTGTATGTACTTCCCCTGGAAGCTGCCTCTGAACGGACCAAACTTTTCCCGAATCCTGTCGGCAAACAAGCTAGAACGTCCCGGTCATGTAGTAAATTCTTCAGGCAAAGCCGTTGCAGTGGCTTAAACGAGGAAATATTGTGCACTTCACACGTTTCTATAATTGTTTTGTCGAAACCGGAAAGCCTGTATAGCCTGTATAGCCGGTACTTCCTGTACTTCCGTTTTCACACTTTAGGAGGCATGCATAGCTTTACCAGCCTATAAGGATTCAGCGACTGTGCCCTTGCAGAATAGTGTCACAGATAAGGGACCCAACAAATCGTGACTTAATCCCACCACAGTTAGGACAGCAGCCGAAACCCGACCAATGTTTCACGCGTCGACTAAAGACACACTTCAGACACAATCAATACCTGAAATAAACATTTTATTTTTAAACAAACCTTCTTACTGTCTTCTACTATCATGCACTCTTCCTAAATATGAATATGTCTCTACTACTACTATGCACTGAACACTGCAGCACCCAAGTGTCAACACACTTTGATGAACAGTGTTACTCAGCTATAGTTGTACCCTTCCTGTTGACTTGTCGTACAGAACTTGGATAAAAGCGTCAGCTAAATGACAAAATGTAAATGTGACTTAACACACAGGGATAGCACCTTGAGTTTATTCAACATAAATCTCATTGTAACCCCCCCCCCCCCCCAGAAAATTGGAGAATCAAGGTTGGATCACTGCAGCAAAATGAGCTACCACAGTGGATCCGCGACTCTTTTGGCCTTAAAGACAAAGTGAAGAAGAAGACTGCTACGTACAATCTTCAGCACAATATGATTGAAGATAGTGAAGAATTAGCAAAATGCCTGTGGAATGCTTACTTTATTATACTGCAAGTCCTGTAACATTGATGTGATTTCATATATATGTGTGTGTGTGTGTGTGTGTGCATGTGAAATGCAAACATAAAAAAGTATTATTATAATTTAGATTTTCTTTCTCCCTGCAATTCATTATTTAACATGATGTGTGCTTGTATGTATGTACCTATGTATACTATTATGCAATGTTTGTTCTACTGTATGTCCAAATGCTGTAATCAGGGTGATGTTGAAAAAGAGAGCTTGCTCTCAACGGTCTTCCTTGTATAAATAAAGGTTTAAAAAAAATAAAAAAAAACGTGTGCGTGTACACAGTATGTGCGTGTGTGTGCGTCACTGTGTGCATGTGTGTGTGTGTGTGTGTGTGTGTGTGTGTGTGTGCGTGTGTGTGTGTGTGTGTGTGTGCAAGTGCGTGTGTGCGGTGTCTGCCTGTTTTCTTAGGGGCTTCAACACATCTGATCTCAATTAATTCACCCGTTAAATAAATGACACAAAACAAGAACTCAGTCTCAATTTCATATAAAATGTTAATGTTTGTTCTTTGCCAGTTTCAACTGAAAGATTTGGCTTCCAGATTTGGTTTTTTGAATCTAACTTCTGGCCTCTGCTATATGACAAATATTTCTGGTGATTTTTCTGGTGAATTTTCTTCACCGTGGCGTGAACACAATACATTTCAGATTCAAGAGAGATTCACATAAATCACAGAGGCTAACTTTCACTTTGGAGGAGTTCATGGGTTCAAAGTTACACAATTCCTGTAAATGCATGCAGCGTGCAGGAGTGAGAGGAGCCTGGTCGTCATGGTGGCTGGTCAGACTGCCTACGCTTCCTGTACGCTCCGCATTCCCTGGTTTCTCATCAGCAACCCCTCCTTTATGAGCAGCACAGGGCTTTGCTTTCTGCACTGGAGAGAGCAACAGGGAGTTTGGTATTCACATGGTGAGCTACTTATCTGTGATGCCTCTCTATGGGCCGGATTTGGTGGGTGTGCTCTTTTAACAAAAGCCAGGGGAGGGAGGGAGGGGGCTCTCAGCCCAGCTGCAAAACCAGACCCTGTGTCTCTCTGGGAACCTCAGATTACATAACCGAGCTTGTATCAAACCAATTCACCAAACGGAGACATAATGTCCGACTGGGATTCGATTACCGTGCGGATGGTTATATGAACTTCTGGCACAAGCAACTTTCACAATATGATTTCCCTCCGGACAATGAAAAATGTGTGACCTCCCTTTCATGAAAAAAAAATCTGCCTTTTATTATCGGTGGAACATTACGTAAGGCTTGGCTCAGATCAACACTGGCTGCTTTTGTCTTCAGGTCGCTGTGCAGCCAGGACTCAATGGGTTGCACATTGTGTTCAAGATTTCCCCCAGTCTGAACAACCAGTACTAGTAATGCCACCCATCCCACCAAAACAAAATTTAAAGGGACACTTCACAAATGCTGATTTATTTTGCACATAATCTAACACATCCAACAACTCTAAACCGTTTCGCACACATTCTTTTAGTTTGACAGTTATGGGTGTAGTCTGACGTCACTTTAGTTTCCTGCGCGGTCCACCCGTATACGGATTTATCATTAGGAAAGTGGATTATCGGCTATTGTAACAAATTCTGCCTCATGAACATTGGCAAGCTTTCCATGTTTGCACAAAATTAGTTCCCTTCTATCACTAACATTATTGTTTAAGCTTTTTTGGTTGAAATAAAGGTAGTTATAATAAGGTTTTTAATTTGTCGTTAAAAAATAACTACTTACCAGTAGAACGCCTGTCGTTCAGTGCATGCTGTCACCGTCAGCATGCAGCGCTAGAGAGAAGTGTAGTTCCTCACAGTGAACGAAAACATAAACGTTGTTATTTTGCTATACCTTTACGATTAATTGCAAATGTTTTCATGTTGAGCTATAGATTGTGTGGATGAATACACACAGAAAGGTACACCATGCCAATGTTCATGCTTTATTTGTTTTAAACGAGACCATTTAGAAATGGGTCCATTAGAAATACATGGCGATTTCAAGAGGGGTGGACCGCGCGGGAAACAGCAATGACGTAACCACTACACCTCCGGGTCTCAAACTCAATTTACCTGGGGGCCGCTGGAGGTAGAGTCTGGGTGAGGCTGGGCCGCATCAAATATTCCACACAAAAAGGGTTTCAAGTATTTTTTATTTCTTTTATGGAAATGTATGGTTGAAACATGCAAACGTTCAAACGCACACACACTAATAAGCATTGGAGGCTTTTAACCAGGGCCAGACCGGGGAAATCATTCAGGCCAGGAAATATAGTGCGAAATATAGCCCCAGTCAGGCCACTTTTTAAGCGGGGGGTCCCCCACCAGGAGATTTTGTGTTACAAAGACTTAATTTCCTGCATTCTGGTGCAGGAATTGTTTTATTTGTACCCTTTAAATGCCAGTGTTTGTGATGACATGACTGCAAATAATTTTTTTATTTTTATTTCTTTTGTGGAAATCATCTGGGGGGGCCGCGAGTTTGAGACCCCTTCGAGTAGATGAGTTTGAATAATATGGCCACCAGTGATGTTATCGGGGACATTGAATCCTTGTGTTGTGTTAATTACATGAAATTATGTATACAAATATAGCAATACCTTGTCTTATATGGGCTGCTATACCTTATCATTTCACTCTTGGACAAGTAAGGAGCTTGAAAATAAACAATAACAACTAGTATTTTTGTAATTATTTATTTATCTTTTGCTGTAGTGGATATAGGTATATTATTTTTTAATATTGATAAATAACTTATTACATATTAATATGATATTGTAAGGAAGGGGCAGGACCAGATAAGCTTTGCTTCTTTCTGTCCCTTCTCGAACAAAACCATTTGTCTTGAGCTATGTTGATTATAGCTTCCATGTCTAGGAAGATATATTTAATTTTATTTGTATTTTATTTTATTTAGTTTTTTTTATTTAGTTTGTTATTTTTTGTTATTACAAATGTGTGTGTTTATGGTTGTTCGAGATAAATAAAGATCAAATCAAATTTCATTGAGCTGTAATTAACATGAGGATTCAGTTCCCCTGATTATAAAAGGTCTTGTAATATTTACAGTAGATTGGATTTGTTTTATATTTTCTATGAAACTGCAGTAGTTGTAGAGGCAACATGTTCTTATCCAGTAAAAAAAATCACCATTTTCATTTTCACCTTAAGGATGGAATGTTATGGTGGACTGATCATTGTGGAAAGTCTCTGTCTTGTAATACAGTTTAAAATATATATATATATTTCTAAGATAGCTTGCAGCTGCAGCTCATGTGTCGTGCTGGTTGGCAGGTTTATGAAGAACACAGCTGTGCATGCAGAGAATGACACATTCTCTGGGGTGAGGAAAAAAGGACCAAGTGTCATGCCTTTGATCCACCACTAGGGGTCGGGTGGCTAACTGTGAGTGAATGAGTGGGTGGGTGAGTGAGTGAATGTCTGAGTTAGTGGCATTTATGAGGTGCTTTGCAAAAAAAAAAATTTTGGGGAGGCGGATGGGCAAACACATCTCCCCTCTCCTCCCCACCCCTTTCCCAAGTAGTATAAAGAGGGGCGTCCAGACCTTTACTTCACTTCATTCAGCTCTGGTGGAGGAGTTCAAAGCCTGTAAGTACTGTACACTTCTGCACTAAAAGACCCAATCTGGTGTCTTTTCTTCTTCTTGCCATACATTTAACATCCTATGTTTTCAATTTGGGTGGTGAGGCCACCCTTGTATTTACGTTTGGATTACAGGGTGTGCCTTTAAATGAGTTATCCTGCGGTGCTGCGTAACCGTAGCTTCACACGGCTGTGTTTGCATGATGTTTGCATGATGTTTGCATTTGACTTGAGTTGAGTTGATCATGAGTATAATGGATGATGCAATGTGGTGATCATTCTTTTTATTTTACATCATATTTTACATCATAACTTTACATGAAGCATCTGGAATATTTACTTTTCTTTCAGAATCATGAGTAGAAACTACCTGTCCAAAAATGATGAACTCCGCCACGGAGACTACCTGATGTCCAATAACCGTGAATGGAAGGCTGTCTTTCAGGTCAGTAACTTGAACTTGTAGTGAATAGTCACTGAGGGCTGGCGACCTAACATCACTTTTTAGATGCAAAGCACCTCATAGAATGTCAATGTCCCTCACTCACTCACTCACTCACTCACTCACTCACTCACTCACTCACTCACTCACTCACTCACTCACTCACTCACTCACTCACTCACTCACTCACTCACTCACTCACTCACTCACTCACTCACTCACTCACTCACTCACACCACACACTCACTCACTCACTCACTCACTCACTCACTCACTCACTCACTCACTCACTCACTCACTCACTCACACACTCACTCACTCACTCACTCACTCACTCACTCACTCACTCACTCACTCACTCACTCACTCACTCACTCACTCACTCACTCACTCACTCACTCACTCACTCACACACACACTCACTCACTCACTCACTCACTCACTCACTCACTCACTCACTCACTCACTCACTCACTCACTCACTCACTCACTCACTCACTCACTCACTCACTCACTCACTCACTCACTCACTCACTCACTCATCAAGACAAATGTGTAGACAATTATGAAAAAACTCCACTGAATCATTCAGATCCTATTAGAACAGAAACAGAAATCCAGTTTTCAGATGATCAATGTTTACAAACCTAATGACCTAAAGATGGTAGTTTGGACGTTGTTTTGTTAGTTTGTTGATCTGGATTGACGTTATAACTGCAAAATACATGGGCTGTCCAAAAGACTTATATATCATTTATATCCCACCCTTCATCTCAGATTCATGTGATCACATTATGACTGGATGTGACTGTGAGCAGATGATGCATGCCCAGTTTGATAACGACGTGGTTCTTTCTGATCCCTGCAGGATGATGGCAACCTTGTTGTCTATGGCTGGAAGCCCATGTGGACCTCAGAGACAGAGGGGTTAGGTGCCCAACGCCTGTGCATGCAGGCAGACTGCAACCTGGTCATGTACAACAAGGACGGCAAAGCCGAGTGGCATACCGACTCCAGCAAGGTCGACAAATGCAACATGTGCCGCCTTCACCTGAGAGACGACGGTGTCCTGGTAGTGCAGAGGGAAGGAGACGACATCTGGAACTCTGCCAAGTCCAAAGGCAGGAAATGAAGTCACACAAAGATGGCAGTGTTTCTTTTAAACGGTTTCTTCAACATTTGGACATCAACAGTGTGAGCTGGTAAATCTGGTGTGTAAAATTGGTATCCAATAAACATTTTGAATAAATAAGCGTTTTTTTTCTTTTCTAAATTGTGCTTTTCTTTGTGGTAGAAACTAAACTAAGTGGCTCAAGCAAGCAAGCAAGCAAGCAAACAAACAAACAAACTAACAAACAAATAAATAAATAATTTTTAGTTTACCATCATCTTCACCGGAGGAATATTCTTTAAAAAGAACATTAACTATTTGCATTCTGAAAAGAGGGATGTATAGTAACAAAGATGTATTTACATGCTGTGAGACAATCCAATAAGTAAAAACCAAAAACAGAATACAAAATATATATAAAATATTAAATAAAGAAATGGTTAGGAGACCACGCAACCTTATTAATTTGTTAACTCCAAAACGTGTCGTATAAAAGAGACCCATTTTGACCATAGCTTAGTAAATTAGTTTATTTGTAAAGATTTAGATTGAGTGAAAAAGTAATATTTTCCATATTTCATTAACTATATCTGTCCATTCCTCCATTGTGGGGTAGTCAGGAAGAAGCCAGTGCCTATTGATTTTTTACCAGCTAATATCAGAACCCCAAATAAATATTTGTTATAATGCTATGGAAAGTCAACATCCACTGAAATAAAAGTACAAAACTGCAGTAAATGGGTTTCTACAATGTTCTAGAAGGGTCATAGATAGACTTACAATTTGAATTACATTTGGAACTGGAGGTTACATGGGAGTCCAGTGCATCATCATGCTTAAAATGCATTTCAATGCTAGTGAAGCCCCACCTAACACAGTAACACAATAACACAATAACACAGTAACACAACAACATAATAACACAGTAACACAATACCACAATAACACAGTAACACAATAACACAGTAACACAGTAACACAGTAACACAATAACACAACAACACAGTAATGCAATATCACAATAACACAATAACACAGTAACACTTGAACTACTTGCACTGTTTCCAGCTGGGATTATTTCACCAGATATGGCCATTTGAATTTTTTTGCATAGAACTCAAATTGATAGAGAGGCCATTCCTATAGTCAAAATTCCAATCACAGCTTTTATTACCAAAGTTTAACAAAATAAGTAGACCTGGACCGGACAATGGAAACACATTCAAGGTATAAAAACTGAAGTTTTATTCAAATACATTTTAAATGTGAGATGACTAATTTATTTAGAAATTATCTTCTGGTATATGTATTTGGTCAATTTGCACAAGACAAATTGCTGCTGGCACCTATAAGGTAGACATTTACCCCATTCAAAGCAAAGGTCCAAACATTGATTGTCCTACACAGCTTTGTCTCCTTTAATACGGGAAGAATAATCTCCAGAAACCAAGTAGGATTATGCTCTATTGTTTGTAATACCAGTACTTGCTAATTATGAACAAAAGATAAGTAACTGAAACAGGTCAGAGTCATTAAAGGAAAACTACAACATTTTGGGAAATTAGCTTATTTGCCATCTACCCTGGAGTTAGACAAGAAGATACGTACCTTTTTTCTTCTCTGTGCATGCAGTAGGAGTAGGAAGACGCGCACCATTAGCTTAGCTTAGCGTCAGTCACTGGAAGTAGGTTCCTCCATTAGCCTAGTTCCCAACATCTTCCTACTCCTACTGCATGCACAGAGAAGAAAAAGGTGTGTATCTTCTTGTCTAACTCCAGGGTAGATGGCAAATAAGCTAATTTCCCCAAATGTTGGAGTTTTCCTTTAAGTCTGCGGCAAAAGCCTACTTGGTTTGTAGCTAGGGGTGTACCGGTACGTACCTCGGTTTTGAAGTCAAGGTTCGGTATGGTTTTCGGTACAGTGGCTTTCCATGTTCCACTCAGGGGTGATGTAGTGTGCAGTAACTAATTGTACTTGTAGGGCTGTCAACGAATATTCTATATTGAAATTAACAATCGACTTATAATAATTATATTAGATTGTGAAAAAAGCAGGGCGGTCGTTAGTGGGTAACATACCGTTGTATTCGTTCGGTACACTACACAGCCGTTCGGTACGGTACGGTACACACTGAAACTTGTTCGGTACGGTACGGATACGTGTACCTTTACACCCCTATTTGTAGCAATTCAAAACATGTTCAAATAGAACAAGTGTATAGTATTTGAATGAGTAATTTATAAAATTAAAAAAATAAAAAAATTAATGGGTGCGAAATTGTAGAGTGACAAAATAGAAATTGCATGAAAATGTAAGAAGGATAATATACATCAAGGAACAGGCAAGTTTTCGTGTTTAGTTTTTGTGGTAAGATGTATCCGTCCCGATGGACAATAGCACTGCAACAACAAGAGTCTGGGTGGAGTGCTCAAACTAACATTCTTTTGTCCTTACAAACTCATTATCGCATTATCTGCTTGTGGAATAATAGATCTGTGTCACGGCCCTGCGGTGTCTCTTTAGTTGTTTTCCTTGTGTTTCCTTCAATATTCCTCCTATTTTCTTCTGTGTTTTCCCTTGTCTGTCTCTGTCTCTGTCTATGCAGCGAAGTGGCTTCCATAAATGGTAAATGGTAAATGGCTGCATTTATAATAATAATAATAATAATAATAATAATAATAATAATAATAATAATAATAATAATAATAATAATAATAATAATAATAATAATAATAATAATAATAATAATAATAATAATAATAATAATAATAAGTGGACTTTTTTGAAGAAGTCTTTATTTATCATGCAGTGACACACACATGCAATTTTTGGGTTGCAGATGAAATTGAGTCTCTGCACTTGACCCATCCCGTCGTCCTTTCCCCCAAGCGCAGCCGGGAGCAGATAGGGGCTGTGGCGTGGGGCCATGCCCCGGGGACCAATCCAAGTCTTGGTCAGGTATGCGACAGCGTTAGAAATCTGTTGTGCATGTTTATCTTATCAGGAGGGGAAAGCCCTTGCGAGCACGGGGAGAACAGAAAGCCTACCCCACCTGGGTACCTGGCAATGCTGAAACCTGGTCCCCAAGCGGGAATCGAACCCTGGCTGTAAGGTGACAGTGTTAACCACTACACCACCGTGCCGCCGTACATTTACATGTATATAGCGCTTTTATCCAAAGCGCTTTACAATTTGTTCCTCACATTTTATACATTCACTCACACTTTCACACACCGATGGCAGAGGAGACAATGGAAGGTGCCAACCTGCTCGCCGGGAGCAATTAGTGGTTAATTAAGTGTCTTGCTCAAGGACACTTCGACAAGCTGCCCTGGGAGGAGCGGGAATCGAACCGGGAACCTCTGGATTACCAGACGACTGCTCTACCTCCTGAGCCACTGTCTTAATGAGACATGACAAAATGAACAGGACTTCATCCCACTCAACCAAGCCACACCCCCAAGCTATGCTTATATCCAGAAGCCACGTTCTCAGGGTCGTGGTGGTGGGCTGGCCTTAATAAATTGGGCTGACTTCCTGGTCAAAGAGCTCCCAGTAACCAGTGTGGCTTTCTCACTACCTGGGCCTACACCACTCCAGGTAGTCCTCATCTACTGCCCCCCAAAGCCCCCCACCACCTTCATGTCCGACCTGTCTGAATTACTCACCACTGTCCGCACTATGTGCTCATCCA
The DNA here is from genome assembly GCF_963971535.1 of Notolepis coatsorum. Classification (NCBI taxonomy): domain Eukaryota; kingdom Metazoa; phylum Chordata; class Actinopteri; order Aulopiformes; family Paralepididae; genus Notolepis; species Notolepis coatsorum. Next base: position 18,176,574 of record NC_140176.1, on the reverse strand, counting down.
CACTCCTGCTTGGAAACTTCAATATCCACATGGACAATACTAGCTGTGCCAAGGCCAAGTTCCGATACTACTCCACCCTCATCAACAACCAGCAAAACCACCCCAGAAGGCTTTTTACTAGGGATGTCCCGATCCGATCACGTGATCGGAATCGGCGTCGATCACGTGCTTTTCAGAGTATCGGGGATCGGGAAAAAATAATAATAAAAATCGGCAGTCAAAAAAAGAAAAATTTTATTCAACAAACATGACCATGTCCACGTCTTAAACTCATACGGAGGCCTTAGTTTTGGTTTTAAATTACATATAATATATCATCATTAATGTATTTATTGTCACACAGAGCAGAATAATTTTCCACAACAAACACATTCCCCTTTAATTTTCACTGTTGCAACAAACACCCCTTTAATTTAGACGCTACACGCTACACGCGGCTCGACCACTTCACAACAACAACAGTACAACACGTCGCTCCCGAAACACGGTTAATATCCACTGACTTGAGCAGCTAGACTTAATGTCAGAGGTTTGGAACTAAGCATTTTAAAATAGAAAGTCAAGCCAGTTGCAATGTTTGCAAGGAGGACAGCCGGCTGGAGGCGAAGTTTTCAGACTAACTTTTGGAGGATAACGTTACGTGACTGAGGATTATCGTCGGCGTTTCAGACCAGAATGGACCATTACGTAAGTCAAACACTGAATGTATACTAATGTGCAAACATATATTGAAACTTTTAATATTTCTCATATGAAGCAGAAGCACATTTCTCAGGGTGAATGTAATAACAAACGCCTCCGCGCTCGCGCCCCGGACTATAGGCAACAGATGGGCTTGTCTCGCTCTGCCAGTTTCTGACAAAAATGCGTCAAAATTGATTACTAATGTGAAAGATCGGATCGGAAATGATCGGATCGATAGATATTTAAAATCACATGATCGGGATCGGATCGGAAGCAAAAAAAGGTGATCGGGACATCCCTACTTTTTACCACCATCAACCACCCGATCTCCCCCATCGTCACCCCTCACCCTCCAGGTGCCACTGACCTCTGCACAAAATTCCAGGACGATGCCATCTATCACCATCTCTCAGTCCCTGCCCCCTCCCCTTACACTCACAGTCCAGTGTGTGGTGGAGTGGGGGTGCCGGGTACTGCACCCCCCCCCCCCCCTCCCTGCTGTTCGTCATCCTCAGTGTTCCCTCTCCTCCTTTGCACCTGTTGATGCTCTCCAGGTGGCTAAGCTGGTCACCAAGGCCAAGGCCTCCACCGATCTCCAACCTTCCTTTCTTAAGCAAGATCCTGGAAATAGCAGTGGCTGCCCAACTTCACCCAACACCAGTCCAACCATGAGCTCTATGAACCCTTCCAATCTGGCTTCAGGAAACACCACAGCACCGAGACGGCCCTCACCAAGGTCACCAATGGCCTCCTCATGGCCACAGACTCTGGTCACATCAGCCTCCTCATCCTCCTGGATCAGTCTGCAGCCTTTGACACAGTCTCCCACTCCATTCTCCTCAACCGCCTCTCTGACCATCTGGGTGTCACTGGGATAGCTCTCACCTGGTTCGAGTCCTACCTGACAGAAAACAGTCCATCTCCATCAGTAACTCCACCTCCACCCCTGCCCCAGTCAACCAAGGCGTGCCTCTGGGTTCCGTTCTTGGTCCACTCCTCTTCACTATTTACATGCTCCCCCTCTGTCACATCATCCGGAAACACAGTCTCAATTTCACACTCTTATGCTGATGACACTACATCAGCACCTCACCATCCACTCCTCTTCCCCCACAGCACCTCGTCAACTGCCTCCTTGACATCAAGGCCTGGATGTCATCCAACTGTCTTAAACTCAACAGCAAGAAGACTGATGTCATGGTTGTGGCCAAGCAGTTACTGCTCCGGAAGGTTGGAGATCTCCTTCTAGAAGTTGATGGCTGCTCCATCCACCCTTCCCCGGAAGTCCACAACCTGGGTGTCATACTGGACAATCAATAACCAAATCTGCTTTTTTCCACTGAAAAAATTTATCCAGACTCTGGCCATCTCTCCCTGACTCTGTAACAGAGACACTCACCCACTCCTTTATCACCTCCCATCTGGACTACTCCAATTCAGTCCTTGCAGGGCTACCCAGCAATGCCCTGAACAGGCTGCAATATGTCCAGAATTCAGCTGCTAGGGTTCTCACCCGCACCAAGCCCTGGCACCACACCACTCCCACCCTCATCCACCTCCACTGGCTTCCAGTAAAGTCCCGCATCGAGTTTAAGCTCCTCCTCATCACCTACAAATCCCTTCACTCCCTTGCCCCCCAGTACCTAGCTGACCTCCTCCATCCCTACATCCCACCCCGGAGGCTGCGGTCCTCTCTCTCTGGTCTCCTCTCCATCCCCACCACCAACCTGCGCACAGTCGGTCCCAGAGCCTTCTCTGTTGCCACACCCACCCTCTGGAACTCCCTCCCTCTAGACATCCCTGGACTCCTTCAAATCACAACTCAAATCTTACCTCTTCACCAAATGTATTAATGACTCTGCCTGACTTCCCTCTTTTAGATTAGATTAGATCAGCGGTTCTCAAACTACGGGTCGCGACCCAAAGTGGGGTCGCAGGTAGGTGACAGTGGGGTCGCATTGACAAAAAAAAAACACAGATGAGTTTTCCACCTGACAGCTGTGTGTATTTGTCATGTCTCGCCCCTTCATCAACGGAGGTCGACACACAGTTTTCCAATACACATCTCACTACATCCTGCACATTTATAATCATGGGAGGGGGGTCTGGTCTTTTGTGTGTAACCTGGACTCGCAATGGATAGGTTTGTTGTCAGAAGCGGTGCCGGTTGGCCGTGATGAAATGGGCTCTGCGCATAACCAGCTGCTATACCACACTGAAGTGAGGTGGCTATCTCGAGGCAGAGTATTAAATCGCCTTTTTTAACTCAGAGAAGAAGCGCAGATGGCTTCTTTTAAGCCCATCATCTGTAGCCACTAAAAGGGCTCATTGAACAATTTCGCACGGACAATTTGGACAACTGGATCAAAGATCCGTTCATTACGCATGACACAGCAGGCACTGTCTGAGCAGGAAGTGCTCAATGATCTTTCGTGGGACGAGCTACTGAAAGTCAAGTTCTCTGGAGTAGGGGAATGTCTTCTAGTCAAGTAGGGCTCTGCTGCACTACCCACTGCAGGGTTGACTCTGCGGCTCTGCAGCCCTGTCCTTAGCAGAGTCTACTCTGCGGTTCTGCGGCTCTGCAGCGCTGTCCTTAGCAGAGTTTACTCTGCGGTGCTGCGGCTCTGCAGCGCTGTCCTTAGCAGAGTTTACTCTGCGGTTCTGCGGCTCTGCAGCGCTGTCCTTAGCAGAGTTTACTCTGCGGCTCTGCGGCTCTGCAGTGCTGCAGCCTTAGGTTATCCCAACAAACGCAAAGTCGAAGTGGGTAACGAGGCACGGGTCCACGGAGGCAGAGAGAGAAACACAGCAGCAACTTCCAAGGGGCGCACTGGAAAAACAACGAGAGGGAACAGCAGTAGAGCTGGTGGTGACAAAACGACCCGACACAGAATGATCAGCAAACCGAGTATAAGAGTGCTCCCGCCGAGCTGATTGGAAACTCTCAGGTGCATGATGGTAATTGGCACTGAGAAGCGCACAGTCCTGGGCCAGCCCTCACAGTTGTGATCATATGCATATATCTCATCTGCTTCCCGTGTTTTGATGTGCACTGGTGAGGTGAAGACATTGGTGGAGGTGTTCCCTGTTTCATAAAAAAAGCGGCGCTACGAATTTCATAATAAAAGCGTCCACTTAAAAAAACACGAGAGCTCGCGCCGTGCCAACGTTGACAGTTATCAATCGCTTGCGCTCAAAGGACATTTAATAAAACGAGGCATACAATACATGTATTTTAGCCAAAACACGTGGCCAGAAGTTAGAACACAATATACCCCATTGCAGTGCATTTTGTCCATTAGACAAAAGGGAGACATGCCCTCCCCTTTCTTGCCAGTTGGTGCATGTGAAGCCGTTTTCTCTCTAAGGCTGGCATGTAACAGTCACGTCACGTCAGCCAGGGATGCAGTGGTGGGTGGACGAGGTACCACGCCGTCCTAGTAGTTCGCTGAGTGTGTACGCGCACACACAAAAATGCGTTCACAATTGTCACTGGACTCGTCGCGCCGTGCGCCAAGTACCCGGCCGGCACCTATCACCTAGACTTTGCATAATAATAGGATACCGATAGCATAACAATGAACGAGAAGGGCCAAACCAAAATACAAGCCCTGTACCAATTGGTGGGGGTTTGCTTGATCTGTGGTCCCGACTGGAAGGATGAGACATTAAGTTGTGCTTCAGAAGGAAACTGTCCTTCTGTAAATTAAGTTACATTGATAATTTAGTTTGTATTTACTTTTCTAGTTTAAGTTAATTCAATTAAAGAAATTGTAACTACAATTACATTTAAAACATTGTTATGCATAATAATCATCTGTTCTGTGCGCAAGCGAGGGAACATGTATGCGCGTGCGGGAGCGCGCGTGCACGTGGCGGCGGGCAGCGTGGCGTGTTCCCATATTACGACTGCACCACTGACGTCAGCCATCAATCAGATCACAAAAGCTATCTTATGAACCTGTAATTTTTTATCACAGCACATAGACTTTCCCGTGACCTAAGACAGAATACCCAGCCAAATTCCTCATTCGGATGCCAGGTCCGGTTTCCGCCTTAGTAACGGTTTGGGCTACAACTACTACGACCAGGGATGCGTTGCTCATGGGACGGGGTTGCACGACATGTAGTTCCTTTCGTGACTGTGATGCACGCCAACAAGGTTTGGGCGAGTAAATACACAGTCACTTGCTCCTCAATGGGAAACCAACCTAGATTTACCATGAAGGACTGGTTTTAACCGAACCGTTCGTTATACAAGTATCACAGATACATTTCAAAGGTACTCACAGTTGCACAAGGGTTTCAAACAGAAAAACGCTATTGTTTGAAAGCTCGGCGTTGCTAATAAACATTTAAAATAATTTAATAAGTCAACTGGGTGGCACAGCGGACATTGCACTCGTCACCAACGCAAGAACACCGGGTTCGACTCCGGCTGTTGGCGTTGCCTCCGGCTTGGGCCAGTCGTCATACTAACTCAATTGGCAGAGTTAGCGGGTGGAAGTCGATGGGTGGCAATCTGGACGTTGTGGACAGCAACTCCTACAGGTCGGTTGGGGACGCCTGCACAGCAGAGACAGGAAATGGCGGGGGTAGTGTGAGCCTCCCACACGTTACACCTCGCCAATGAGAGTCCGCGCTGGCAGGTGAAAAGATGTGACAGGCTGCCTCCTCGTGTATCGGAGGGGACATGTGATGCAAGGCTTCTATCCTCCTTACAATCGGCCAGTGGGGGGCATATGCGAGCAACGTTCAAGACAGGGGAGGGGAGAATTGGCACAGCGGGTAATTGGGATGGGAGAAAAATAGAAAAAGAGCAGAAAAAGTGGATAAAAAGAAATGGTCAACACTGCTCAAAACTGAATTTTTCCGTATTTGGCTGCCTGGTGCGCCTGCGCTGTTATCACAATATTTATCAAATTATTTAAAATGTTTATTAGCAACGCCGAGCTTTCAAACCCTATCGTTTCTCTGTTCGAAACCCTTGTGCAACTGTGAGTACCTTTGAAATGTATTTGTGATACTCAGTGATGCAGTGGTGGTACCACGGGGTACCACGCCGTCCTAGCAGTTCGCTGAGCAGAAGTGCGCGCAATCGCGCACGGATGTGCACGCGCGCACACAAAAATGCATTCACAATTTTCACTGGACTCGTCGCGCCGTGCGCCAAGTACCCGGCACTCATCTATCACCTAGACTTTGCATAATAATAGGATACCGATAGCATAACAAAGAACGAGAAGAGCCAAACCAAAATACAAGCCCTGTACCAATTGGTGGGGGTTTGTTTGATCTGTGGTCCCAACTGGAAAGATGAGACATTAAGTTGGGCTTCAGAAGGAAACTATCCTTCTGTAAACTAAGTTACATTGTTAATTTAGTTTGTATTTACTTTTCTAGTTTAAGTTAATTCAATTAAAGAAATTGTAACTACAATTACATTTAAAACATTGTTTGTTTTGACAATATAATTTCTTTATATATTGAAGGCTACATCCTGCTACCTTTTTCAGCTTCTCTATTTCAAGGCAATATTTACAAAAACTAAACTAAAACTAGTAATTTCCTATTACAAACATGTTTCCTACTATTTATGCATAATAATCATCTGTTCTGTGCGCAAGCGAGGGAACATGTATGCACATGCACGATGCACGTGCACGCGTCCAGGCAGATATTACGACTGCACCACTGGTGATACTTGTATAACGAACGGTTCGGTTAGAACCAGTCCTTCATGGTAAATCTATTGGTTTCCCATTGAGGAGCAAGTGACTGTGTATTCACTCAGCCAAACCTTGTTGGCGTGCATCACAGTCACGAAAGGGGCTACATGACGTGCAACCATGCTTTGTGAGCAGAAGCGCGTGCACGCATGTTAAAGTTAGAGGTTATATATGATTGCTAGTAACTGAGTAACTGTCTAACTATACATAACTGTTTCCACTGGAGGGCGCTATAGGCGGAGCTGTTAATGTTACCGCCAGGTAGAGGGTATATAAGCTGATGCCGACACCCCCTCTGTCTCTTCCCACCTACCTCTCACGGAGAGGAGATCTCATGTGCTGCTGTTGTGAAATGTGTATAATAAACCACGCCGATTAAAGGCTAAAGGTAGAAACCATGCCTCATGAACATATTATTGTCGCCCCATAGCCAGTTCTGTCAACAACGCACATGCACGGATGTGCACGCGCGTGCACACAGGAATGCGCTGCACTCGACTGATGCGCCAACTCGATAAGTACCCACCTGGCTACTTTGCATATCCATAGCGCTGGTCGTCAGGTGTTACATTCCATTCATTTTTTGGTGATATTGTTATCGACTTTGGACATGTTCTAGGTAAGACTTCAGGCTATGGCCCCAGGAGTGTTTTCAGCTAATAACTATAGAGTAGATAGATAGAGAGGCCATGGCAGACCTATCATTGCAATAGATATTCCCAGCATGTCCCCTCCGGGGCCCTATCCCCACATTTAGGTTGAACCAAGCCCTTGTGCCCTGATGCTAAGTCAAGTTTTTCCAGCTAGTCAGTTACAGTGCGCTCCTGTACAAGGCCTGTCAGCCCAATCAGGGCACCCCTAGTATCGTTGGACCTGGGCCCCTCTGTTAGTCCCCACTGCAGCCCCTTTCTTGCCAGTTGGTGCATGTAAAGGCTGGGAATGCAACCGTCACCCGTCAGCCATCAATCACAGATCACAAAAGATCAGATCACAAAAGCTATCTCATGAACAAAAGAAGCCACCCAACTCCTCGTCCAATCAACAGTCATCTCCCGCCTCGACTACTGCAACGCACTGCTAGCTGGCCTCCCGGCCACTGCCACCAAGCCTCTTCAACTCATTCAAAATGCAGCGGCCCGCCTGATCTCAAACCTACCGAAGTCGGCCCATGTCACCCCACTTCTTAGGGACCTGCACTGGCTCCCCATTGCTGCACGTATCCGCTTCAAGGCCCTCGACCTAGCATACCGTGCGGCAAAGGGAACCGCTCCCGCCTACCTCCGGTCAATGGTCTCTAACTACACACCCTCAAGACCCCTACGCTCTGCATCTTCTGGCCGCCTCAGATCTACTCCTATCCAAGCTCCCGGAGGGTCATCAAAGAGAAGCTGCCTATTCTCAGTCCTTGCCCCACAATGGTGGAATGAACTACCCATCCCAGTTACGACAGCCGAATCCCGTCCAATCTTTCGCCGTCGACTAAAGACTCACTTCTTCAACCATTATCTGAAATGATAAAAAAAATAAAAATAAAAAATCTAACCCCGACTAACCTTAATGTGATGCACTTGTCCTAATAAACTAACCTACACTGTAACACGCAACACTTTGATGAACATTGTTACTCAGCTGATAGAGTTATACCCTTCTTGCTGTCTTGTCGCACAGAACTTGTAAGTCGCTTTGGATAAAAGCATCAGCTAAATGACTAAATGTAAATGTAAATGTAAACCTGTAATTTTCTATTGCTGGGTTATACTTCTATTCTATTCACATAATATGCTTACTACATATATCTATTCTATTCACATATATGCTTACCACATGTATCTATTGCTATGTCCGCCCATCACAATCATGCAAACTGTCTAACGCCTGTCTCCGGCTGTCTCGTAGTGTTGACCGGAGTGTTGGACGTCCCGTGATTTGGATTTGGACATGTTAGGTAAGACTTCAGGCTATGGCCCCAGCAGTGTTTTCAGCTAATAACTATAGAGTAGATAGATCTGCAGCCATCTGTCTGCAAAATAATTGAGACGAAAATGAAAGAAACGTTTATTTCAGTGTGTTCAAACCTCTGTAACTCTATGACAATAGCACCTAACAAGGCCCCTGGCCATGCCAATATCCCCTCCAAATTCCTCAGAGACTCAGCAGCCACCATCACCCAAATCATCACCCACATAATAAACCTATCCAAAATAAAATAAAAATAAACCTCTCCATAAAACAGGGACACGTCCCCAAAGATTTCAAAATTGCGAGAGTGACCCCCCTGCACAACAAAAGCAGCAAATTAGACCCAGGCAACTACTGCCCTGTTTCTATTCTTACCTCCATCTCGAAAGTGATGGAAAAAAAGTCTACGAACAGGTCGAAACGTACCTTGCCGGAAAAAAGCTAATATACGAATTCCAATCTGGCTTCAGAACATCCCATTCCACTGACACATGCCTTCTCTATTTGAACAACCACATCAAACACGAGGTGGATGCGGGCAAATACTGCAGCATGGTCATGCTGGACCTACTAAAGGCTTTTGACACTGCATGCAACTTGTTCCTGTTCGCGGACGACTCAGCCCTGCTGGTCTCTGACAGGGACAAGTTGCAGGTTGAAAAAGCCCTCAGCTCTGAACTCGGTAGAATCTGCACCTGGCTCGCTGATAACAAACAAATCATTACACCTGGGTAAAACGGAATCCACTCTCTTTGGATCAAATAACAAACTCAGCAAGACCGACGGCTTCTCTGTTACATTGGGTGACAATATTGTCACAAGGAAAGATGAAATTACCTACCTGGGTTCCATCCTAGAGGCAAATCTTTCCTGTAACAAAATGGCAACCAATGTAATAATAAAAGTCAACCAATGAACAACGACCTGGGGATATTGTCATGGCCAGTGGAATTCGGGTCTCATTCTCCAACGGACTTACGACAAAAAGGGCTTTCTCTTAGGGCCATTTGAGACCTTTTCGGGCAAGACATGAATATTGACAATATATTATAATATTATATTAATTATATATGTTTTATTGGGACGGTTGGTGAATCCAAAATCGTCCCGAAAAGGTCTAAAATGGCCCCAAGAGAAAGCCCTTTTTGTCGTAAGTCCTTGGTGAATGAGATTTGTTAGGCGCTATTGTCATAGAGTTACAGAGGTTTGAACACACTGAAATAAACATTTCTTTCATTTTCGTCTCAATTATTTTGCAGACAGATGGCTGCAGATCTATCTACTCTATAATTATGAGCTGAAAACGCTGCTGGGGCCATATCCTGAAGTCTTACCTAGAGCATGTCCAAAGTCGATAAAACCAAAAAAAATTCTACCTCTACCTCTAAATCTACCTTTCCTCAGGCCCCTCTCTGCCTCCCCCACTAATCTCTTGTCACACCACCCCCACCCCTTCTCGCCCCCTCACAGGTTCATAACATAGCTTTTGTGATCTGATCGATGACTGACGGGTGACGGTTGCATACCAGAGGGAGAAAATGGCTTTACATGCACCAACTGACAAGAAATGGGAGGGCATGTCTCCCCCCCCTCTCTCTCCCCCCTGTGTCATATAGTATAAAGAGGCGCGTCCCAATCTGTATTTTACTTCATTCATCTCTGCTGCACTGCCTTGTGGAGGAGTTCAAAGCCTGTGAGTATAATCTGAAGTATATTCACACGGTTTCAATATTTGAATGACTGAATGTGCATTTTATCATGGTTGCATGGTGTTGTCATTGCACTTTGCAGGATTCAAGTTTGATCATGAGCAGTGATGCCAGTAAATAGTAATCTAACTTACTTACTTTTTACAAGCCAGTAATCTGATTACAGTTACTTTTCCAAGTGGCTGTGCATTACTATTTAGTTACTATCTCATAATGCTGATGATAAGAGAGCCAGGGGTACAGTCAGCTAGACCGGAGATGGGACGTGCGCTCGCACACAGCCACACACACGTTTACGTTTATAGCTGATTTTAGAATGGCTTCAGCATGAAGTTAAATCAACTATCCAGTTCGTTTTATAGTGTAATTTGGCTACTTGAGAGAGAGTGAGAGTGAGAGTGAGAGAGAGAGATTCATGTTACGCGCGACTTGCGGAGTACGCACTGAGTCCGTTGTCTCAGAATGGATTTGGTAGAGAGAGAGGGAAAAAAACTGTTGTCATTCTTATGTTGTGGCAGCAGCAGGGGGGACGACGACGACTTCGTAACCTAGTTACTTTCAAAGTGTAATCAGTAAAGTAACTAGATTACTTTTTAAAGGAGTAATCAGTCATCAGTAATCAGATTATTTTTACAAGTAATCTGTGGCATCACTGATCATGAGTATAATTAGTGTAATGTCATGATTAAACAACTGTTTGGTAAAGTATACATGTTTACAAAGGTTAGAGCGTAATCATGTCGGATGAAACATTTCACCTAAATGTAACATCTAAAATATTTTCTTTTCATTCAGAATCATGAGCAGGAACTACCTGTCCAAGAATGATGAGCTCCGCAAGGGAGACTTCCTGATATCCAACAACCGTGAATGGAAGGCTGTCTTTGAGGTCCGTAACTTGAAATGTTTTCAGTGTGTTTTGAATAGTCTGTTGTGAATAGTCTGTTGTGAATAGTCTGTTATGAATAGTCTGTTATGAATAGTCACTGATGGCTGGGGACATACTCATGAAGAAGTATAGGAAATGGATATGGGTACATGTAAAAAATAACTCCAGTTGTCAGATGAACAATGTTTTCAAACCAAATTACTCAAAGATCATTTAAATGTTACCACATCTGGATTGACTTTATAACTGCAAAATACATGGGTTGTAAAAAAATAAAAGTGTAATTGGGCAGAGCTTGGGATCGGTCAATTCTGTGGAACAGAGTAACAATCTTAATAAGTAGGCTTCCTAATCTTCTCTCAGAGTAAAGTGCAGAACACACTACAATGTCACTCTTTCAGAAAATGAAAACAAAAGTGCATAGTTTTTCTAGCCCAGTAACATACAGTATATAACCTACCGTTTATGGTTATTAAAGGTTTATTTAATCTCATTATGACTGGATGTGACTGTGAGCAAATGATGCATGCCCAGTTTGATAACAGTGACTTGGTTCTGTCTGATCCCTGCAGGATGATGGCAACCTTGTTGTGTACGGCTGGAAGCCCATTTGGACCTCAGAGACAGAGGGGTCAGACGCCCACCGCGTGTGCATGCAGGCAGACTGCAACCTGGTCATGTACAACGAGGACGGCAAATCCCAGTGGCATACCAACTCCAGCAAGGACAAATGCAACATGTGCCGCCTTTACCTGAGAGACGACGGTGTCCTGGTAGTGCAGAGGGAATCAAAAGACATCTGGAACTCTGCCGACTCCAAAGACATGAAATGAATTCACATTTCTACACTGTTTTCTGTATTTTAATTGTACATTTGGACATCAACTTATGAACAATATAAACAAGTACATCTGGTATGTAAAACTGGTGTGGAATAAAAACGTTTCAAGAGAATGTACCGTATGAATGTCTTTTTTCTCTAAATGATGCTTTCCTTTGTAGGATGTAGGATGTTATCATAACTGTGATCAGTAAATGTGCAGAAATGGTCCAAAAGGGCTCAGGCATCTGCTCCTTTCCCCTTCCACATAAAGGGGTTTCTCTAAGCTCTAAGGATAAGAATATGCGCTCAATAAAACAAGCCAAGCTCATCGCCAAAGGAGAGTGAAATGCCTATACACAGTTGTGATGTGGAACATCATGTCTAAGCATGTAGAACATGGACCATAATAAGATAAGATAAGATATTCCTGGCGGTTAGGTGGCCGAGCGGAGATTGCGTTCGTCACCAGCCCCGGAGCTGTGAGCTGGATTCGCCTGTTCGAATCCAGCTCACAGCTCCGGGGTTGTCACCAGCTTGGCTGGCCGTCTGCACTAATACAATTGGCTGTATTAGAGGGTGGGAGAAGCTGGCGGGGTGGGTCCGGGTCGTTGTAAACAGCGACTCCTACAGTTCGGTCGGGGCGCCTGCTAAGCGCGGATAGGACTCGAGGGGGATAGTGTGGTCCTCCCACACGCTACGCCCTCTCGATGAGAATCCGCGCTGCCAGGTGAAAAGAAGCGGTGATTGGCTGGACGTGTGTCGGAGGAAGCACGTGGTAGCCTCCACTCTCCCAGATGATCTGACTGTGGGGGGTAAGTGCGCAGCGACCAGGAAGGGACTGGGAATTGGCATACGACTAACATTGGGATGGGAGAAAATCGGAGGAAAAATGGAGGGGGAAAAAGACCAATAATAAAAAAAAAAAAAGATAAGATATTCCTTTATTGATCCCCTTGGGGGAAATTCAGGTATCATAGCAGCATGGGGCAGGGGGGAGGGGAGGTACAGGTAGTAGAAGACATACAGGTCACAGAATTATAGCACAGTGAAGTAAACATTTAAATAGAATAAAAAGGCAGTGTAAACAATATACAATATAGTTAACTCTGGACATGCGCATATGGGCAACAAGGTGCGAGATGAGGGTATGTATGCCCTCTCAGTTATTCTGCCCTACAAAAAATATGGTTATATAATCTAATAATCTAAATCTAATCTAATATATAATCTAAAGAAACGAAATGCTAAAATGCTAAATATATGCAATATAGAATCTAGTAATCCAATAGTCTAAATCGAATCTAATATATAATCAAAAAATGCTAAAATGCTAAATGCTAAATATATGCAATATATAAAGTTATAATCCAATAGTATAAATCTAATCTAATATATAATCTAAGAATGCTAAATGCTAAGATGCTAAATGCTATATACATGCTCTGATGTAGTATACAGTATTCACATAAGGTGCGGTATGCATAAGGTAAGTATATTGCCCTTTTAGGTGGGAGTCAGATACTAGGTTCTTAGTAGTCATAGTTGGATGTCTGGCAGCAGTCCCTGCCCACTGTTGTGGAGCCTGATGGCCGCTGGTATGAAGGACTGGCCAAGGCGGTTAGTTGAGTGTCGGGGGGTATGAGTCGGTGCCTGAACGTGCTTGATCTCATCTTGACTAGCTCATCGTAGAGGGGGTGCGAGGGATTCTCCAGGATAGCAGCCAACTTCCTTCTCATCCCCCTCTCTGCCACCACCTCTAGTCTGACCAGCTCGACTCCCACCACGGAGCTAGCCTTCCTCACCAGCTTGTTCAGTTTGTTGGTGTCCCTCAAGCCCCCCCAGCATGCCACAGCATAGAAGAGGACGCTGGCCACTACAGACTGGTAGAATGACTGCAGCAGTTTATTGCAAACATTGAAGAACCTGAGTCTCCTCAGGATGAACAGCCTGCTCTGTTCCTTCCTGTGTAGAGGGTCTTCCTGTAGACTCTGGGTGTTGTCCGACCAGTCCAGTTTATTGTTCAGGTGTACCCCAAGGAACTTATATGACTCCACCACCTCCACCTCCTCCCCTCGGATGGTGATAGGAATCGGGGGGGGGGGGGGGTGGGGGGGCTCTTCTTGCCCCTCCGGAGGTCCACCACCAGCTCCTTGGTTGTACTGGTGTTGAGTTGGAGGTTGTTACGACCCCTGTGAGTCTAAGGGTAAAGGGCTGTAACATAACAGTTGGTTGACAGAAAAGATGGACCACGTTTGTAAACAACAATGATATTTATTGGTAGATGCAAAGGAAGCACATGTAGCTCAGGGGTGAGCCCAGGCCAAAACAACAAACAAACCACTATACTCCAAATAAACACAATCTAATCTATGGTAAAAGAGATTACATTACCTAAACTACTCTTACCTAACCAAAACAGGAGAAAACAATGTCCAAAGGAAATGGCAGCTCACCCCATCTGTGCTTCCTGAGAAAGAGAGAAAAACACATTAATTATACAGAAACAAAAGCAGAATATATACAAAAACAAACTATAACTAACAATGCTCTCTCTGTGGCCATACACACACAAGGAAATTACTACTAAGCACCAAAGGCCAATAAACGAAATGCAATGCTGTCAAAGTTACAGGTTTACCAAAAACACAACATGCCTAGCCTCATGCCAGAGAGAGAGAAAGACTGAAGTGAGAAGCCATGTTTTAACAGGTGTGGGGTGATCCATGATTGGGTGGTGTGGATTGAGTGTTGGAGTCTGGAAAGCCATCCACCAATCGGTGCTGTGTTGCAATAATGGAAGGATTGGCCTGGCAGGGACCAATGGTGAAGGGAACAATGGCTGGAGGGAGGAAACAAAATGGAGAACACACACACATGGAGACACACACTGGGGAATATATACATTGGGATGTAACACCCCCATACATAAGACAAAAACATGTTTGACACCTAACACCAACTAAACATGTTTTTTTTTCTTTTTTCTTCTAACAATGAGATAACATCCCCGAGATAACACGTACTCCAAAACAAAGAGCTATGAAAAAACTAGCAGCAACATAAAACGAGTCCACAGCAACATAGACCGAGTAGACAGCAAAATAAAACAAGTCGACAGCAATATACAGTAGAACGAGTCGACAGCAACAGACAACGAGTCGACAGCAAAATAGAACAAGTCGACAGCACGAGAGATTTAACTCCGAGATAGAGCATCCGCCAACACATTCTCAGACTCCTTCTTATGCGTTATGCTGAGGTTATAATTTTGCACTATGAGCGCCCAACGCATGAGGCGCTGATTGTGGTTGTACATCCGCGACAGAAAAACCAATGGGTTGTGGTCGGTGTATACTACCACTGGTAATACGCTCGAACCGACATACACCTCAAAATGTTGCAACGCATACAACATAGCCAAAGTCTCCTTTTCAATAGTGGAATAGTTTAGTTGATGTTTGTTAAATTTCCGGGAGAAATAACAAACCGGGTGACTGACACCATCATGATCTTCCTGTAATAACACCCCTCCAGCTCCCACCTGGAACAGAGAGAACAGGGGAACTGCATAAGAGAGCTTTAACACTATCAAATGCATTTTGACAACCAGCTGTCCAAATGAATGGTTTGGACGGGCTACACAGGCTAGTGAGAGAAGTGACGACAGAAGAAAAGTTCCGGCAAAAACCACGGTAATACCCAGCCATCCCAAGGAATCTACGCAATTCCCGCCTAGTAGTAGGCACTGGAAAAGTTGTGATTGCAGATATTTTTGCATCCACCGGACGCACTTGGCCCTGTCCTACCTGCTTACCAAGATAGGTAACCGTAGCCTTGCCGAACTCACACTTGGCAAGGTTAAGGGTCAGGGAGGCTCCAGCTAGACGGACAAAGACAGTTTGCAAGGTTGTCATGTGGTCACGCCAGTTGGTCGAATAGACAACCAGGTCATCGAGATAGGCATTACAATTTGGAACACCAGCCAGGACTAGGGTTACCAGTCGCTGGAAAGTGGCCGGGGCATTACGCATTCCAAAAGGCATTACAGTATATTGCAAAAAAATTTCAGGAGTAACAAACGCCGAGATTTCCGAGGCACGGGGGGTCAAAGGGACCTGCCAGTAACCCTTTAACAAATCTAGTTTGCTAACATAGGTGGCAGATCCAAGGTTGTCAATACAATCTTCCATGCGGGGCAGTGGGAAGGAATCAGGCACGGTGACAGCATTTACCTTTCGGAAATCAGTACAAAATCTAGGAGTTCCATCCGATTTGGGAGCTAACAAGCAAGGTGAACTCCAGGGACTGCAACTTGGCTTGGCTAAACCATGTTTTAACAAATAGTCAACCTCCTGTTGCATCATGGCCCTCTTGGTGATGTTAACACGGTATGCATGTTGCTTGATAGGCACAGCATTGTTAACTTTAATATCATGGGCCAATACAGAAGTACAGGAGGGAACATCACCAAACAGAGCCATGTAGGCCTGAATCAAATTTGTGATGTCCTCTCGCTGCTCCTCAGGTAAGTGTGCTAAGTGAGTGGGCAGGTTCAATAACATCTCAGTGTTGGACAATCTAGCACCCTGATGGGCTGCATTGCGCAACTCCAAGCCATCTACATCCTCACCACTAACGTCAGGAGAGTCCGGAACTATTGGAGTTGAGGCAACAGCAGAGACGGCCAGTCCGGCTGTCTGGTCTGAGGTCTTCACCTGCACACTATCTCTGGAAAAATATGGTTTAAGCATATTGATGTGGCAAACACGAGAGTGACGTTTACGATCAGGGGTGCAAACCACATAGTCTGTATCACTTATCTTCTTGTCTATTGCATACGGTCCGGAAAAACGAGCGGAAAGAGCAGAACCAAGGATAGGTAACAGGACTAGAACCTTATCACCTGGCTGGAAAGATCGAGAAACAGCTTTCTCGTCATAGTGCCGTTTCATAGTTCTCTGGGAAGAAGAGAGCGCTTCTTTTGCGAGAGAGCACGCCTGATGCAGTCGCTCTCGACACTGGCTAACAAAATCTAGAACATTAGTGGGTGTGCTGGCACCCTTTGACATGAACCGTTCTTTAAGAACTTTCAGAGGCCCTCTAACAGTGTGCCCAAAAACGAGCTCAGCAGGACTGAAACCAAGAGACTCCTGTATGGTCTCTTGCGCAGCAAATAGAACAAGGGGGACACCCTCATCCCAATCTTTCTCTGTGTCTAAGCAATATTTACGCAGCATGGACTTTAAGGTCTGATGCCAACGTTCTAGAGCCCCCTGAGTTTCAGGGTGGTAGGCACTGGACACTATATGTCGGATACCCAGGGACTGTAACACTTGCTCAAATAACCTAGACAGGAAGTTGGTGCCTTGGTCCGTTTGTACTACCTTAGGCAGTCCAAACGTGGAGAAGAACTTCGTCAAAGCCTTAATTATTACAGGCGCTGTAATTCTGCGAAGAGGGATAGCCTCAGGGAAACGGGTGGCGGTACACATTATTGTCAACAAAAACTGATTGCCGGCTTTGGTCCTTGGCAACGGACCAACACAGTCAACTATGACATGTTCAAATGGTTCACCGACCGCTGGTATAGGACAGAGGGGAGCAGGTGGAATTACCTGGTTTGGCTTTCCGGTGATCTGACAAGTACTACAGGTACGACAGTACTGTGCTACATCGGACTTCAAACCGGGCCAAAATAAATGTTGATGTATTCTGTTGTATGTTTTAGTGACTCCCAAGTGTCCAGACCAAGGGTGGTCATGGGCCAAGAACAGTACATGCTGACGATAAACTGCAGGGACAACAATCTGATAAACAGTGCTCCAGTCTGGTACCTGATCTGGTAGCCCTATCTCCGATTGTGCATGCTCTGCCAGTCTAGTACCATGGGACCTCCATGTACGCATCAAAACTCCTTCATCCACAAAATAAGAATGCAACTCTCTCCTCTGTTCTGTTTCAAGAGAAGAGAAACATTTTGCAAGAGAAGGGTCAGCCTTCTGGGCAGTAATTAGCATTTCACGAGTAACGGGTAACTTCAAAGCGTCGGAACTAGTTACAGTTGTCTGTGGGGGTACCTTACTATGAGTCGGTGGTTTGTCAGCGGTATCAGAAGTTGGAGCCAGCAACTCCTCCCTGACAAAGGCTGAAGCAAAAACAGAGTCAGACAAATTAATTTCATCACCTCTCTTTTTCAATTGAGCCCGAGTGACAACACTTGCAGAAAAAACTTCAGGGAAGTTCTGTGACAAGTCATCAGGCAGAGAATCTGTGTCTGGGTGATCCAACACTTCCAGCACAGCGTTCACCTGTCCTCCAGCTAAATCATTTCCCATGATAAAGGAAATGCCTTTAACTGGCAAGGAAGGTCTCACCCCTATTTTAAAGAAACCAGTGACCAAATCAGATTGTACATGAATACAGTGTAACGGGGCTGGCACGAAACCCATCTCAATACCTTGAACTAGGACACTAGAACCACAGGAAGATTTCTCAGACAGAGGTAGTACATCAGAGAGGATAAAGGATTGTGAGGCTCCAGTATCTCGTAAGATCTGAACTGTACACTGATCTTTTGGATCCCCTGTCAAGGAAACTAAACCCTTGGAAGTAAATGGCCTGAAACAAGGATCGAGAACATCCTGATCATTGTGCATCTGTTGATCGGAATCAGGTGCCATTTTAATCAGACCAACCCCTTTGGGTTGTCTAAAGTTCTGAGAGGACGGTTGCTGCTTACGTTTCAATGTTAAACAGTCAGAAATAACATGACCAGATTTATGACAGTAGTAACATGTCCGCTCCTCTTTTGAGCGTGGAGGTGACATTTTTGGTCGGGGGTGTGTGAATTCTGAATGGTTGGGGACAGAATGTTTCTGAGAGAAATCATGGGGGAGAAACGAGTCACGCCTATCTACAAACACAGTTTTATGGGTTAGCGCAAACTCATCAGCTAATACAGCAGCTTGCTGCAGAGTGGACACTTTCTGCTCACTCAGGTAAATTACAATACGCTCTGGCAAACGATTCTTAAACTCTTCTAATAGAATGAGTTCTCCGAGAGAGTTAAGATCTGAGGCCTTGCTTGCTGCACACCATTTATCAAAGAGAGTTCCCTTCTCTCTAGCAAACTCTACAAAGGTCTGGTTGACAGCTCTCTTGTGACTGCGAAACCTCTGCCTATAAGCTTCGGGCACAAGCTCATATGCACGAAGGATGGCAGCCTTCACAGTATCATACAGTAAACTATCTTCTAGGGAAAGTGTTGAACAAACCTCTTGGGCTTTACCAGTCAATTTGCATTGAAGCAACAAAGGCCAGACCTCTCTTGGCCAGCGCAATGAAGCAGCAATACGCTCAAACACATTAAAATAAGTATCAACTTCTGTCTCTCGGAACGGAGGCACCAAAGCAATGTATTTACTTATATCAAAAGTGTGTGATGAATAAGCTGTGGAGGAGGACATACCCGGGCCTTGTGGAGGAGTCGGTGTAGCAGAGTTGGATTCACTCCTTAGGACTTCCAGCTCCAACCTCCGCAGTCTGAGCTCTTTTTCCACTTCATGTTCAAGCTCCAACCTACGAATGTTAACAGCCCTTTCATTTTCTGCCTCAAGCTCCATTCTACGAAGCCGATACTCCGCCTCACGTGCTTGTGCCTTCTCCTGAGCCTCCATCTGGAGACGTGCTATTCTAACCTTGACCTGGGCCCCTTCTCGAGACCCAGTTGACACAGGAGAGGTCAAGTGAAAATGTGGCAATGTGACGTTCACACCTGCCTTTTCAGCACCATGGGCTTGCTCCTCAGAAGGCGGTGCTTCCGTAGGTTCACCAGGAGGACTTGCATGTTCATCAGAGACCGCAGGTAAAACAAGCGTCCCCTGCTCCAACAGCTTATCTACCACAAGACACCTGATATCCTGCTTAAGATGCTTTTGTTGAACCGAGAGTTTAAAATGTGTGGCAATCTCCACTAAGTCTGCCTTGCGGCAGCTATCTAGCGCTTCCCAAGTAGGATTGCTCAAGAATTTCCCCAGATCAAAAGTACTAACTGCCATTATCTTTTTCTTACACAAATGCCATTTTTACACAAATTAATTAATAACTATACAAGTGTAAACAAACACAGTTCACCAAATCCATCAACCAACAATTGAACACGGGTTACAAGATCCAGGCAGAGCCCCCATTTATGTTACGACCCCTGTGAGTCTAAGGGTAAAGGGCTGTAACATAACAGTTGGTTGACAGAAAAGATGGACCACGTTTGTAAACAACAATGATATTTATTGGTAGATGCAAAGGAAGCACATGTAGCTCAGGGGTGAGCCCAGGCCAAAACAACAAACAAACCACTATACTCCAAATAAACACAATCTAATCTATGGTAAAAGAGATTACATTACCTAAACTACTCTTACCTAACCAAAACAGGAGAAAACAATGTCCAAAGGAAATGGCAGCTCACCCCATCTGTGCTTCCTGAGAAAGAGAGAAAAACACATTAATTATACAGAAACAAAAGCAGAATATATACAAAAACAAACTATAACTAACAATGCTCTCTCTGTGGCCATACACACACAAGGAAATTACTACTAAGCACCAAAGGCCAATAAACGAAATGCAATGCTGTCAAAGTTACAGGTTTACCAAAAACACAACATGCCTAGCCTCATGCCAGAGAGAGAGAAAGACTGAAGTGAGAAGCCATGTTTTAACAGGTGTGGGGTGATCCATGATTGGGTGGTGTGGATTGAGTGTTGGAGTCTGGAAAGCCATCCACCAATCGGTGCTGTGTTGCAATAATGGAAGGATTGGCCTGGCAGGGACCAATGGTGAAGGGAACAATGGCTGGAGGGAGGAAACAAAATGGAGAACACACACACATGGAGACACACACTGGGGAATATATACATTGGGATGTAACACCCCCATACATAAGACAAAAACATGTTTGACACCTAACACCAACTAAACATGTTTTTTTTTCTTTTTTCTTCTAACAATGAGATAACATCCCCGAGATAACACGTACTCCAAAACAAAGAGCTATGAAAAAACTAGCAGCAACATAAAACGAGTCCACAGCAACATAGACCGAGTAGACAGCAAAATAAAACAAGTCGACAGCAATATACAGTAGAACGAGTCGACAGCAACAGACAACGAGTCGACAGCAAAATAGAACAAGTCGACAGCACGAGAGATTTAACTCCGAGATAGAGCATCCGCCAACACATTCTCAGACTCCTTCTTATGCGTTATGCTGAGGTTATAATTTTGCACTATGAGCGCCCAACGCATGAGGCGCTGATTGTGGTTGTACATCCGCGACAGAAAAACCAATGGGTTGTGGTCGGTGTATACTACCACTGGTAATACGCTCGAACCGACATACACCTCAAAATGTTGCAACGCATACAACATAGCCAAAGTCTCCTTTTCAATAGTGGAATAGTTTAGTTGATGTTTGTTAAATTTCCGGGAGAAATAACAAACCGGGTGACTGACACCATCATGATCTTCCTGTAATAACACCCCTCCAGCTCCCACCTGGAGCAGAGAGAACAGGGGAACTGCATAAGAGAGCTTTAACACTATCAAATGCATTTTGACAACCAGCTGTCCAAATGAATGGTTTGGACGGGCTACACAGGCTAGTGAGAGAAGTGACGACAGAAGAAAAGTTCCGGCAAAAACCACGGTAATACCCAGCCATCCCAAGGAATCTACGCAATTCCCGCCTAGTAGTAGGCACTGGAAAAGTTGTGATTGCAGATATTTTTGCATCCACCGGACGCACTTGGCCCTGTCCTACCTGCTTACCAAGATAGGTAACCGTAGCCTTGCCGAACTCACACTTGGCAAGGTTAAGGGTCAGGGAGGCTCCAGCTAGACGGACAAAGACAGTTTGCAAGGTTGTCATGTGGTCACGCCAGTTGGTCGAATAGACAACCAGGTCATCGAGATAGGCATTACAATTTGGAACACCAGCCAGGACTAGGGTTACCAGTCGCTGGAAAGTGGCCGGGGCATTACGCATTCCAAAAGGCATTACAGTATATTGCAAAAAAATTTCAGGAGTAACAAACGCCGAGATTTCCGAGGCACGGGGGGTCAAAGGGACCTGCCAGTAACCCTTTAACAAATCTAGTTTGCTAACATAGGTGGCAGATCCAAGGTTGTCAATACAATCTTCCATGCGGGGCAGTGGGAAGGAATCAGGCACGGTGACAGCATTTACCTTTCGGAAATCAGTACAAAATCTAGGAGTTCCATCCGATTTGGGAGCTAACAAGCAAGGTGAACTCCAGGGACTGCAACTTGGCTTGGCTAAACCATGTTTTAACAAATAGTCAACCTCCTGTTGCATCATGGCCCTCTTGGTGATGTTAACACGGTATGCATGTTGCTTGATAGGCACAGCATTGTTAACTTTAATATCATGGGCCAATACAGAAGTACAGGAGGGAACATCACCAAACAGAGCCATGTAGGCCTGAATCAAATTTGTGATGTCCTCTCGCTGCTCCTCAGGTAAGTGTGCTAAGTGAGTGGGCAGGTTCAATAACATCTCAGTGTTGGACAATCTAGCACCCTGATGGGCTGCATTGCGCAACTCCAAGCCATCTACATCCTCACCACTAACGTCAGGAGAGTCCGGAACTATTGGAGTTGAGGCAACAGCAGAGACGGCCAGTCCGGCTGTCTGGTCTGAGGTCTTCACCTGCACACTATCTCTGGAAAAATATGGTTTAAGCATATTGATGTGGCAAACACGAGAGTGACGTTTACGATCAGGGGTGCAAACCACATAGTCTGTATCACTTATCTTCTTGTCTATTGCATACGGTCCGGAAAAACGAGCGGAAAGAGCAGAACCAAGGATAGGTAACAGGACTAGAACCTTATCACCTGGCTGGAAAGATCGAGAAACAGCTTTCTCGTCATAGTGCCGTTTCATAGTTCTCTGGGAAGAAGAGAGCGCTTCTTTTGCGAGAGAGCACGCCTGATGCAGTCGCTCTCGACACTGGCTAACAAAATCTAGAACATTAGTGGGTGTGCTGGCACCCTTTGACATGAACCGTTCTTTAAGAACTTTCAGAGGCCCTCTAACAGTGTGCCCAAAAACGAGCTCAGCAGGACTGAAACCAAGAGACTCCTGTATGGTCTCTTGCGCAGCAAATAGAACAAGGGGGACACCCTCATCCCAATCTTTCTCTGTGTCTAAGCAATATTTACGCAGCATGGACTTTAAGGTCTGATGCCAACGTTCTAGAGCCCCCTGAGTTTCAGGGTGGTAGGCACTGGACACTATATGTCGGATACCCAGGGACTGTAACACTTGCTCAAATAACCTAGACAGGAAGTTGGTGCCTTGGTCCGTTTGTACTACCTTAGGCAGTCCAAACGTGGAGAAGAACTTCGTCAAAGCCTTAATTATTACAGGCGCTGTAATTCTGCGAAGAGGGATAGCCTCAGGGAAACGGGTGGCGGTACACATTATTGTCAACAAAAACTGATTGCCGGCTTTGGTCCTTGGCAACGGACCAACACAGTCAACTATGACATGTTCAAATGGTTCACCGACCGCTGGTATAGGACAGAGGGGAGCAGGTGGAATTACCTGGTTTGGCTTTCCGGTGATCTGACAAGTACTACAGGTACGACAGTACTGTGCTACATCGGACTTCAAACCGGGCCAAAATAAATGTTGATGTATTCTGTTGTATGTTTTAGTGACTCCCAAGTGTCCAGACCAAGGGTGGTCATGGGCCAAGAACAGTACATGCTGACGATAAACTGCAGGGACAACAATCTGATAAACAGTGCTCCAGTCTGGTACCTGATCTGGTAGCCCTATCTCCGATTGTGCATGCTCTGCCAGTCTAGTACCATGGGACCTCCATGTACGCATCAAAACTCCTTCATCCACAAAATAAGAATGCAACTCTCTCCTCTGTTCTGTTTCAAGAGAAGAGAAACATTTTGCAAGAGAAGGGTCAGCCTTCTGGGCAGTAATTAGCATTTCACGAGTAACGGGTAACTTCAAAGCGTCGGAACTAGTTACAGTTGTCTGTGGGGGTACCTTACTATGAGTCGGTGGTTTGTCAGCGGTATCAGAAGTTGGAGCCAGCAACTCCTCCCTGACAAAGGCTGAAGCAAAAACAGAGTCAGACAAATTAATTTCATCACCTCTCTTTTTCAATTGAGCCCGAGTGACAACACTTGCAGAAAAAACTTCAGGGAAGTTCTGTGACAAGTCATCAGGCAGAGAATCTGTGTCTGGGTGATCCAACACTTCCAGCACAGCGTTCACCTGTCCTCCAGCTAAATCATTTCCCATGATAAAGGAAATGCCTTTAACTGGCAAGGAAGGTCTCACCCCTATTTTAAAGAAACCAGTGACCAAATCAGATTGTACATGAATACAGTGTAACGGGGCTGGCACGAAACCCATCTCAATACCTTGAACTAGGACACTAGAACCACAGGAAGATTTCTCAGACAGAGGTAGTACATCAGAGAGGATAAAGGATTGTGAGGCTCCAGTATCTCGTAAGATCTGAACTGTACACTGATCTTTTGGATCCCCTGTCAAGGAAACTAAACCCTTGGAAGTAAATGGCCTGAAACAAGGATCGAGAACATCCTGATCATTGTGCATCTGTTGATCGGAATCAGGTGCCATTTTAATCAGACCAACCCCTTTGGGTTGTCTAAAGTTCTGAGAGGACGGTTGCTGCTTACGTTTCAATGTTAAACAGTCAGAAATAACATGACCAGATTTATGACAGTAGTAACATGTCCGCTCCTCTTTTGAGCGTGGAGGTGACATTTTTGGTCGGGGGTGTGTGAATTCTGAATGGTTGGGGACAGAATGTTTCTGAGAGAAATCATGGGGGAGAAACGAGTCACGCCTATCTACAAACACAGTTTTATGGGTTAGCGCAAACTCATCAGCTAATACAGCAGCTTGCTGCAGAGTGGACACTTTCTGCTCACTCAGGTAAATTACAATACGCTCTGGCAAACGATTCTTAAACTCTTCTAATAGAATGAGTTCTCCGAGAGAGTTAAGATCTGAGGCCTTGCTTGCTGCACACCATTTATCAAAGAGAGTTCCCTTCTCTCTAGCAAACTCTACAAAGGTCTGGTTGACAGCTCTCTTGTGACTGCGAAACCTCTGCCTATAAGCTTCGGGCACAAGCTCATATGCACGAAGGATGGCAGCCTTCACAGTATCATACAGTAAACTATCTTCTAGGGAAAGTGTTGAACAAACCTCTTGGGCTTTACCAGTCAATTTGCATTGAAGCAACAAAGGCCAGACCTCTCTTGGCCAGCGCAATGAAGCAGCAATACGCTCAAACACATTAAAATAAGTATCAACTTCTGTCTCTCGGAACGGAGGCACCAAAGCAATGTATTTACTTATATCAAAAGTGTGTGATGAATAAGCTGTGGAGGAGGACATACCCGGGCCTTGTGGAGGAGTCGGTGTAGCAGAGTTGGATTCACTCCTTAGGACTTCCAGCTCCAACCTCCGCAGTCTGAGCTCTTTTTCCACTTCATGTTCAAGCTCCAACCTACGAATGTTAACAGCCCTTTCATTTTCTGCCTCAAGCTCCATTCTACGAAGCCGATACTCCGCCTCACGTGCTTGTGCCTTCTCCTGAGCCTCCATCTGGAGACGTGCTATTCTAACCTTGACCTGGGCCCCTTCTCGAGACCCAGTTGACACAGGAGAGGTCAAGTGAAAATGTGGCAATGTGACGTTCACACCTGCCTTTTCAGCACCATGGGCTTGCTCCTCAGAAGGCGGTGCTTCCGTAGGTTCACCAGGAGGACTTGCATGTTCATCAGAGACCGCAGGTAAAACAAGCGTCCCCTGCTCCAACAGCTTATCTACCACAAGACACCTGATATCCTGCTTAAGATGCTTTTGTTGAACCGAGAGTTTAAAATGTGTGGCAATCTCCACTAAGTCTGCCTTGCGGCAGCTATCTAGCGCTTCCCAAGTAGGATTGCTCAAGAATTTCCCCAGATCAAAAGTACTAACTGCCATTATCTTTTTCTTACACAAATGCCATTTTTACACAAATTAATTAATAACTATACAAGTGTAAACAAACACAGTTCACCAAATCCATCAACCAACAATTGAACACGGGTTACAAGATCCAGGCAGAGCCCCCATTTATGTTACGACCCCTGTGAGTCTAAGGGTAAAGGGCTGTAACATAACAGTTGGTTGACAGAAAAGATGGACCACGTTTGTAAACAACAATGATATTTATTGGTAGATGCAAAGGAAGCACATGTAGCTCAGGGGTGAGCCCAGGCCAAAACAACAAACAAACCACTATACTCCAAATAAACACAATCTAATCTATGGTAAAAGAGATTACATTACCTAAACTACTCTTACCTAACCAAAACAGGAGAAAACAATGTCCAAAGGAAATGGCAGCTCACCCCATCTGTGCTTCCTGAGAAAGAGAGAAAAACACATTAATTATACAGAAACAAAAGCAGAATATATACAAAAACAAACTATAACTAACAATGCTCTCTCTGTGGCCATACACACACAAGGAAATTACTACTAAGCACCAAAGGCCAATAAACGAAATGCAATGCTGTCAAAGTTACAGGTTTACCAAAAACACAACATGCCTAGCCTCATGCCAGAGAGAGAGAAAGACTGAAGTGAGAAGCCATGTTTTAACAGGTGTGGGGTGATCCATGATTGGGTGGTGTGGATTGAGTGTTGGAGTCTGGAAAGCCATCCACCAATCGGTGCTGTGTTGCAATAATGGAAGGATTGGCCTGGCAGGGACCAATGGTGAAGGGAACAATGGCTGGAGGGAGGAAACAAAATGGAGAACACACACACATGGAGACACACACTGGGGAATATATACATTGGGATGTAACAGAGGTGGTTGCTGTCACTCCACCCCACAAAGCTCTCTACCAGGGCTCTATACTCCTCCTCATCGTCATCGGTGATGTAGCTTACGATGGAGGAGTCGTCAGAGAACTTCTGCAGGTCGCACCCGCTTGAGTTGTGGCAGAAGTCTGAGGTATAGAGGGTGAAAAGGAAGGGTGACATCATCACAGTTCCTTGGGGGGCACTGGTATTGCTCACCAGCACATCAGACTGACTGGCCTGTAGTCTGACGTACTGGGGTCTGTCAGGGAGGTAGTCCTTGATCCAGGCCACCAAGCCGTGCTCCAGCTGCATCACGGAGAGCTTCTCCTCTAGCAGTGACGGCTGGATGGTGTTGAAGGCACTGCAGAAGTTGAAGAACATAATCCTCACTGAGCTGCGTGGCTTCTCCAGGTGATGTAAGCTCTGTGGAGCATATAGATGATGGCGTCCTCCACACCGATGTTTGCCTGGTATGCAAACTGCAGGGAGTCAAAGGGAGTCATACACCAGGGGCTTGAGGTGTTGCAGGACCAGTCTATCTCACGTCTTCAAGACGTGTGACGTCAGAGCGATTGGCCTGTAGTCATTGAGGGTGCTGGGTCGTCCCTTCTTGGGCACCGGGACAATGCAGGAGGTCTTCCAGAGCAGGGACACCCTCCCCAGCCTCAGGGAGAGGTTGAAGAGATGCCCCACACATGCTTTGAGCACCCTGGGATTGGCGTTGTCCGGTCCTCTGGCCTTATTCACAGACATTTTGGAGAGCTGCCTCCTGACCTGGCTGCGTCTATGCTTTCTACAACGCAGTTGCGTTTCCGGGTTCCTGTGATTGGCCACTGACGCACACGCGTCGCACGCGTACGCCCCCTCGCTATGAGTGACGCCCCTCGCTATGAGTGAACAGCGGAACAACTGCCGTTGTTGACAGAGCTCTCATATTTGCGAATGCATAAACTATATCTTAAATTATGGCTATGTGTCTGTCTAATATGGCCGTCGCTTATCAATGACTTGTTTGCAGTCAACATTGTCGAAACGGATTGTTTTTTAATCGGTTCATTTTTACGGATTGTTTTTTATGAATCACAGGACAATAACAGAAATAATAATAACAATAATGACAGTCCAGTAATTAAATCAGAATGAAAGTAGACTAAATTACATAAAAATAATAAATACAATACATGGGCTCGCGCTCGCTCTTCCCCCCCAACCCCATGTCAGAGACGAAGCCTCTCGACGTCTCCATTGTCATAAAATAATTTGTGAAACCTGTGGTGCTCAAGTGGAACATCTAATGGGACTCCGTGAGCCTTCAAAGCTGCTCTTATTTGTAAATAGAAGAAAAAAGTGTGCATTTGTCCTTGTCCGTGGAATTGGTGAGGTCAAATTTGTTGGATATATCTCGAAGACTGCGGAGACCATAGTCATCGAAGATATCCCCCAATGTGTGTATGCCTCTTTTTATTCTATTTATTAGGTGTGTAATGTCCTTGTTAATCGAGGCTTTATTGTTTGAAAAGCAGTCTACCTTTTTTGTAGGTACGATGCTCTCCTCGCAGAATCTAATGTAATATGTGATGCAGTGGGATAGTCCATCAAATGGCATCAATGTCATCTCTGTGGACCCTCTCAAACATGTCCCAGTCTGTCGACCTGAAGCACTCCCTTAGCTCCTCCTTGACGTCAGCAGACCACTGTGGGACAGACCTGGTGGTAGGTGGCTGTCTCTTAATGATAGGCCTGTATGGAGATACAAGCCTCACTAGATTGTGGTCTGACTGGCCGAGGGGGTGAGGGGAGTCGAGCTGTATGCCTCCTTAACATTAGCATACAGCAGATCCAGTGCTTTGTTTCCCCTGGTTTTGCAGGTGACATACTGGGTAAAGTTTGTCAGGGTCTTGTTTAGTCTCACATGGTTGATAATGGCCCCTAAACAGCATTGCCGACTTCAACACACAGCTCTTTTGATGTGAGCTAATTTTGATATTGCTGTTCCGACATACACTGATAATCTGATAATCCATATCTTCCATATCTTCTTCATCCTGGTTTTAAGCCCCTGGTGCCGACCCAATACATCATCATCACAATCCTATAGGGAAGCTTGAGAGAACAGCAAGGGAGGGGAGAGAGGCAGGCACAACAAAACACACCAGCCAATCCAACTGGGAAAAAAATACAGTCTATAGCCGCACCCCAATTAGCCCGAATTCCCTTCAGCTGTTCCACATTAGCCCATTCACAGTAAATTGTCAGTCTCTCTGTAGTCAGTCAATAGCAGGGGTCTGTGACCCCCCCCCCCTTCCTTAATTGGGCCGTTGTGAACAATGGGGTCCTCCTTCAGCCATAACCACAGGTACTGGGGGCAGAAGGGGCCACTGAGGCTGTGTACTGTGGGCAAGAGCAGAAGGGGCACTGAGGCTGTGTACTGTGGGCAGGAGCAGAAGGGGCACTAAGGTTGTGTACTGGGGGCAGGGGCAGAAGGGGCACTGAGGCTGTGTACTGTGGGCAGGGGAAAAAGGGGCACTAAGGCTGTGTACTGTGGGCAGGGGCAAATGGGCACTAAGGCTGTGTACTGGGGGCAGGGGCAGAAGGGGTGACTGACTCTGAGCTAGGTGGGCAGTCTGGCTCAGCGACTACCACAATGTACCCTTCCTGCTGACTTGTTGTTCATAATTTTTACTTTGGATAAAACAGTTACTTTGGATAAAAGCGTTGACTAAATGTAAATGTAAATGTAAATGTAAATGTGAGCAGGTTTGAGGCAGTAACAGTACGATTTGAATAGAAAGTAGGATTAATAGTAGTGATATGTGTGGGAATGAACGAAGAACAAATGCATAAAACGCCTGTCGATTGCATACTGAAAGTAAATTGGACACTATTCTGGAACCAGAATCACTCTGAGTGCTATTGTCATAGAGTTACAGAGGTTTGAACACACTGAAATAAAAGTTGAATAATAAAAACAGATATTTTTTGCTGCAGATCTATCTACTCTATAGTTATTGGCTGAAAACACTGCTGGGGCCATAGCCTGAAGTGAATATGTCCAAAGTCGATAACAATATCACAAAAAAATTGTGTTTTACACATCTTTATGTAATGGTATTGTAACTGAGGGGTTACAAAACCCTGACTGTATTAAAGATTGTGATAGATTAAACCACTGCTAGGTATGTACTTTAATTACTGGCCAGACAGTACATCGAATATAGATGGTGAACACTCATAATAACACGGCATTGACAAAGAAATAGTATTTGAGGGTATTTTATTATTATGCAACATTAGGTTACAGAATGAGAATTAGGGTCGCGCTTGTATGGCGAAGAATATGCATAAAGTCAGTCAGTAGCATGAGTCACTGGGAATAGCAGGATTCCTACGATGGGTCTAGGTTGACGCCACCTGACGTATAATAGCAATTATAGAAGGCAACGCTGGTACCGCCTGGAGACACTGGGTTCCTCTCAGAGTTGTAAGGTCTAGAGCAGGGATCGGCAATAGGCGGCCCGCGGGCCAACATTGGCCCGCCAGCAATAATTTCTGGCCCGTCAGATTATTTTGAGAATATGATATTTATTTGACGCACGGGAAATATTCACTCGGGACGCCAAGGTGTCTTTTATTGTGAAGCTGTATCTATCTACCGGCAGTCATCAAAAGCATGTCTGTCACTATAGCCAATTGAAATGCTAGAAATGGTCAGGTGGACTGGGAGAACCAATGGAATAGTCCCACCGGGCCCTGTGTCTATTTCCCTAACGCACTTTCACTTCCGCGTTCGAGATGCGACTCGCGAGCGAGTTGAAGAAAACAAAACAAACATCTTTGGATAGATTCTTTGCAACGGGGAAATATAACGCTTCTTTTAATAAACAGGAGCCATACTTAAAATACGGGTTTATCGTAACAGGTCGGTGATTCTTGCGTGCCGAGCCGACGTCCTCTCTGCATAATATGTGGCGACAACAACAACAACAACAACGAGGCAAGTTGGCAGATAAAGTAGCTGCATTCAACGCCAATCTGGAATTGGAGGGCGGCGAGTGGATATGACATGTTTCAAACATTAGCAGGGATTTTGGAGGACTTAACAACAAACAAGAAGGTATGGTGAGTCGTGTTTTCATGCATTCTGATCTGTTCATCACCCGCCGGTGTTCTGCAAAATTCTACTCTTCCTCGAATTCTGCTGCCAGCACTCCTGCGCGCAGAACACCGGCGCCGCGGTGATCTGCAACAGCTGAGAGCTGTTCATGAATGAATGGATGAGTGAGAACTTTGTTTGGCGGATTGCAGAGTGGGTGCAGTGCAGTGCGGCGCAGTGCACACGGTTGTTGGGGGGATGCAGACCAGAGAAAAACGTTTGTCTTTTTTCAATATCAGTATATTAAATTAGCCATTGTTTTTGATCCTGGCCCGTGAAGGAACGGCTTGGGGAAAATCTGGCCCGCGGCAAAACCTAATTGGCGACCCCTGGTCTAGAGGATAGAGGAATGTTCGGATACTCAGTCTGATTCAATGAAGAATAAAGGGACTCCACGTACAGAAGCCAGTCCTTGTAAATCCAACGATCAGCAGCAAAAGCAATAACTGTAATCCAAATGCTCGATAGCAAACGATGATAGCTAGCCAGCCTCTGTCCATGAGGCCAGCCCGAGTGTAATCCTCACGAGGTTAAATCCCAAACGATAGTGGAAATCAACGAGGCTCTTCTCCGGGTAACACGTTCCAAATCAATATAATCCAACCAGTAATGGTTCTGCAATCGCCGCCGCTGGTTCTCCTGTGCACATGTCCAACGGTTCTCCGACTAGGCCTCCTCGGGTACTGGCGACGTATTTAGGCCACGCACCCTGGCTAAGGTTCACTAGCTAACACGAACGAACCGTTAGGTAATGTTACACACGAACAAACTGTGGTTGCACGATATACAATAAATGAACGACTATTTACTTCACATTAAACTAGGTCGAACTTGACGTTACTGCATTAAACTCTGACACTTTACTATTCTATTCGCACATGTTCTCAACGCACGGTTGCTCACTTCACTACCCGTTGACTCGGGATGAACTTGATGAACGAAGTGCTGCTGTGCGCACCTGCGCCGTATATATACTTAAGTGATTATCTAGTCCCAAACCTCAGTTCTTGTCTGGAATCAATACGCTGTCTCCGGGCATGTTACGACATGCCTGAGCTTGTCTTTGAACCTGACGTTGGGGGCTTGCGGGCTGGCGCCTAGGGCGCTATCCAATAAGGAGAGCGAATATTACTATGGTTCGAACGCAGGTAAAGGGATATACCGTGTATATATAAATAATATACAATGTATATAAAACAATAAATGTAGATTCTCAGCTTTAATCTGGCCCTTCACAACAGCCGCCTCCTAATTAGTCCGCACCTAATTAGTTAAGGGAGACAGATTAATAGTCCAGTCAACTGCTCAATATCTGTTGTGAGGAGTAGGGCAATCTACAAGGTCAGTGGGTCATGATCGTCATCAGGGGAGTCAGGGAGCTCTGGCAACTCTATCAGCCTCCCCACGGGTCGGGTGTAAGTCCGCCCTTGGACAATAACTTCTGCCGCTCTGACCTTCCCGTCGGCACCAGTGATCACTTTGCTTACGCGGCCGGCCGGCCACATAGCTCGGGGTAGTGACTGGTCTATGATCATAACGACTGTGTCCACCTTCAGGTTGTCCCTGTCCTTGACCCGCTTCTGACGGGCTGGAAGGGATGGTAGGTAGCTTAGGAGGAAGCGGGCCCGAGACTGGTCGATCTGTGCTTGGCTGTGTCTCCACATCCTCCGTCTGTTCCTCTTGTTCGGTCTGTACCCCGTCTGAGGAGGGGCCGGTTCCGGCCGCCCCATCAAGATGTAGCTTGGGGTGCTGGGTTCGAGGTCAGCTACGTCGCTTGGAGCGCAGCTGAGGGGGGTGGAGTTCGGAACTCCCTCTTCTTGAGCCCACTGTTCTCTCACAGGCCTCTCGTCTAATGTCGATAGCCTCTCAACGGGCTGTACGAGAGAGTAGCCTGTGTCGCTCAATTTTGTGTGCAGGCAGCGTGTAGACGTGGGTTGGCTGGTGAGTCCGTAGAGGGGGCCCTGGAGCGTCCACCCCAGTCGGGTCTGAACCGCGACTGGGCATCCTTTGGGTCCAATGTGGGCCGCCTCGATAGGGACAATGAGGTCCGCGTGGTCGGAGCCTATGAGCAGGGTCGGTGTGGCGCCGTCGATGAGCGGTATAGGTAGTCTGCGTAGGTGCGCGTACTTCCGCCATCAGCTGTGGGATGGGGTAGTTGTAGCTTGACAGACCTATGTCATGGCCTGTAAATGCTTTAGTGATGCTGTACCGCTTCTTGGGCTGCCCGACCGCTGCTATTGTGAATGAGACGTTCTTGCCCTTTATGGTTTTCAGGTCTCGCTGAATAGTACGGATTGTCATTGTTTCTTTGGTACCCCGCAGGCCCAACTGGGCTGCGGCGGAAGCGAGGAGGAGAGTCTTTTCAGACCCATCATCGAGGACGGCGTAAGTGTCCAGGACCTTGTCCTCGTAGCTCAGGAGCACTCTGACCACTTTGATGAGCACTCGGGGGCTCCCGCTATGCTTGGGGTCTATGTGGAGCACTCCTGTTGGTCGGTTGCCTTGGCGGGCTAATCTTCGCTGGTGGGCCCCGCACAGTGATGCGCGGTGAGCGGCGCCCGCCATGTACGCCTCACGCCACTGATCAATTTCGGCGGGGTTCAGTGTCTTGTATTCGTCGCACTGTGCCAGCCAGTGTCCGCCGTCGCAGTAAGTACAGGCAATCTGCCATTCCTCTTTAGCGAAGGACCCATTGTAATTCGTCGGCGGTGGCGCCGACTCGTGGTAGTACGGGTGGTGCTGTGGGTCCCTGTGTCTGCTGCAACAGTCAGGACACCAGGGGGTGGTTTCAGGACTGGTCTGTGGTGACACCGCCTCGGCCTGGTACATCACCGTGACGGGCCTACTTTGGTTTCCTGGCGAACGCTTGTTGCTCTCATGCAGGACCTCTAGATGGGCACCATCACACTTGCCGCATCTTTTCTTCAGACGGCAATCGGCTGCCATGTGGCCGCGCACGCAGCGGCGTTTGTCCTTAAGCCACTGACCTATTTCGGCTGTGGTTAAGTCTTTGAAGGCGTCGCACTGTGACAGCTGGTGTTCACTGTCACAGTACTGACAGACAGCCTTCCACTTCTCCTTGTGGGGGTTGTGGCTCGTCTGCCGTGACACAGCCTCGGCTTGGTGCATCACGGTCACAGACCGGCGGTTGTCGTTGAACCTTCTCGGTCCATCTTTCGGGTCAGAGCCACTTCACACGAATGTGTCTAATCGTAGACTGCTGACCTCCCTGGCGAGGAAATCAGCCAGGTCTAGGAGGGATGGTTCTGGGCCGTTGGGGTCACTGTGGTCTTTCTGCCGCCGAAAACGCTCTTGACGGGCTGGAGGGAGCTTCTCCAGTATCCGCTCCACGTTAGAATTTGCATACAGTTCATATCTCCCCTTCTCCTTTTGTGACCCCAGCATCCCCACAAGGGATTGTACCTTGATAGAGAGGTCATCGAGTGCTCTATTGTCTTTGGCTGGGGGGAGGCGGTCGATATCTCGTATTTCTTGGATCACGTAATCCCATATGCGTCCATAGCGCGCGTCGAGGGCCACCAGAGCAGCTGAGTATGGGGTGCTTGAGTTCGAATATGCCAGCGCTATGTTATGCGCTCTGGGCACCTTGAGATGCTTGAGGAGGATGGCATATTTATAAGGCTCGTCGTGTACATCGGACATTATAGTCTCTAGACACATGCGTAATTCTGTGTACTGTGCTTTGTCCTCGCGCGTAAAGTCTGGGAACGTTGGTGTTCCAAGGTAAGACGCCATGGATGGCTGGGACACCGATGAGCGTAGGGGGAGAGGCCTCCTGGGCGAGTCTCCCCGTACGGGTGGTCGTGGGTTAGTGCTGGGTGGGTACCAGAGGCCGGGCCCCCAGGTGCTGCTCCTCGGTGCTGACTGTGTATTAAACTCACCCATGGGTTGGGTCGGGGGTTTGTAACGCAGTGGCTCGGGGCTGAGGTCGGGGCTGTGCTGGGCCTCCTGGTCCATAATAGGTTCGTGCTGGTGGGCTTGATGTCCTCCCTCGTCCTCCGCTAGGTCCTGGAGTCTCCTAGTTAGTTTCTCGGCAACGTAGGCGGGATCTTCCCATTGGCTGGGTCCCGTATAGACCGGTCGGGGAGGGGGCTCGGCGACGTAGGCAGGTTCTTCCTGCTGGCTGGGTCCCGTGTAGATCGGTCGGGGAGGGGGCTCGGCGACGTAGGCAGGTTCTTCCTGCTGGCTGGGTCCCGTGTAGATCGGTCGGCGAGGGGAAGGTGCCCTCGACCCGTGTCGTGATGATCTCCGGGAGCTCCGTGTGGAGGAGTGGGGGGTCGCCCTCTGGATCAATTGCTCTATCATCTGCGCCTGCAGCCGGTCGCGCTCCGCTTCGCGCTGTGCATTGGCGTGTTCTCACTGGATGTTCTCTTCAGTCTGGAGGCGCCTCTCCTCCAGTCTGATGCGTTCTCTTTCGTTCTGTTGTTGCGCGTGGAGACGTTCTCTTTCCACTGCAGACTGTTCACGCGCACTCTGTTGTTGCGCTTGGAGGCGTTCTCTTTCCACTGCAGAGTGTTCGCGCTCACTAAGCGTCTGTGCTTGAAGACGGTCGCGCTCACCCTGGAGTCGGTCTCTTTCGGTTGAAGCTGTCAGTGTGGCGATCAAGGCTTGCGCCAGTCTCTGGTCAGCCTCGCTGGGGGATGACACTGACGGAGGTGATCGGGCGCTGACAGGGCTTGGTGGAGACCTGTTCTCTTGGCGCGCTCCGAGGTCTATCTCTTGAGCGCGGTACTCTTCTCTTGGTTGCGCGCCGAGGTCTGTCTCGGGTACGCGCTCTTGGGTTGGTTGTGCGCCGGGGTCTATCCCGGGGGCGCTTTCTTTATCCTGGGGCGCTCCAGGGTCTGTCCTGGTGGCGCTGTCTTGAGGTATAGTCACGTCATGTCCCGCTTGGTCCCCCCCGTGAGCTAAGTCAGTTTCGTTTGAACCCACTGGGGTCTCTACTGGAAGGGCCGACAAGTCGATAGGATTGGGCATGCTTAAACTATCCGTTTTATCCGTATTTAACGTCTGTTTAGATAAGCTAGGGGGTAAAACAAAAGCGAAGTCCTCCAGATATGGAGGTGGCTGACGTTTGCGCTGCGGGCGCTCTAGCTTGGGGGAGCCGTTTGGAGAGTGTCCACCGCTGGCCATATCAATATTAATATGATATTAAATATTACTGATACCCTCCGGCTCGAAGGACCAATTGTAACTGAGGGGTTACAAAACCCTGACTGTATTAAAGATTGTGATAGATTAAACCACTGCTAGGTATGTACTTTAATTACTGGCCAGACAGTACATCGAATATAGATGGTGAACACTCATAATAACACGGCATTGACAAAGAAATAGTATTTGAGGGTATTTTATTATTATGCAACATTAGGTTACAGAATGAGAATTAGGGTCGCGCTTGTATGGCGAAGAATATGCATAAAGTCAGTCAGTAGCATGAGTCACTGGGAATAGCAGGATTCCTACGATGGGTCTAGGTTGACGCCACCTGACGTATAATAGCAATTATAGAAGGCAACGCTGGTACCGCCTGGAGACACTGTCCTCTCAGAGTTGTAAGGTCTAGAGGATAGAGGAATGTTCGGATACTCAGTCTGATTCAATGAAGAATAAAGGGACTCCACGTACAGAAGCCAGTCCTTGTAAATCCAACGATCAGCAGCAAAAGCAATAACTGTAATCCAAATGCTCGATAGCAAACGATGATAGCTAGCCAGCCTCTGTCCATGAGGCCAGCCCGAGTGTAATCCTCACGAGGTTAAATCCCAAACGATAGTGGAAATCAACGAGGCTCTTCTCCGGGTAACACGTTCCAAATCAATATAATCCAACCAGTAATGGTTCTGCAATCTCCTGTGCACATGTCCAACGGTTCTCCGACTAGGCCTCCTCGGGTACTGGCGACGTATTTAGGCCACGCACCCTGGCTAAGGTTCACTAGCTAACACGAACAAACCGCTAGGTAATGTTACACACGAACGAACTGTGGTTGCACGATATACAATAAATTAACGACTATTTACTTCACATTAAACTAGGTCGAACTTGACGTTACTGCATTAAACTCTGACACTTTACTATTCTATTCGCACATGTTCTCAACGCACGGTTGCTCACTTCACTACCCGCTGACTCGGGATGAACTTGATGAACGAAGTGCTGCTGTGCGCACCTGCGCCGTATATATACTTAAGTGATTATCTAGTCCCAAACCTCAGTTCTTGTCTGGAATCAATACGCTGTCTCCGGGCATGTTACGACATGCCTGAGCTTGTCTTTGAACCTGACGTTGGGGGCTTGCGGGCTGGCGCCTAGGGCGCTATCCAATAAGGAGAGCGAATATTACTATGGTTCGAACGCAGGTAAAGGGATATACCGTGTATATATAAATAATATACAATGTATATAAAACAATAAATGTAGATTCTCAGCTTTAATCTGGCCCTTCACAACAGGTATGTTTAGGAGTTTTTCCCAAAAATTGTGAGAGGAGTCTACCTCTCCTCAGTCCCCTCTCGGCCTCCCCCACTAATCTCTTGTCACAGACACCACCCACACCCCTTCTCACCCCCTTCTCACACAACAACAGATCAACAAAAGATCAGCTCAACAACAGATTAGCGCAATTTGCGCTCCGGAGAGACAGGTGCACGTTCATTATATTGCATACTGTAAGTTTTGACCGTTTTTACCGCTTCTCAGTCTCAGACAACCAACTCAAGTAAGATCAGGGCTCTACGCTAACCTTTTTCACTAGGGGCACAGGTGCTCCTAAATGAAAAAATTTAGGAGCACACAAAGGAGCACCCAAAAATATTTAGGAGCACAGTGAAAATATGTCAAGTAACAGAGTTTTTTTTTTTTTTTTTTAAATAAATGTATATTTGTACTGTGCGTGCATGTGCAAACGGGAACGGGACACATCTGTGCAATAGCACATACCACCAAAGTCACTGGCCCACTGTGTGCGTGTGTGTGTATCATCTGCGTGTGCAAACGGGAATGGGACAGACATTTGAACTATTAATTAAGTGATTAATGCCTACTATGGCAAAGTTGTAGCCAACAACTAGGGGCCTAATAAGAAAGGCAGTGATATTGAACAAAAAGGAGACACTGGCTTTACAACCAGGGCCATCAGTAGAGGGGGGAGCTAGTGTTGCTCTTTTAGAAAAATAATCCTTTCAGGGTTGCCTATTGAAATACTGTACACCTCCAGTACAGTAGTTTGCGTGTCAGGTAGACCATTGATTGACAGTCGATTCTGCCAATTACGACGTCACACCGTTGCACTCTGGCCGTCCGGCGCTGCAGCTGGACCCTATTGCCACACCGCTTGCACTCTGGCCGTCCGGCGCTACAGCTGGACCCATTGCCCACCTCTGCGGTTGATAACGCTAGCCAAGTTAGCTGTACACACATACACAGTGGGCCAGTTGTAGGGGTGTAACAATGCATCGCAATGCATCGATCCTACTTTGCAATATTTACAAAACATGACATTGTTTTCGAACTCTAGCCATGGGGAAATGTTTAGCCAATTCACGTTAAATTTGTATGTCTTCCCTCCGGCTCCAGTGGGTGTAGCTTCGCTAGCTACAGTGGCTACATTGGGTGCTACAGTGGGTGTAGCCTCGCTAGCATGCTGGCTAGCGTCAGTATCTTGGTTAACGTTAACCATCACCTCTGTAACATGAGCTGCCTCGCCTGACTTCTCATTCTCCGGTATCTTTCGCGCAAAATAAAAATGAATGGGCTTAGACATGGCTGTATTATTGTTTGACTCAGACAGTGACGCAGCCGCTGATCATTACTTTCGGTTTCCAGTCGCGTGACCACAGGAAACTACTGTGATTGGAACGTTTATGCGGCTGTGAACTGTGGGACTTGTAGTTTTTTAACGATTCTCGCAGCGGAGAAAAAAAAGGACGAATGAGAGGCTGTACTCTGCACTCGCTGGCCCCACTCGCACGCTGTGCGAGTACTTGATTTTGCATGTTCGCATGCACATATTTTTAGGGGCATATGCGAGCAATATGGTCGCACTGTATAGCCCTGAAGATGTCATTCTTTTCAGAATTTCATTGGCTACACAAACGGCCAATCATTTTCAGCGTCAGTGGTGATTGGAAGCACGTAATAGGTCAAGCGGTGTGTCAATCACAACCGGCCATTTTAGCTTTCAACCAATGTGTTGGTTGATCGACAATAACACAGCGTGACACCGACAGACGGCTGTAAAATGTGTTGCGACGCGTGTTGAACATTAAGTGGTCAGGAAGACAACAATTTTGTATCCACATTGTTGTAGTCGTAGTAGTTGTAGCCCAAACACAGTGGCAGCTGGTGATCCAATCCAATCCAATCCAACTTTATTTATAAAGCGCTTTAACAGCCACAGGGGCACAAAGTGCTGTACAGGGGGAGCATATTAAAAACTATTAGCAGCACTAAAAATAGATAAAAAAAACAAGAGTACCAAACAGAGATAAAAAACATTAGGTAAATATAGGCAGCAATACAAATTTAAATAGATCAGAGTACTTAAAAAAAAAGAAAATTTAAAAGCAAAGGACACAGTAACAAAACGATACAACAACAACACAGTAAGACAATAAGATCATAAAATCAACAAGCTACATGGTGTCGAAAGCCAGAGAGAAAAGGTGGGTCTTAAGGAGGCCTTTGAAACGGGGCAGTGATGAGGCCTGCCTAATCTGCAGTGGCAGCTCATTCCACATTTTGGGGGCGACAACGGAGAAAGCACGGTCCCCCCTGAGCTTACGCCTAGTTGTAGGCACTACTAGGAGCAGCTGGTCAGCTGATCTGAGAGAGCGAGAAGGTGTATAGACCTGCAACAGCTCAGAGAGGTAGGGTGGAGCAAGGTCATGAAGAGCTTTAAAAGCAAATACAATTATTTTAAAATGAATCCTAAAGTGCACTGGGAGCCAGTGGAGTGAAAATAAAATCGGTGAGATGTGGTCGTATTTACGAGATCCTTATGGTAGGAGGGGCGGGGGGTTGAATGGGGGGGGGGGGGGGGGGGGGGGTACACTCCCCTTCGTAGATTTTTGTCAAATCAGTTGTGCAATAGTAAATTTTGATGAGTTGTTTCTATACAATTCACTTATGACATTTAGGTAACATTAATGAACAAAGGGACAACTACAGTATGTAAGTAGTAAACCTATTTTTTTTTTATTCCAGTCAATCATAATGATCATGATCATACTACGGAGTGCTCACTGCATTGGAGAGAGAGGTAGAGAGGAGACTCTGCGCGAGTCTCGGAGCGTACTGTGCGCATCAGAGCGTCGGCGAAACCACAAGCGTACGAATATTTAAGTAGGTACAGTACAACTATCACCATCAATCAATATATGATCACATTCAATGGAGCCAGGTTTCCAATAGCGCCTACACAAACACACATCCCTCTCTCTCTCTCTCTCTCTCTCTCTCTCTCTCTCTCTCTCTCTCTCTCTCTCTCTCTCTCTCTCTCTCTCTCTCTCTCTCTCTCTCTCTCTCTCTCTCTCTCTCTCTCTCACACACAGTACATCACGTGGAATCCCAAGCAGATCAGACCTAGTATACAGTATATGAATAACTTCAGTATGAGTACAGCATATTTTGCATATTGTTAAAAGAGCCAAGGCTGGCTTGCATACATTTAACATATGATTTACCATCACACCATCACCCACCCAACCCCACCCCACCTACCCAACCTCCGCCAATGTACAGTTTTTACGTCAAATGTATATACTCTCTTTTCTGGACTATTTTTGTATCACAAACAGTACTGTATTTGCAAATCTGGTATGTCATCAATGTAGCAGTACTGTCTATCTGTATGTCATGTACAGTATGTCATATATGTCCTGATGAATTGAAAATGGGGGACCCTGATGTAAACAAGACGAAAGTCTTTCTCTGGTCTGCATTCCCTTAACAATTGTGTGTATTGAGCTGTACTGTATTGTACCCATTCTGCAATCTGTTAATAACGTTTTCAATCAATCAATCAATCAATCAAGAGGGCAAGAATTTCAGCTGTCCACAAGCCTTAATCCACTTTAAAAAAATTAAAATAAGTGTTTCATATCCTTTACTCTAGTAACAGTCCATGGGCATGTTGTATCTGTCCCTGTCGTTTTTAAAAAGCAGGCATGGAAAGCAAAATACGGCATTTACATGACTGCATCCAGCTAGCCATATAGCTTCTTGTTGTAGCCAAATCCAACACTTCTTACCGAACCAGCTAAACTACCGAGTATAGCCTTAACCCTTCGAGAAGCTTTGTGGTCCGGGCTTGAACTTTCCATAAAAGTGTCCATATAAATCCATTTAGTTAGATCCAACACTGTTTGAATGTACAGTATCGTGTGATTATTATCAATTTCCGACAACAACTACTAGCCAAGCGTATTTTCCTGGTAGACCCTCGAGGTGATTCGGGACGTGATGTCACGTGCGCCCTAGCGCCCTCTATGGACCAGCCGCCACTGCCCAAACCGTTACTAAGGCAGAAACTGGACCTGGCATCCGAATGAGGAACTTGGCTGGGTATTCTGTCTTAGGTCACAGGAAAGTCTATGTGCTGTGATTTAAAAAATTACAGGTTCATAAGATAGCTTTTGTGTTCCCCTGCATCTGATCGATGACTGACAGGTGACGGTTGCCTGCCAGCCTTAGGGAGAAAATGGCTTTACATGCACCAACTGGCAAGAAAGGGGAGGGCATGTCTCCCCCCCCTCTCTCTCTCCCCCCCTGTGCCATATAGTATAAAGAGGGGCATCCCAATCTGTATTTTACTTCATTCATCTCTGCTGCACTGCCTTGTGGAGGAGTTCAAAGCCTGTGAGTATAATCTGAAGTATATTCACACGGTTTCAGTATTTTAATTACTGAATGTGTATTTGATCAATGTTGCATGGTGTTGTCATTGCACTTTGCAGGATTCAAGTTTGATCATGAGTATAGTGACTGTAATATGATGATTAAACAACTGTTTGGTAAAGTATACATGTTTTTTAAAGGTTAGAGCGTAATCATGTCAGATGAAACATTTCACCTAAATGTAACATCTAAAATATTTTCTTTCATTCAGAATCATGAGCAGGAACTACCTGTCCAAGAATGATGAGCTCCGCAAGGGAGACTTCCTGATATCCAACAACCGTGAATGGAAGGCTGTCTTTGAGGTACGTAATTTGAAATGTTTTCAGTGTGTTTTGAATAGTCTGTTGTGAATAGTCTGTTATGAATAGTCACTGATGGCTGGGGACATACTCATGAAGAAGTATAGGAAATGGATATGGGTACATGTAAAAAAAAAAAAAAAAAAAAAAAAAACTCCAGTTGTCAGATGAACAATGTTTTCAAACCAAATTACTCAAAGATCATTTAAAGGTTACCACATTCACAACCACAAGGGATCTGGATTGACTTTATAACTGCAAAATACATGGGTTGTAAAAAAGAAAAAAAGAAAAAAGGTGTAATTGGGCAGAGCTTGGGATTGGTCAATTCTGTGGAACAGAGTAGCAATCTTAATAAGTAGGCTTAGTAAGCAGGCTAATCTTCTCTCAGAGTAAAGTGCAGAACACTTCAGAAAATGAAAACAAAAGTGCATAGTTTTTCTAGCCCAGTAACATACAGTATATAACCTACCGTTTCTGGTTATTAAAGGTTTATTTAATCTCATTATGACTGGATGTGACTGTGAGCAGAGGATGCATGCCCAGTTTGATAACAGTGACTTGGTTCTGTCTGATCCCTGCAGGATGATGGCAACCTTGTTGTGTATGGCTGGAAGCCCATTTGGACCTCAGAGACAGAGGGGTCAGACGCCCACCGCGTGTGCATGCAGGCAGACTGCAACCTGGTCATGTACAACGAGGATGGCAAATCCCAGTGGCATACCAACTCCAGCAAGGACAAATGCAACATGTGCCGCCTTCACCTGAGAGACGACGGTGTCCTGGTAGTGCAGAGGGAAGGAGAAGACATCTGGAACTCTGCCAACTCCAAAGGCATGAAATGAATTCACATTTCTACACTGTTTTCTGTCTTTTAATTGTACATTTGGACATCAACTTATGAACAATATAAACGGGTACATCTGGTATGTAAAACTGGTGTGGAATAAAAAACATTTCAAGAAAATGTACCGTATGAATGTCTTTTTTCTCTAAATGATGCTTTCCTTTGTAGGATGTAGGATGTTATGATAACTGTGATCAGTAAATGTGCAGAACTGGTCCAAAAGGGCTCAGGCATCTGCTCCTTTCCCCTTATACATAAAGGGGTTTCTCTAAGCTCTAAGGATAAGAATATGCACTCAATAAAACAAGCCAAGCTCATCGCCAAAGGAGAGTGAAATGCCTATAAACAGTTGTGATGTGGAACATCATGTCTAAGCATGTAGAACATGGACCATAATAAGATAAGATAAGATATTCCTTTATTGATCCCCTTGGGGGAAATTCAGGTATCATAGCAGCATGGGGGAGGGTGGAGGGGAGGTACAGGTAGTAGAAGACATACAGGTCACAGAATTATAGCA
Organism: Notolepis coatsorum; assembly: GCF_963971535.1. Lineage (NCBI taxonomy): Eukaryota > Metazoa > Chordata > Actinopteri > Aulopiformes > Paralepididae > Notolepis > Notolepis coatsorum. Next base: position 18,133,104 of record NC_140176.1, on the reverse strand, counting down.
CAGTGAAGTAAACATTTAAATAGAATAAAAAGGCAGTGTAAACAATATACAAGTTAACTCTGGACATGCGCATATGGGCAACAAGGTGCGAGATGAGGGTATGTATGCCCTCTCAGTTATTTTGCCCTACAAAAAATATGGTTATATAATCTAATAATCTAAATCTAATCTAATATATAATCTAAAGAAACGAAATGCTAAAATGCTAAATATATGCAATAAAGAATCTAGTAATCCAATAGTCTAAATCGAATCTAATATATAATCTAAAAATGCTAAAATGCTAAATATATGTGTAACTGAGGGGTACAATTCCCTGACTGTATTATATAAGTATGGTATCATTAAACCACTACTGTCTTATGTACATTACTACTGGCCACACAGTACACAGGTATATGATGAGAACACCTCCACAATGACACGGTTCCACACAAAACTGGGTTTAAGAATATTTATTAGCAGCAATGATAGTATATATAACAATACTTTACGTAGGGTGCGCTCATAAGGCAAAAGAATGTGCGTAAGCAAATCAATAACGTATGTCCATTCTCATATTACGCAGGAGATAATGAATACAACCTGAATCTTAGGAATTATATCTATGGTACTCTAGTAAGGCAGCGGGAGATACTGGTAGGGTCCCTCCGGTTGTAGGCCAGCAAGGGGAGAGGATTTGTCGGTATTAGAGTCTGGGTCAACGATGAATAGAGAGACTCCAAGTACAGGAGACGGTGCAATAAGCTCTTGATCCGCAGACGAATAACAGCTGTTCTCCGTGGCATGCAGCTCTGCATGGAAGAAAGCTAGCCAGCCTCAGGCTTCTGAGAGGCGGGCTCGACGTTGCTCCTCACAGGGTAAATCCCACACAATTGTGGGTGTAGGCGATTCTCCGCTCCATCAATTACAGGACCAAAGCAAATATAATCCAGCCGAAAAGGGCTATGTAGTCGTCGGGTAGATTATCCAGTGTACATGTCCACACGGTCCTCGTCTAGGGCTCCTCGGGTGAAAGCGCCAGGGTAAGCAGCCCAGCCTGGATAAGCACACTAGCTGGTACGAGGAAACGTTGGTGATGCTGGTCACTGTAGAACGGTAGCCGCACGATACACTATACATAAATAGACTATTACTGAATTAATAGAATAGGTCGAACTCGACGGTACAGCGTTAAACTCTGATACTTCAGTTATTAATTCGCACGCGGTCTCAATGCTCTATTTGGGGGCCAAACAGGCCGTACTTCACCGCACGTTGTATCGTGGGTGAGGCTTCACTTGGGTAACTCGAACTACTTCTGTATTCACCTGCGCCGTATTTATACGTTAGGTGAACAAACTAGTACCAGCCTTATTCCTGTCTCGTATTCTTGCGCAGAGCCGTTCATGTGCAGGCATGTCTTCGGCGGTGACTTTGAACTCGGCATTGGGGGTATGGCAGTGGCGCCTAGGGGACCGCTGTCCAATAGGAGAACGAAATATTATGGTCTGTACTAGGTTAAAGGGATATTCCGTGTATATGTACAAAGAATACACAAGGGATATCAGACGATATACAAATATTATGCAATATATATCAATCAATAAATATATATATTCGGTGTAATCTGATCCTTCGTAACAGCCGCCTCCTAATTAGTCCCACCTAATTAGATAAGCAGAGACAGATTAACCGCACTGTCTACTACTCAATGTCCGTTGTGAGGGTAGGGCAGTTCACAAAGTCAGTGGGTCATGGTCGTCATTAAGCGAGTCGGGGAGCCTTGGCAACTCTATCAGCCTCGCCACGGGTCGGTTGTATGTCCGCTCTTGGACGAGCACTTCTGCCGCTCTGACCTTTCCGTCGGCACCAGTGATCACTTTGCTTACGCGGCCGGCCGGCCACGCAGCTCGGGGTAGTGACTGGTCTATGATCATGACGACTGGACGGGATGAAGGGGGGCTTAGGAGGAAGCGGGCCTGAGACTGCTTTGGTCTGTGCTTGGCTGTGCCTCCTCCTCCTCCGTCTGTTTCTCTTGTTTGCTCTGTACCCCGTCTGAGGAGGGGCCGGTTCCGGCCGCACCGTCAAGGAGTCGCTTGGGGTGCTGGGTTCGAGGTCAGCTACGTCTGGAGCGCAGCTGAGGGGGGTGGAGTTCCGAACTCCCTTTTGTGCCCACGGTTCTCTCACAGGCCTCTCGCTTAATGTCAATAGCCTCTCAACGGGCTGTACGAGGGAGTGGCCGGTGTCGCTCGCCTTTGTGTGTAGGCAGCGTGTAGACGTGGGTTGACTGTCAAGTCCGTAGAGGGGGCCCTGGAGCGTCCACCCCAGTCGGGTCTGAACCGCGACTGGGCATCCTTTGGGTCCGATGTGGGCCGCCTCAATTGGGAGAATGAGGTCCGCGTGGTCGGAGCCGATGAGCAGGGTCGGTGTGGCGCCGTCGATAAGCGGTATAGGTAGTTGACGTAGGTGCACATACTTCGCCATCAGCTGTGGGATGGGGTAGGTGTACTGAGACAGGCCTATGTCGTGGCTGGTGAAGACGTTGGTTATACTATACTGCTTCTCGGGCTGGTCCACCGCTGCTACTGTATCTTGAAGGAGACTGTAGTAAATTCCTACAGAACCCCTACAATAATCTAAGGTTATTGTAGTACAGTACAATGAGATTGCTTATCTGGAAGGAGGAGAAAGGGATCATATTGATAGAATTGTTGATCTCTTCATCTGACTTAAAGCAGATGAAGAATTAAACGTGTAGCCAGACAAACCATGAACTATAGTCCAATTCAACATTTATTTGATCAGAGCCAGAGGCCAAGGTGAATAAGAACAAAAGATTATCAGAGAACATTAACAGGGCTGTCTGTGTACAGAAATCACAATCAGGTTTGCATAATCAAACCCCAATATGTACAGCAACAGTCACTTGGTAACATAATTTGAACATACATTGACCATACTGCACACATTATACATGAGTAAATCTGGTTTCAGATATTTAAGGATTACACTAAACTTAAACAACAAATGGTGTTTCCCATGTATTTACTCACATAAAATGCAAAACAGCACAGCATCAGTCTCTCGGTGGAGCCGCAGATCGGGGGTGGTTGATCTGGGCTCCAGACTAACATTTTGTGTCCCCTTTTATCTTGTAATTTCTAGCCAATTTCTAGTACATTCTACTAATATGGTCCTCCAATCCGGCGTCTTCTGGGGGCGGTCTCCCCTTCTCCCTGGTTTCCTCTGGGGGGGGGGGGGCCGGCTGCCCCCCCCTCCTTGATCTTCTGTGTGGGTCTTGTCCCACGGGTGGGGGCTGGTGTGATGTCATCTGGTGGGGTGGTGTGAATAGCCTCCTCCTTTGGGCCATATTACCATACAGTACTAACCAGAATTCTATAGTGGGGGGTGGAGAATGGCTCTCTATCCCCCCTGTATCCATCCATATTTAGCACTGAAAACCCACTCTGCTTGTTGACAGAGTAGCTGTGATGACTTCTATAACCAGAGTGTAATCACCCTTCCTTTCATGTGACATCCTAAATGGTAGTATTCTTTGTAAGTTACCTACACCAACCTTTATTTACCAGATAATATAACAGTGTTAAATTTACCAGGATTTAGATTGAGTCCCCATTTCATCTGTGGGGTGCAACTTATTTACATAGTCTTTGTTGTCTCTTGATTACATTTAGCTTGAGGGGGCTTTGTGACCTGTAACTGTTCTCCTACATACCATTTGGGTAAGCAGCCTTCTCATGAGAGGGGGTTGGTGTGGAATGTCTGTCTCTCCTACATTATGACTCTCTAATTATTCACACATATTATTTATGAAATTCAACGTTAATATTTACCACATTTCCCCACTTTGACGATTCTTATCGTCACATATGATATATTGACTTGATTTTCTATACATACTAACCATACATTTAAATAATAAAATTCATTTTTTCCAAAATTAAAATTCATTTCTTCAAATTTTTCCATTTTTTCTTTTTCCATTTTTCTTTGGTACATATCATCAATTAGCTTTTGCTCCTCAAGGCTCATAGCCAAAGGCCTACTTTCTAAACAACAACTTTTGGGTTTGTTGAAAACAATAAAACAATTTAATCTAATCATTATACCTTTATATAAAACACAATTTTTAAAAACCCATTTTTCTTAAGTTACAGCACTTTTGATTCCACATTCTTTCATAAGATCTGGGGAAGACACAGAAATTAGTATTCATTTTTACATAAATTTTGCTTTTTTCTCTTGTTAATTCCTTTTCCAAGACAGCACAATCACATTTGCATAATCAAATCAGTTGGTCTTCTCACCTCTCCCCCCTTTATGAACATACCATGGACATAATACCTACCACCTCGGCGCACAGTCGGGCAGGGAAGGCGGAGCATCACTCAAGGAAAAAAAAATGTTCACCACCTCACTTTGGCCATAATCTACACCTAATATTCTACCTATGTGAATGTGTTTAGTACTCCTGCGTTGTGTCATAACCTATACCAGTTGTCACCGTTCAGTCACCTCCCGTTCAACATACCAATCAAACACCACATCCCACAGAGGCCCTTGCTCAACCCCTTGCACAGTCTCTGACCGTTTTCGCCCCCCCTTCACCCCATGCTGGCCAGCCTCAGCTGTAGCCACTGTTTGTAGGCCTGTGACCTCGTCACATTTTGACCCATGACTGTATTTCCTTGGATCTACAGACGACTCTGTCAGCCTGGCGGTTTGTCCCAAACCTCTGGCCGCTGTTCTCGGGGCTATGTTGAAGGAGGGGCCAGCGTCCACAAGCGACCTCTTTTCACAATCCAACAATCTCCCACAGGAAATGACTGAACGGGTTCACACCATTGTGTCATAATCTAATGAAATGTATTCCTACACATCTTCCATGATTCCTCTACCTGTGACGGTCCGTCCTCCCCCTCAACTGAAACCTGCGAGGGAATAAAACACAAAAAAAATTTCTTTACATAACATGTCAAATATTCTCAAGAGAAGCCAAATGTTAATCATTATGCAAACGTGATGGGACCACTTAGCTTTTGTTGATATTCCGCCCTGAAGCCACTTCCTTCAGCCTCCAGCGTTCTCCACTCACCCCGACCATAACAGATGAGAATATAAGAAACAAAAGGCAAATAATCAAAAAAAAACATTCCAACAGACCTCACATGTGAAAGCAAATCAATGAAATTAACGCGCTCCAAACGTAGACCACCTCAATGGTTATTTAGAAAGAAAAGAAAAGAAATCTAAAACCCTACATCTAAACCTCATCACACCTGTCATTGTGATTTTGACACCTTTCAAGCCAGCACAGTCACCCTCTACAGGCTCCATTCACACCCATTCAGGCCACACAATCATAGATTAAAAATAGAAAAGAAATCTAAAAATTTAAATTCAATACCTCATCCATACAAAACATTCAAAAGAAATCAAATCAAATGAAAGTAATAAAATAAACGCTTTCAATCATTCACTGAAATCAAAAGGACATAGACAAAAACAGACAACATCCCAATCTTCCACAGTCACTGATCTGCAAACACCATCGCTTTCAACATATATTTACACATATCATAAACAAATACTTTCAAACTCTCTCTCATACACTCGTTAATCAACCAACAGACAGACAAACAATGGTTATTTGTTTCTCCCTCTTCTGCTCTTAACTTTTCTGCTCTCAACCTTTCTGCTTTTAACCTCAGGCTACTACAGCCTCTCCTCACATCAGCTCCTCTACTCTCACTTCAAAGACGGACTGGAATCCATCTTTAATTCAGACCTATCCATGCCTTCCAGTGCACAGACAGACCCAAATATTCCCTTATCAAAAACAGTTAACATTCATAAGTCATAACCCCAAATGAATGCCTACTTCCCTGATTGTCTCACTCACTCACCCAGCTGTTCCCTGACAAACCTTCCCCTGTCTCACCTTCCTGTCACTTCCTGGCCCCCTGGCCCATTACCCCCACTTCCTGTCCTCTGCTCTAAAAATAACCCCATCTGTTATCTCACTTTGACTGTTCTCTCCTATCTCCACCTGTGACCTCTTGCGTCTAATCTTACCAGGCCTGCTTCGTCACCCTGTCATAAAAACCAACAGCCATTGTAACAGCTGTACATCTCGACCCCCCTCGGGCCTTGTGACCTGCCTCAAAAGGATTCCTACCCCCCTGGGCAATATATGGCCCCTGGTGCAAGCTCCTCACACGCCCCTTGTCTCATATGCAGGCCCCCCTGCTGCCCTGTTGGCCCCGGGCCTACAAAGCCCCATACTTTCCTGCAACCAACAAAGGGTTAATCATTCCACACAAATCATCTATAATAATTTCAAATATTTGCAATTTCACCTAGTATTCTCTCAACTACTGTAAACACAATCATATCATTAAAGTTACTAGTCCCCCGCCACTAAGTTATCCTACTGTGACCCCCGGACTCGCAATAGATTCTTAATATAAACATCAGCTTATTTAAATCAATGGCCTCAAAGCTATAACAAGTATCAATATCTGACATTTTAAAATCAATGCATTCTATACAAGTAACAGGCGGGGTCTTAATTCAGCTACATAAAACACAACATCATTATTTCAAGCTTACAATTGTACATGTTTACACAAATTTAAAAAACTGGAAATCTCCATCAACTCTAATTATTATACATGTAAGCATGTTTCATTTCAACATAACATTATAGTGGTTAATCCTAAATGTGCACCAAACCTCAATTGTTGTAAACAGGTTTAGGAATGTTCCTCTACTGTATCTTACTTTTGTATGTATTTAGCTGTACTATTTTTAATCAATCAACTACTCATCCCCCCTTGGATAAAAATATTTCTGTGTCAAACGTGCGTATGTAAACCAACCACCAACAATGCTATATTTCTTAGCCCGTGCACTTGTATCAAATCGCCAATGTACTAATAAAACTGCTTTCTCACACAGACAACAAGGTCCCACCAACAAATTATAATCTCCCATAAATCTGAGACCTGTGTCCACATAATAACAGTGTACTAAAGATCTACCTCATACAAACATCTTAAAATAATCAAATCACATTTGTACACGCACAACCACTACTCACTAAAAAGCACATTATTTATCAGTTCAGTTCCCCCCATGCTAAGTCTCATAACTGTAAACAGAATATTCTGGAAACGCCTAGCCCTGTATACAGGGGACATGTGATTTATAATGTAGATGTATTAATCAAAATATGACGCAAGCGATATGCCTCCCCTCTCGGATAAGACTCCCCCTGTGTAACATATTTATTGCCCATTTATTTCAAGTACAATGTGTATCTGGTTTATGAATCCCAGTGTAAGTTAAGGGCATGTATTCTAAATCATCTAATCCTATTTTAACCGCTGTCTCATCACATGCTACCCCTACACAATTTGCAATAATACCACCAAACCCACTCCCAGAACATTGTCTACAATCACACAGAATGCACAATACACAACACACAAACACAACCACTTTACAAAATGCAGAATATTCACTAGAATGCACAATATACTGTACAAACACAACCATTTTACAAAATGCAGAATATACCCTTACCCGTTATGCCTGGCCCCTGAGCGAATTACCACGAATGAATTAGACCCAATCCACGTTGTACCGCGCATGCGCAGTAGCCAACGGTGCTCCCCGGACAATGTATTACGGCAAAGCATAACTAATATCATAAACGCCTTGTTTCAACACAACACACTGCCACGACATCCACCACGTTCTCTAACTCATCCCAAACATCATTCTCAAAACTCGAAACGTAACATATGTCGCTCGCAAACTCCACAAAACAACGGCACGCAAGCTAACTAGCTTAGCCAGCTCTAATGCGACGTTCAATGCCCTCACGGGAGCCGTGCCTTTCAAGATCCGTTCATCCACGCAATCCGCCCAGTACCAATCCAACCATAAACAATTCACACAAGCTTAAAATAACCAACCACTTTAAAAGAAAATAATTTTTAGAACATTCACACCAACCAACGCCGCACACATCGTCCAACACGAATCCTCTCTCCTACCCTTCTCTCCGCCTCGCCATAGTACCGTGAACCAGGGGCGGATAATTGTCAATAATAATAACACATTGTCAATAATCCAATGTACAGTGTTGTTTGTACAGTTGTACAGTGTCCCCCACCCACCCCTCCTACCCACCCCCCCCCCCACCCACCCAACCACCTCCAATGTACAGTCCCATAATCCAATGTACAGTGTTGTTTGTACAGTTATACAGTGTCCCCCACCCACCCCTCCTACCCAACCCCCCCCCCCCCCCCACTCCTACCCAACACCCCCCCCCCCCCCCCCACTCCTACCCCCCCCCCCCCCCCAACCACCTCCAATGTACAGTCCCACCCCCACCTACCCAATCCAATGTACAGTTTCTACGCCTAATGTATATACTCTTTTCTTTCTGGACTCTTTTTGTATCACAAATACAGTACTGTAATTGCAAATCTGGTATGTCATAAATGTATAGATGTAGCAGTACTGTCTATCTGTATGTCATGTATGTCATATATGTTACGATGAATTGGAAATGGGGGACCCTGGTGGAAACAAGACGAAAGTCTTTCTCTGGTCTGCATCCCCTTAACAATTGTATGTATTGAGCTGTACTGCACTGTACCCATTCTGCAATCTGTTAATAAAGTTTTCATTCATTCATTCATTCATTTAGGATTGTAGGAGATCCGGGGCTTAGCCCAGATGGGCCCCCTTCCTTTTTTTTTTTTTTTTTTTTTTTTTTTTAATTTTTTTTAAAATTTTTTGGCAGGCAATGGGTGGTTTGGAGGGGGTCCGGCACAACCCTCCACGACAGATTTTTTTTTGAATTTAATGAACCTGTACGTGCAATTTCCTGCAATATAGAGCCTTCAATCTTGACCAATAAAGCTGCTCTTTTCACTATAAAACTCAGTTAACCATAACATAGTTATGGTTAGATTTATATATTGGGGGGGGATATATCATATTTTTCATATAATCAAAAAGTGGTGGAGCAAGATCATACCTTTGCTCCCCCAAGTTCAATAGTGGGAGAGCAGAGATGCTCCGAATGCTCTTATGGCCAGGCGTCTATGATTCACTGATACAAAGTAAAATAGTGCAGTGCAATAAAATAGTTAGTCAAATAGAATAAAATAATGCAATAGTGCATTGCAATAAAATAGTTATCATCGTATTTTTTCGGGAGGCCGGTAAGGAGTGCATTACAGTAGTCGAGTTGGCTTGAGATAAAGGCATGGATCTGGTTTTCAGCGTCCTTTTGATTTATAAATGGCCGTACTTTAGCTATGTTTCTAAGGTGGAAGAATTAAGTTTTTGTCAACTTGTTGATTGTGATTTAAAGCTTAGGTCTGAGTCTACCATAACACCAAGACTTAACTCACTCAAATACAGTTAGCAGCTGGATAGACCACAGATGGAAATTAGCTTCTGCTAAATCTGGTGCAAACATATTTTCATGTAACAATGATGAATTGTAAAAAAAAAGAAAAAAAAATCATTTTTTTTAAATTTTTTTTTTATTTTTTTTTATTTTTTTAAATAGATTCGGGGCTTTTCAGAATACATCCGGGGCTTGAGCCCAGGTAGCCACCCCCTAGCTCCGCCCCTGCCGTGAACGTTACACACTCTCTTCAACACCACGACGTCATCAAGCAGCGACTTCTTAATATCATACACAATCGCTACCGCACCAATAATAACCCTCAAAACGGCCACAATCTCTCCACCCTACGCCTCGATTCGCTTCTTACCTGCAATCGCCCCCACAGTGTTTAATCAATTCTCTCATAACGCCATCGTAACGTCCCCAGTTTCACCGCGGACTTTTCCACAGAGCTAAGCTAGCTAGCCCCAATCACCAGTATGACTCGCCCCAGACCTATGTCCGTTGGTCATTAAAATATCATAACAATACAACAACAAGCTTCTATGTTTCCTCAATCATTCCTAACCATAGCCATAGTACCCACATACAATCATTACTGAATGTTTAAGCTTACCATAGCTCTGTTGTCGAATTTCCACTAAGTACTTTATCAGTCATCTTAACCAAATGTTTTCTAAGTACTTATTCATTATTACAGCGTACGCAGTTCAACTAACACGCCGGTTTCGCTCAAGATTAAAAAGGGATCTCCGGACCCTATTTCGATATTATGCCTAAGGACGATCATATATCTTCATTTAATTCGGCCGATTGGTTCCCGCAGACACGTCCTGTCTATCACGCGATCAGTCGGCAAACCATTCATTATTGAGCCTTCTTGAACACCCCGGCCCCTACCTTCTATTAATTACTACGTGTTATTCCTGTAATCGCACAAACCAAGTTCCCTGATCATGCAGGTGCTACACTCGTCTTTACCATACCGGATTTGCATGTTCTAAATAGCAACAGAGCCCTTCTTATACACAGCTCTCTCCCCATTTCAGAACAATCAAATCTTAATCAACCATTACCCGCGCCCTCTTCCTGAGAATAATTTTTAGGGAATTTATATACTCAGAACGCGCCCCTGTCGTACACACCAGATTGCCGCGCTTCCTAGCCAGAAAAGCCTTATATCTGCCGTCATGCGACGCTAATACCATTACACCATGATCAGATAGTCTGTGCACCCCCAATGTACATCTTCATTTTTACATGAGGCTACTTGGTGCAACCCCCCTCGTATAGTTCATAAAGTATATTCCATACGAGACTCAACCCCCATGGCCCGCATAGGCCGGGAACGGCCTCTTGTGTCTGAACAAACATACAAACATAAAAAGCCCACGTTTGCATGTTCACTGCACAACAAGCGCGATCCTCATACCCCCGGACATCCTAACCTAAGTCACCGCTCCCCCATCCCTGCATGCAAAAGGCCATATTCACCGTGGGTCCCAACAAGTGGCATACACAACCAACCTTCATCCTGTCCCTCTCTCCTCCTTTCCAGACAACAAGCCCCTTGTCTGCAACTTCCAACGCAGCAACCCCCAGCTCTTTTCCCTGTAATCCCCAACACACGGCAAGGTCCAGAGACCTCACCGCACCTCTTCAGGGGGGGTACAACAGGGTGGGAAGAACGGCACCATTTCTGTAGTAAATTCCTACAGAACCCCTACAATAATCTAAGGTTATTGTAGTACAGTACAATGAGATTGCTTATCTGGAAGGAGGAGAAAGGGATCATATTGATAGAATTGTTGATCTCTTCATCTGACTTAAAGCAGATGAAGAATTAAACGTGTAGCCAGACAAACCATGAACTATAGTCCAATTCAACATTTATTTGATCAGAGCCAGAGGCCAAGGTGAATAAGACAAAAGATTATCAGAAAACATTAACAGGGCTGTCTGTGTACAGAAATCACAATCAGGTTTGCATAATCAAACCCCAATATGTACAAAAACAGTCACTTGGTAACATAATTTGAACATACATTGACCATACTGCACACATTATACATGAGTAAATCTGGTTTCAGATATTTAAGGATTACACTAAACTTAAACAACAAATGGTGTTTCCCATGTATTTACTCACATAAAATGCAAAACAGCACAGCATCAGTCTCTCGGTGGTGGAGGGGTGGAGCCGCAGATCGGGGGTGGTTGATCTGGGCTCCAGACTAACATTTTGTGTCCCCTTTTATCTTGTAATTTCTAGCCAATAATAGTACATTCTACTAATATGGTCCTCCAATCCGGCGTCTTCTGGGGGCGGTCTCCCCTTCTCCCTGGTTTCCTCTGGGGGGGGGGGGCCGGCTGCCCCCCCCTCCTTGATCTTCTGTGTGGGTCTTGTCCCACGGGTGGGGGCTGGTGTGATGTCATCTGGTGGGGTGGTGTGAATAGCCTCCTCCTTTGGGCCATATTACCATACAGTACTAACCAGAATTCTATAGTGGGGGGTGGAGAATGGCTCTCTATCCCCCCTGTATCCATCCATATTTAGCACTGAAAACCCACTCTGCTTGTTGACAGAGTAGCTGTGATGACTTCTATAACCAGAGTGTAATCACCCTTCCTTTCATGTGACATCCTAAATGGTAGTATTCTTTGTAAGTTACCTACACCAACCTTTATTTACCAGATAATATAACAGTGTTAAATTTACCAGGATTTAGATTGAGTCCCCATTTCATCTGTGGGGTGCAACTTATTTACATAGTCTTTGTTGTCTCTTGATTACATTTAGCTTGAGGGGGCTTTGTGACCTGTAACTGTTCTCCTACATACCATTTGGGTAAGCAGCCTTCTCATGAGAGGGGGTTGGTGTGGAATGTCTGTCTCTCCTACATTATGACTCTCTAATTATTCACACATATTATTTATGAAATTCAACGTCAATATTTACCACAAGACCTTTTCACCTTTTATGGTCTTCTGGTCCCTTCTGATGGTGCGTATTGTCATGGTACCTTTGGCACCCCGCAGGCCCAACTGGGCTGCGGCGGAAGCGAGGAGGAGAGTCTTTTCAGACCCATCGTCCAGGACGGCGTAAGTGTCCAGGACCTTGTCCTCGTAGCTCAGGAGCACTCTGACCACTTTGATGAGCACTCGGGGGGTCCCGCTATGCTGGTCAATGTGGAGCACTCCTGTTGGTCGGTTGCTTTGGATCGTCTGGGGTGGTGCCGACTCGCGGTTGTCCGAGTAGCACCGTGACTCCCAGTGTCTGCTGTAGCAGTCGGGACACCAGGGAGCGGTCTGGTGGATCTTTGGTACTGGTACCACCGCCTCGGCCTGGTACATTACCGTGACGGGCCCACTTTGTTGTCCTGGCGGACGCTTGTTGATGTCATGCAGGACCTCCAAGTGGGTGCCGCCGCACCTGCCACACTTCTTCTTCAAGCGGCACTCAGCTGCCATATGGCTGCGCGCGCAGTGGCAGCAGCGGCGGTGGTCCTTGATCCACTGACTCACCTCGTCCGTGGTCAGCTTCCCGAAAGTGTCGCATTGATACAGCCGATGTTCCCCTTCACAGTACTGGCATTCAATCTTCCACTCCTCTTTCGTCGAGGGGGTGTTGTGGTTCTTGTGCTGCGGTACTGATTCGGCTTGGTGCATAACGGTCACCGACCGGCGGTTATCATTTAATCCCCGAGGTCCTGGTCTTGGGCTTGGTCCACTCCATACGAACGTGTCCAGTCGTAAGCTGCTGACCTCCCTGGCGAGGAACTCAGACAGGTCTAGGAGGGATGCCTCTGGGCCGTTGGGGTCACGGTGGTCTCTCTGCCGCCGAAACCGCTCTTGTCGGGCGGGAGGGAGCTTCTCTAATATCCTCTCTACATTAGAGTTAGCGTACAGTTCGTGTATCCCTTTTTCCTTTTGGGACCCCAGCATCCCTACCAGGGACTGTACCTTGATAGAGAGGTCATCTAGTGCTCTGTTGTCTCTGGCTGGGGGGAGACGGTCAATGTCTCTTATCTCCTGTATCACGTAGTCCCATATGCGTCCTTAACGTTGGTCGAGGGCTACTAGAGCCGCGGTGTATGGGGTAGTAGAGTTGGAATATGCCAGCGCTATATTGTGCGCTCTGGGCACCTTCAGGTGCTTGAGTAGGATAGCATACTTGTACGTTTCATCCGGTACATCGGACATCATTGTCTCTAAGCACATTCGTAGCTCTGTGTACTGTGCTCTGTTCTCGTGTGTGAAGTCCGGGAACGTCGGTGTGCCAAGGTACGATGCCATGGATGGCTGGCACATCGGTGAGCGTTGGGGGAGAGGCCTCCTGGGCGAGTTTCCCCGTGCGTGTCGTCTTGGGCTGGTACTTGGTGGGTACCGAAGGTCGGGTACCCAGGTGCTGTTCCTCGGTGCTGACGGTGCGTCAAACTCACCCGTGAGTTGAGTCGGGGGTTTGTAGCGCAGTGCCTCAGGGCTGACGTCTGGGCTGTACTGGACCTCCTGGTCCAGAGTACGTTGCTGCTGGTCGGGGCTGTACTGGGCCTCCTGGTCCAGAGTACGTTGCTGCTGGTCGGGGCTGTACTGGGCCTCCTGGTCCAGAGTACGTTGCTGCTGGTCGGCTTGACATTCCTCCTCTTCCTCTTCCTCTGCTAGGTCCTGGAGTCTTCTGTTCAGTCTCTCGGCGTGGTCCGGTTCTTCCCGGTTGCTGGGTCTCGTATGGACCGGCCGGGGAGGGTGTTCGGAGACGTGGACAGGATCCTCCTGTTGGCGGGGTCCCGGGTCGCTTGGTCGGGTAGGGGAATGTGTCCTAGACCCTTGTCTTGACGATCTCCGGGAGCTCCGTGCGGATTGAGGGGGTGTCGCCATGGTAATCAATTTGTCCATCAGCTGCGCCTGCAGCCGGTCGCGCTCTGCCTCGCGTTGGGCATGGGCGGCTTCGCGCACTGCTTCGCGCTGGGCATTTGCGGCGTCGCGCTGCGCATTGGCGCTGGCATGGGCGGCGTCGCGCTGTGCATTGGCGGCGGCGCACTGTGCATCAGCGCGGCTTCTTTCAATGTTCTCTTCCGTCTGAAGGCGTCTGGTCTCCAGTCTTATGCGGTCGTCTTCACTCCTTTGTTGCGCCTGGAAGCGCTCTCGCTCGGTTGCAGAATGTTCGCGTTCACTGAGGGCTTGCGCTTGGAGTTGCGCGTGAAGGCGCTCTCGTTCGTCTGCAGCTTGTTCGCGCTCGCTCGTCTGTTGCGCTTGGAGTCGATCGCGTTCACCCTGAAGTCGATCGCGTTCGGTGGAGGCTGCCAGGGTGGCGATGAGTGCCTGCGCCAGCATCTTGTCCGCTTCGCTGGGGGAAGACACAGGCGGAGGTGATCGGCTTCTGGCAGTGCTCGTTGGAGATCCGTTCTCCTGTCGCGCTCCGAGGAGATCCATCTCCTGGGTGTGCGTCTCTTCTGGTAGTGGGTCGGGTTCCGTCCCTGGAGCGCTTTCTTTATCCTGGAGCTCTCCGGGGACTGTCCCGTTGGCGTTGTCGGGGGGTAAAGTCATGTCATGTCCCTCCTGGTCCCCCCCGTGAGCTTGGTCAGTTACGTTAGAACCCACTAGGGTCTCTACTGGCGGGGTCGCCTGGTCGTTAGGGTTTGGCATACTTTTACTATCCGCTTTAGTTACTTTATCCGTATTTAACTTCCTTTTAAAGCTAGGTATTGGACTGACAACGTATGCCTCTAGATAGGGAGGTGGCTGCTGTCTGCGCTGCAGGCGATCTATTTTAGGAGAACCGTTTGTGGAGTGTTCATCATCGGCCATGTTAATATTAATATTATATTAATATTACGCTAATTACTATATCCGGCTCGAAGGACCAATTGTAACTGAGGGGTACAATTCCCTGACTGTATTATATAAGTATGGTATCATTAAACCACTACTGTCTTATGTACATTACTACTGGCCATACAGTACACAGGTATATGATGAGAACACCTCCACAATGACACGGTTCCACACAAAACTGGGTTTAAGAATATTTATTAGCAGCAATGATAGTATATATAACAATACTTTACGTAGGGTGCGCTCATAAGGCAAAAGAATGTGTGTAAGCAAATCAATAACGTATGTCCATTCTCATATTACGCAGGAGATAATGAATACAACCTGAATCTTAGGAATTATATCTATGGTACTCTAGTAAGGCAGCGGGAGATACTGGTAGGGTCCCTCCGGTTGTAGGCCAGCAAGGGGAGAGGATTTGTCGGTAGTAGAGTCTGGGTCAACGATGAATAGAGAGACTCCAAGTACAGGAGACGGTGCAATAAGCTCTTGATCCGCAGACGAATAACAGCTGTTCTCCGTGGCATGCAGCTCCGCATGGAAGAAAGCTAGCCAGCCTCAGGCTTCTGAGAGGCGGGCTCGACGTTGCTCCTCACAGGGTAAATCCCACACAATTGTGGGTGTAGGCGATTCTCCGCTCCATCAATTACAGGACCAAAGCAAATATAATCCAGCCGAAAAGGGCTATGTAGTCGTCGGGTAGATTATCCAGTGTACATGTCCACACGGTCCTCGTCTAGGGCTCCTCGGGTGAAAGCGCCAGGGTAAGCAGCCCAGCCTGGATAAGCACACTAGCTGGTACGAGGAAACGTTGGTGATGCTGGTCACTGTAGAACGGTAGCCGCACGATACACTATACATAAATAGACTATTACTGAATTAATAGAATAGGTCGAACTCGACGGTACAGCGTTAAACTCTGATACTTCACTTATTAATTCGCACGCGGTCTCAATGCTCTATTTGGGGGCCAAACAGGCCGTACTTCACCGCACGTTGTATCGTGGGTGAGGCTTCACTTGGGTAACTCGAACTACTTCTGTATTCACCTGCGCTGTATTTATACGTTAGGTGAACAAACTAGTACCAGCCTTATTCCTGTCTCGTATTCTTGCGCAGAGCCGTTCATGTGCAGGCATGTCTTCGGCTGTGACTTTGAACTCGGCATTGGGGGTATGGCAGTGGCGCCTAGGGGACCGCTGTCCAATAGGAGAAAGAAATATTATGGTCTGTACTAGGTTAAAGGGATATTCCGTGTATATGTACAAAGAATACACAAGGGATATCAGACGATATACAAATATTATGCAATATATATCAATCAATAAATATATATATTCGGTGTAATCTGATCCTTCGTAACAATATGCAATATATAAAGTATATTGCCCTTTTAGGTGGGAGTCAGATACTAGGTTCTTAGTAGTCGTAGTTGGATGTCTGGCAGCAGTCCCTGCCCACTGTTGTGGAGCCTGATGGCCGCTGGTATGAAGGACTGGCCAAGGCGGTTAGTTGGGTGTCGGGGGGTATGAGTCGGTGACTGAACGTGCTTCTCATCTTGACTAGCTCATCGTAGAGGGGGTGCGAGGGATTCTCCAGGATAGCAGCCAACTTCCTTCTCATCCCCCTCTCTGCCACCACCTCTAGTCTGACCAGCTCGACTCCCACCACGGAGCTAGCCTTCCTCACCAGCTTGTTCAGTTTGTTGCTGTCCCTCAAGCCCCCCAGCATGCCACAGCATAGAAGAGGACGCTGGCCACTACAGACTGGTAGAATGACTGCAGCAGTTTATTGCAAACATTGAAGGACCTGAGTCTCCTCAGGATGAACAGCCTGCTCTGTTCCTTCCTGTGTAGAGGGTCTTCCTGTAGACTCTGGGTGTTGTCCGACCAGTCCAGTTTATTGTTCAGGTGTACCCCAAGGAACTTATATGACTCCACCACCTCCACCTCCTCCCCTCGGATGGTGATAGGAATCGGGGGGGGGGGGGGGGGGGGGGGGGCTCTTCTTGCCCCTCCGGAGGTCCACCACCAGCTCCTTGGTTGTACTGGTGTTGAGTTGGAGGTGGTTGCTGTCACTCCACCCCACAAAGCTCTCTACCAGGGCTCTATACTCCTCCTCATCGGCATCGGTGATGTAGCTTACGATGGAGGAGTCGTCAGAGAACTTCTGCAGGTGGCACCCGCTTGAGTTGTGGCAGAAGTCTGAGGTATAGAGGGTGAAAAGTGTTATGATGTACGTACGTAGTATTTTGTAATGGTGTAGAGGTGTAGTAATAAGACTCCGGATACAGGATCACTCTTTAGCCTTTAGCATGTTTAGTCAAGCATAGCAGGGTACACGCATGGTCTATCATCATACAGCATCGTGTACTCTTCTTCTGCTCTTCACCTGTATGCATAACAGGGCATTCTATTAACTGCGCCCCATAGTGGACACTCTTGGGAGTACAGCTTCAACATGTAATGTTAGAGAACACAACAAAGAGGAAGGGTGACATCACAGTTCTTTGGGGGGCACCGGTATTGCTCACCAGCACATCAGACTGACTGTCCTGTAGTCTGACGTACTGGGGTCTGTCAGGGAGGTAGTCCTTGATCCAGGCCACCAAGCCGTGCTCCAGCTGCATCACGGAGAGCTTCTCCTCTAGCAGTGACGGCTGGATGGTGTTGAAGGCACTGCAGAAGTTGAAGAACATAATCCTCACTGAGCTGCGTGGCTTCTCCAGGTGCATGTAAGCTCTGTGGAGCATATAGATGATGGCGTCCTCCACACCGATGTTTGCCTGGTATGCAAACTGCAGGGGGTCAAAGGGAGTCATACACCAGGGGCTTGAGGTGTTGCAGGACCAGTCTCTCTCACGTCTTCAAGACGTGTGACGTCAGAGCGATTGGCCTGTAGTCATTGAGGGTGCTGGGTCGTCCCTTCTTGGGCACCGGGACAATGCAGGAGGTCTTCCAGAGCAGGGACACCCTCTCCAGCCTCAGGGAGAGGTTGAAGAGATGCCCCACACATGCTTTGAGCACCCTGGGATTGGCGTTGTCCGGTCCTCTGGCCTTATTCACACAAATTTTGGAGAGCTGCCTCCTGACCTGGCTGCGTCTATGCTTTCTACAACGCAGTTGCGTTTCCGGGTTCCCGTGATTGGCCACTGACGCACACGCGTCGCACGCGTACGCCCCCCTCGCTATGAGTGACGCCCCTCGCTATGAGTGAACAGCGGAACGACTGCCGTCTTGTTGACAGAGCTCTCATATTTGCGAATGCATAAACTATATCTTAAATTATGGCTATGTGTCTAATATGGCCGTCGCTTATCAATGACTTGTTTGCAGTCAACATTGTCGAAACGGATTGTTTTTTAATCGGTTCATTTTTACGGATTGTTTTTTATGAATCACAGGACAATAACAGAAATAATAATAACAATAATGACAGTCCAGTAATTAAATCAGAATGAAATTAGACTAAATGACATAAAAATAATAAATACAATACATGGGCTCGCGCTCGCTCTTCCCCCCCAACCCCATGTCAGAGACGAAGCCTCTCGACGTCTCCATTGTCATAAAATAATTTGTGAAACCTGTGGTGCTCAAGTGGAACATCTAATGGGACTCCGTGAGCCTTCAAAGCTGCTCTTATTTGTAAATAGAAGAAAAAAGTGGAACTGGTGAGGTCAAATTTTTTGGATATATCTCGAAGACTGCGGAGACCATAGTCATCGAAGATATCCCCCAATGTGTGTATGCCTCTTTTTATTCTATTTAGCAGGTGTTTAACACTTTGAGTGCCACGCCGGGTTTTCCTTTTTACCCCCTTGATGCCACCATCCACTTCAATGTTAACGTTAATATCGCCTAATCTATGTTTTAAATTATGGCTATGTGTCTAATCTGCCCGTCGCTTATCAAAGACTATTTTCCAGTCAGTGCTGTCAATGCAGATTGGTTTTTTATCGCTTCATTTCCGTTTAGAGCATTTAGAAAAGCACCCGTTTTGAGATAAAAAACAGTTCATTCTGGACCATTCTATGAAAATCGTCTTTTACTGGAATATTCCACAACGTTGATATTCGTCGGCCTATTTATGAATAGTTTTCAAATAAACGCTAGATGATCAATATTAAAAGTGCACGCAAGCACATTCGGGCCGCGCACGGATAATCGCCGCGTTGATTTCCTCTTGGACTTTTACAGTGAAACCGAAAGAGCCCATTTCACAAAACAGCTTATAACTTCATCAAAATTAGTCTGATTATCCTAACACTGATAACATAGATTCCTTACCTGACATCAGATGGTATCCAACTGGTATATTCCAATTCTTGATCACCATTCGAAAAAATCGATAAGTGTATAGATCCACCGTGTGTACAGTGCAGTACATGATTCCGCGGGTCTCAGAGGCTCCAGAATGAACTGTGATAACCCCGGCTGGATCAGTGGACTGGAAAATGTGGAGTACCGGATTTTTTCCCCCATCCATTTTCATTGAGTCCATTCCAAAATCCCGTATGTCATCTGGGAGACGATAGGGGGCGCTTTTTTCCACATATGATCGCCGGCGGTGCTCGGGTATACTCGGGTAGGCTCGCGTGATGCAATATGATTTCAGATCGCTAAAAAAATAAAAAAATAAGAGAAATCTCGTGAGTGGCTTTCAACCACATATTAATAAACCCGAGATATCTCGTGTGTGGCAGTTAAAGTGTTAATGTCCTTGTTAATCCAGGCTTTATTGTTTGAAAAGCAGTCTACCTATTTTGTAGGTACGATGCTCTCCTCGCAGAATCTAATGTAATCTGTGATGCAGTGGGATAGTCCATCAATGTCATCTCTGTGGACCCTCTCAAACATGTCCCAGTCTGTCGACCTGAAGCACTCCCTTAGCTCCTCCTCGACGTCAGCAGACCACTGTGGGACAGACCTGGTGGTCGGTGGCTGTCTCTTAATGATAGGCCTGTATGGAGATACAAGACTCACTAGATTGTGGTCTGACTGGCCGAGGGGGTGAGGAGAGTCGATGTATTCCTCCTTCACATTAGCATACAGCAGATCCAGTGATTTGTTTCCCCTGGTTTTGCAGGTGACATACTGGGTAAAGTTTGTCAGGGTCTTGTTTAGTCTGACATGGTTGATAATGGCCCCTAAACTTTTGATGTGAGCTAATTTTGACATTGCTGTTCCGACATACACTGCTGATAATCTGATAATCCATATCTTCCATATCTTCTTCTTCCTGGTTTTAAGCCCCTGGTGCCGACCCAATACATCATCTCACAATCCTATAGGGAAGCTTGAAAGAACAGCAAGGGAGGGGAGAGAGGCAGGCACAACAAAACACACCAGCCAATCCGACTGGGGGAAAAATACAGTCTATAGCCACACCCCAATTAGCCCGAATTCCCTTCAGCTGTTCCACATTAGCCCATTCACAGTAAATTGTCAGTCTCTCTGTAGTCAGTCAATAGCAGGGGTCCTGTCAACCTGTGACACCCCCCCCCCCTTCCTTAATTGGGCCGTTGTGAACAATGGGGTCCTCCTTCAGCCATAACCACAGGTACTGGGGGCAGAAGGGGCCACTGAGGCTGTGTACTGTGGGCAGGAGCAGAAGGGGCACTGAGGTTGTGTACTGGGGGCAGGGGCAGAAGGGGCACTGAGGCTGTGTACTGTGGGCAGGGGCAAAAGGGGCACTAAGGCTGTGTACTGTGGGCAGGGGCAAAAGGGGCACTAAGGTTGTGTACTGGGGGCAGGGGCAGAAGGGGCGACTGATTCTGAGATAGGTGGGCAGTCTGGCTCAGCGACTACCACAATGTACCCTTCCTGCTGACTTGTTGTTCATAATTTTTACTTTGGATAAAACAGTTACTTTGGATAAAAGCGTTGACTACATGTAAATGTAAATGTAAATGTGAGCAGGTTTGAGGCAGTAACAGTACGATTTGAATAGAAAGTAGGATTAATAGTAGTGATATGTGTGGGAATGAACGAAGAACAAATGCATAAAACGCCTGTCGATTGCATACTGAAAGTAAATTGGACACTATTCTGGAACCAGAATCACTCTGAGTGCTATTGTCATAGAGTTACAGAGGTTTGAACACACTGAAATAAAAGTTGAATAATAAAAACAGATTTTTTTTGCTGCAGATCTATCTACTCTATAGTTATTGGCTGAAAACACTGCTGGGGCCATAGCCTGAAGTCTTACCTAGAATAATGTCCAAAGTCGATAACAATATCACCACAAAATTGTGTTTTACACATCTTTATGTAATGGTATGTTTAGGCGTTTTTCCCAAAAAATTGTGAGAGGAGTCTACCTCTCCTCAGTCCCCTCTCCGCCTCCCCCACTAATCTCTTGTCACAGACACCACCCACACCCCTTCTCACCCCCTTCTCACACAACAACAGATCAACAACAGATCAGCTCAACAACAGATTAGCGCAATTTGCGCTCCGGAGAGACAGGTGCACGTTCATTATATTGCATACTGTAAGTTTTGACAGTTTTTACCGCTTCTCAGTCTCAGACAACCAACTCAAGTAAGATGTCATTCTTTTCAGAATTTCATTGGCTACACAAACGGCCAATCATTTTCAGCGTCAGTGGTGATTTGTCCGGTCATTGAGAGGTGAAACCGGAGGTGGTAATTTTTTTCGAAGCTGACGCTCGTTGGCTGTTTGGTTTTATGACCCGAGATTGGAAGCACGTAATAGGTCAAGCGGTGTGTCAATCACAACCGGCCATTTTAGCTTTCAACCGATGTGTTGGTTGATCGACAATAACACAGCGTGACACCGACAGACGGCTGTAAAATGTGTTGCGACGCGTGTTGAACATTAAGTGGTCAGGAAGACAACAATTTTGTATCCACATTGTTGTAGTCGTAGTAGTAGTTGTAGCCCAAACACAGTGGCAGCTGGTGATCCAATCCAATCCAATCCAACTTTATTTATAAAGCGCTTTAACAGCCACAGGGGCACAAAGTGCTGTACAGGGGGAGCATATTAAAAACTATTAGCAGCACTAAAAATAGATTAAAAAAACAAGAGTACCAAACAGAGATAAAAAACATTAGGTAAATATAGGCAGCAATACAAATTTAAATAGATCAGAGTACTTAAAAAAAAAAAAAATTTAAAGCAAAGGACACAGTAACAAAACAATACAACAACAACACAGTAAGACAATAAGATCATAAAATCAACAAGCTACATGGTGTCGAAAGCCAGAGAGAAAAGGTGGGTCTTAAGGAGGCCTTTGAAACGGGGCAGTGATGAGGCCTGCCTAATCTGCAGTGGCAGCTCATTCCACATTTTGGGGGCGACAACGGAGAAAGCACGGTCCCCCCTGAGCTTACGCCTAGTTGTAGGCACTACTAGGAGCAGCTGGTCAGCTGACCTGAGAGAGCGAGAAGGTGTATAGACCTGCAACAGCTCAGAGAGGTAGGGTGGAGCAAGGTCATGAAGAGCTTTAAAAGCAAATAAAATTATTGTAAAATGAATCCTAAAGTGCACTGGGAGCCAGTGGAGTGAAAATAAAATCGGTGAGATGTGGTCGTATTTACGAGATCCTTATGGTAGGAGGGGCGGGGGGTTGAAGGGGGGGGGGGGGGGGGGGGGTACTCGCCCCTTCGTAGATTTTTGTCAAATCAGTTGTGCAATAGTAAATGTTGATGAGATGTTTCTATACAATTCACTTATGACATTTAGGTAACATTAATGAACAAAGGGACAACTACAGTATGTAAGTAGTAAACCCTTTTTTTTTTTATTCCAGTCAATCATAATGATCATGATCATACTACGGAGTGCTCACTGCGTTGGAGAGAGAGGTAGAGAGGAGACTCTGCGCGAGTCTCGGAGCGTACTGAGCGCGTCAGAGCGTCGGCGAAACCACAATCGTACGAATATTTAAGTAGGTACAGTACAACTATCACCATCAATCAATATATGATCACAGTCAATGGAGCCAGATTTCCAATAGCGCCTACACAAACACACATCTCTCTCTCTCTCTCTCTCTCTCTCTCTCTCTCTCTCTCTCTCTCTCTCTCTCTCTCTCTCTCTCTCTCTCTCTCTCTCTCTCTCTCTCTCTCTCTCTCTCTCTCACACACACAGTACATCACGTGGAATCCCAAGCAGATCAGACCTAGTATACGGTATATGAATAACTTCAGTATGAGTACAGCATATTTTGCATATTGTTAAAAGAGCCAAGGCTGGCTTGCATAAATTTAACATATGATTTACCATCACACCATCACCCACCCAACCCCACCCCACCTACCCAACCTCCTCCAATGTACAGTTTTTACGTCAAATGTATATACTTTCTTTTCTGGACTCTTTTTGTATCACAAACAGTACTGTATTTGCAAATCTGGTATGTCATAAATGTATAGATGTAGCAGTACTGTCTATCTGTATGTCATGTACACAGGGGAGGAAATTAGGCCACTTTACTGGCCAAATGCTAGTATTTTTTACGTTTGGCTGGTAAAAAAAATCAGATACCCGCCAGTTGGCTGGTAAGCCAAAAAGTTAGTTTCCTCCCCTGCTGGCGAGTATACAAAAAAATAAAACATTCTGCAATCACTGCACTGGCAAACGGTGCGCGTCTTCTGAGTGTTCGCTTTAGTTGACAGTGCCACGAGAGCACTGCACAAGACCACCCGCGGACATATAATGTTTAATAAACGGTTGCGCAGTACTGGCCAACCCGCGGACATATAATAATAAAAGTCCTGCGGTACTAGGCTAGCCATCAGGAGCACTCGCAAACAGATAACGTTAAACACAGCAGAAGATGGAAAACAGACAGACTGACCAACGGGGAACTGCATCCAACCCTAGTACAACCCTTGAGTATAAGTTACTAAGGACACATTTAAATCACAGAGGTGTAATGTTAGTCTACTGGAACTGTATACAGTGGTTAGCTTCTAGTTAGCGTTTTAGCTATAGCTGCTTGCTAGCTAACGTTAGCCCTGTGTGCTCAAAGCAGCCAGCTAGGTGTATCTGTTATGACTATAATGTTTCCAAAAAAGCACCGGACTACGACGTAAGGTTAGACAATTTATTTCATGCTCAAAAGCCCCTGGCTTGCACATCGCAGTCACGAAAGGGGCTAGCTCAACCAGTGCACTGTGCACAACAGCACACCAACCCAACTGACGTTACCACAACACTTGACGGTACTTCACAGCACTGTCGTAAGACCACCGTGCTGTCTTAAAGGCACAGTGTGCCTACCCAGATGCATACACAACATTGACGCGGCTTGACATACAAAGAAGTAATTATCACAATTAGCAATTTTTTTTGTCTGGTAAAAAATCTGTTTGGCTGGTAAAAAAAATCAGATACTCGCCAGTTGGCAGCCAGTTGGCTGCAACCATCAACTCCTCACTCAACTCGGGGGTGGTCCCCACCTCCCTAAAACAAGCCAGAGTCACGCCCCTCATAAAAAAACCAACCCTGAACCCCACCGTCATAGCCAACTATCGCCCTGTCTCTCTTCTCTCCTTCCTTTCTAAAACACTTGAACGTGCTGTATCCAACCAACTTACTGCTTATCTCTTACAGAATGACCTCCTAGACCCCAATCAGTCTGGCTTCCGGACTGGCCACTCCACAGAAACGGCCCTCATTGCGGTCACAGAGGCACTTCACTTAGCAAAAGCGAAAGGCCTCTCCTCTGTCCTGATTCTCCTAGATCTATCTGCAGCCTTCGACACAGTCAACCATCAGATCCTCCTCGCGGCCCTCGCAGGAATGGGAGTGGCTGGATCTGCGCTGACATGGCTGACATCATACCTCAATGACCGCTCCTACCAAGTGTCATGGAGAGGGACTCTGTCGGCCACCCGCCCCCTCCGGACGGGTGTCCCCCAGGGCTCGGTCCTAGGACCCCTTCTCTTCTCCCTCTACACTAAATCACTGGGTAACATTATCACATCTCATGGCTTCTCATATCATTGTTATGCCGATGATACTCAACTCTTCCTCTCCTTCCCTCCCTCAGATATCCACGTCTCTGAGCGGATCTCGGCCTGTCTGTCCGACATCTCCGCCTGGATGACGACCAACCACCTCAAACTGAACCTAAGCAAAACAGAATTGCTCCACCTGCCGGCCAAATCCTCCCCCCTGACCGACCTCTCCATCACAGTCGAGAATGCAGCTGTGACCGCGTCGCCGACCGCCAAGAACCTTGGTGTTGTCCTCGACGACCAGTTGAACTTCTCTGCTCACATCGCAGCGACAACCAGAACCTGCAGATTCCTCCTGAGCAACGTCAGAAGGATACGCCCCTTCCTGACAAAAGAAGCCACCCAACTCCTCGTCCAATCAACAGTCATCTCCCGCCTCGACTACTGCAACGCACTGCTAGCTGGCCTCCCGGCCACTGCCACCAAGCCTCTTCAACTCATTCAAAATGCAGCGGCCCGCCTGATCTCAAACCTACCGAAGTCAGCCCATGTCACCCCACTTCTTAGGGACCTGCACTGGCTCCCCATTGCTGCACGTATCCGCTTCAAGGCCCTCGACCTAGCATACCGTGCGGCAAAGGGAACCGCTCCCGCCTACCTCCGGTCAATGGTCTCTAACTACACACCCTCAAGACCCCTACGCTCTGCGTCTTCTGGCCGCCTCAGATCTACTCCTATCCAAGCTCCCGGAGGGTCATCAAAGAGAAGCCGCCTATTCTCAGTCCTTGCCCCACAATGGTGGAATGAACTACCCATCCCAGTTAGGACAGCCGAATCCCGTCCAATCTTTCGCCGTCGACTAAAGACTCACTTCTTCAACCATTATCTGAAATGATAAAAAAAAAAAAAAAAAAAAAAAAAAAATCTAACCCCGACTAACCTTAATGTCATGCACTTGTCCTAATAAACTAACCTACACTGTAACACGCAACACTTTGATGAACATTGTTACTCAGCTGATAGAGTTATACCCTTCTTGCTGTCTTGTCGCACAGAACTTGTAAGTCGCTTTGGATAAAAGCGTCAGCTAAATGACTAAATGTAAATGTAAATGTAAGCCAAAAAGTTAGTTTCCTCCCCTGCATGTACAGTATGTCATATATGTCCTGATGAATTGAAAATGGGGGACCCTGATGTAAACAAGACGAAAGTCTTTCTCTGGTCTGCATCCCCTTAACAATTGTGTGTATTGAGCTGTACTGTATTGTACCCATTCTGCAATCTGTTAATAACGTTTTCAATCAATCAATCAATCAATCAATCAATCAATCAATCAATCAATCAAGAGGGCAAGAATTTCAGCTGTCCACAAGCCTTAATCCACTTTAAAAAAATAAAAATAAGTGTTTCATATCCTTTACTCTAGTAACAGTCCATGGGCATGTTGTATCTGTCCCTGTCGTTTTTAAAAAGCAGGCATGGAAAGCAAAATACGGCATTTACATGACTGCATCCAGCTAGCCATATAGCTTCTTGTTGTAGCCAAGTCCAACACTTCTTACCGAACCAGCTAAACTACCGAGTATAGCCTTAACCCTTCAAGAAGCTTTGTGGTCCGGGCTTGAACTTTCCATAAAAGTGTCCATATAAATCCATTTTGTTAGATCCAACACTGTCTGAATGTACAGTATCTTGTGATTATTATCAATTTCCGACAACAACTACTAGCCAAGCGTATTTTCCTGGTAGACCCTCGAGGTGATTCGGGACGTGATGTCACGTGCGCCCTAGCGCCCTCTATGGACCAGCCGCCACTGCCCAAACCGTTACTAAGGCAGAAACTGGACCTGGCATCCGAATGAGGAACTTGGCTGGGTATTCTGTCTTAGGTCACAGGAAAGTCTATGAGCTGTGATTAAAAAAATTACAGGTTCATAAGATAGCTTTTGTGTTCCCCTGCATCTGATCGATGACTGACGGGTGACGGTTGCATGCCAGCCTTAGGGAGAAAATGGCTTTACATGCACCAACTGGCAAGAAAGGGGAGGGCATGTCTCCCCCCTCTCTCTCCCCCCCTGTGTCATATAGTATAAAGAGGGGCGTCCCAATCTGTATTTTACTTCATTCATCTCTGCTGCACTGCCTTGTGGAGGAGTTCAAAGCCTGTGAGTATAATCTGAAGTATATTCACACGGTTTCAGTATTTTAATTATTGATCAATGTTGCATGGTGTTGTCATTGCACTTTGCAGGATTCAAGTTTGATCATGAGTATAGTGAGTGTAATGTGATGATTAAACAACTGTTTGGTAAAGTATACATGTTTACAAAGGTTAGAGCGTAATCATGTCAGATGAAACATTTCACCTAAATGTAACATCTAAAATATTTTCTTTTCATTCAGAATCATGAGCAGGAACTACCTGTCCAAGAATGATGAGCTCCGCAAGGGAGACTTCCTGATATCCAACAACCGTGAATGGAAGGCTGTCTTTGAGGTCCGTAACTTGAAATGTTTTCAGTGTGTTTTGAATAGTCTGTTGTGAATAGTCTGTTATGAATAGTCACTGATGGCTGGGGACATACTCATGAAGAAGTATAGGAAATGGATATGGGTACATGTAAAAAATAACTCCAGTTATCAGATGAACAATGTTTTCAAACCAAATTACTCAAAGATCATTTAAAGGTTACCACATTCACAACCACAAGTGATCTGGATTGACTTTATAACTGCAAAATACATGGGCTGTTAAAAAAAAAATTGAATTGGGCAGAGCTTGGGATTGGTCAATTCTGTGGAACAGAGTAGCAATCTAAGTAGGCTTCCTAATCTTCTCTCAGAGTAAAGTGCAGAACACCCAGCTACAATGTCACTCTTTCAGAAAAAGAAAACAAAAGTGCATAGTTTTTCTAGCCCAGTAACATACAGTATATAACCTACCGTTTATGGTTATTAAAGGTTTATTTAATCTCATTATGACTGGATGTGACTGTGAGCAGATGATGCATGCCCAGTTTGATAACAGTGACGTGGTTCTGTCTGATCCCTGCAGGATGATGGCAACCTTGTTGTGTACGGCTGGAAGCCCATTTGGACCTCAGAGACAGAGGGGTCAGACGCCCACCGCGTGTGCATGCAGGCAGACTGCAACCTGGTCATGTACAACGAGGACGGCAAAGCCCAGTGGCATACCAACTCCAGCAAGGACAAATGCAACATGTGCCGCCTTCACCTGAGAGACGACGGTGTCCTGGTAGTGCAGAGGGAATCAAAAGACATCTGGAACTCTGCCGACTCCAAAGACATGAAATGAATTCACATTTCTACACTGTTTTCTGTCTTTTAATTGTACATTTGGACATCAACTTATGAACAATATAAACGGGTACATCTGGTATGTAAAACTGGTGTGGAATAAAAACATTTCAAGAGAATGTACCGTATGAATGTCTTTTTTCTCTAAATGATGCTTTCCTTTGTAGGATGTAGGATGTTATGATAACTGTGATCAGTAAATGTGCAGAACTGGTCCAAAAGGGCTCAGGCATCTGCTCCACATAAAGGGGTTTCTCTAAGCTCTAAGGATAAGAATATGCGCTCAATAAAGCAAGCCAAGCTCATTGCCAAAGGAGAGTGAAATGCCTATAACCAGTTGTGATGTGGAACATCATGTCTAAGCATGTAGAACATGGACCATAATAATAGCCCCTAAACAGCATTGCCGACTTCAACAGACCCACGGCTCTTTTGATGTGAGCTAATTTTGATATTGCTGTTCCGACATACACACTGCTGATAATCTGATCATCCATATCTTCCATATCTTCTTCTTGCTGGTTTTAAGCCCCTGGCGCCGACCCAATACATCATCACGATCCTATAGGGAAGCTTGAAAGAACAGCAAGGGAGGAGAGAGAGGCAGGCGGAGGTTCGTTCAACGTATATTATTATTATTATATTATTATAATAATAATAATTATTTATTATTATAGAGAATGATGCCTCAGATGCTCCGGTCCTAATATTGGGCGACTACAACAGCTGTCGGCTCAAAAAGACTCTTCCCACATATCAGCAATATGTAAACTGTGCCACCAGAGGAAACAAAACAATTGACCTTTGTTATGGTAACGTGAAGAACGCATATAGGGCATACAAGAAACCCCCCTTAAGTACAGCTGATCATAATGTTGTTCATTTAGTCCCGTCTACCGCACTACATTACAAAGAGAGGGAGCTGTCAAAAGGCAGGTGCAGCAGTGGAGTGAGGAGGCCAGTGAGACTCTGCAGGCCTGCTATGATGTACTGACTGGGAAACGTTCACAGACGGGACCGGTCTGGAGGAGGCTGCTGAGGTCACTACTGTACTGACTACATTCTCTTTTGTGAAGACTTGATTATTCCAAAAAAGACTGTTAAAGTTTTTTCAAACAATAAACCCTGGATCACAAAGAAGCTAAAACAAACACTTAATCAGAAGAAAATAGCATTCACCTCCAGAAACAGGATTGAGGCTAAATTGATTCAGGCCAGGTTAAACAAGGAAATTAAAGAGGCCAAAAGGGAGTACAAGGAGAAGGTGGAAAGGCTCTTCCAGGAGGGCAAAGCCAAAGATATGCCTGGAAAGGTGTCAAGACACTTGCTGGCCTGCAAAACAACAGACCCCCGTCCCATTTAAGAACAGAGGAATGTGTGGAGTTTGCAGATAACCTGAACAGCTTCTACTGCAGGTTTGATACACACACCTTCCCTCAGGAGAGGGAGGAGCTGACCACCAATCTCCTGTGTAAAGCAGCGACTAGCACCAACCTAGAGTTTCACCCTAGGGAGGTGGAAAGGGTGCTCAAGAGAACAAACCCTCACAAGGCCCCAGGTCCTGACAACATCAGTGGGCGCTTGCTGAAGGTCTGTCATGAGCAGCTGGCTGAGGTCTTCTTTAACCGATCCTTGTCTGAACACTCCATACCAACCATATGGAAGTCCTCCATCCTTTGCCCAGTCCCTAAGAAAACGAACCCCACCTGCAATAATGACTACCGCCCTCGCCCTGTAGCTTTAACATCTCTGGTGATGAAGAGCTTTGAAAGGCTCATTCTACCTCAGCTACAGAGGGAGGTTATTGGGCACACAGACCCACTCCAGTTTGCATACAAGCAGCAGAGAGGTGTGGATGATGCAATGATAACCCTCCTGCATCACACCTACACACAGCTGGAGAAGCCCAAGTCCTTTATCAGGATGGTATTCGTCGATTTCTTTATTTAAATTTTTTTTATCTACAGTACTTTTTCTCCCATTTTCTATTTTTCTCCCATCCCAATTTTGTATCGTTCAATTCTACCCTCCCCTGTCTCAAACGCTGTTAGGCCATGCCTCCCACAGGCCGGCTGCAATGTGGACTCCCCCAGCTCTGGAGATAAATGGCCAGAAAATAGAGCCCGTTGAGGAGTATAAATATCTTGGCACCACCATCACTATTTGGGCAATGTTACACAATTCCTGTGAGTCTATGGAACACATCTGTAAGGTTTAATTTTTTTTTTTTTTTTTTTTTTTATTAATCCTCTCTTTCTCCGATTTTTCGATGTTTTCTCCCCGTCCCAATTTTAGTCGTTGTGCCAATTCCCCCCCTCCCCCTGTTTGTTGTGCGCATGTTCTCCTACTGGTTGAACGCACGGCGACAGCCAGTGACTCTTTTTTCACCTGGCAGCGAGGACTCTCATTGGTGAAGTGTAACGCGTGGGAGGGCACGCTGCCTTCATCAAGTCCTGCCTCCGCTGAGCAAGCGCCCAGACCTGACCTGTAGGCGTCGCTGTCCACAATGCCAGATTCCCACCCATGACTTGCCCTCCCCCTAACCCAGCCAAACGAGTTAGTATGACGATCAGCCCAAGCCCCAAGCAATGCTGACTCCGGGAGTCGAGACCGCAGCCTCTTGCATTGGTGACAAGCGCAATCTCCGCTACGCCACCTGACCGCTCTTGTTTTGTATTTCTAATCAAGTACTCTAAATAGGGCTGTCCCCGACTAAGGATTTGGATAGTCGATGATTGGACGAAATTTGCCGATAGTCGACTATTAGTCGACAAAAAAATAAATACAAAAAAAATAAGTATAATATATTACATATATATATATATATATATATATATATATATATATTTTTTTTATCATTCCATTTGGGCTGTGGGGGTGCTTAATGTCTGAAGGAGTCGACTGAAGGCTTCTTGTCCTCTGCAAAAGCATGCTATTGGTCCACTGATGGATACATCTTGATATTTGTATAGTCTAGTGTGTTCATTAGATGGGTGAAATCCTCTTTCAGTGCCTCTGTGCCTGTTTTCTTAGGCAGTTAGCCTCTGGTATGCGTGCCATTAGCGTTAGCCGCGCTTCTAGGCCTCTTTTCTTTTGGAAAGAATGATACAAAAAAAAGGTATAATTATTATTATTATTATAATTTTTTTGTATTCGACTAAGAGGTTGGCAGTCAACTACGGCTCCTTTCGACCGATTACTCCACTATTCGACTAATAGGGGTCAGCCCTAACTCTAAAGCAGCATTTTTCCACTTCAAGATTTCAAGCTGTCTTGGGCTGGGCTCCGCCCATACTCGCAAAGCGCTTTGAGTGACAGTCACCCACAGTCTGCACTGGCAGACAGAGAGAGAGACATAGAGAGATTGAGGGGGATACTAATTAATACGGATCGGAATACGGGGGCGTGCGTGGGAGCGTGCGCAATGATATTTTGCAGCAGGTTGACAGTGATATGCGAGTGCTCCCGACTGCGTGTGTGTGTTTCCGCACACACGGTCGGGAGTGTGTGTAAATGCTCTGTGTCCCTCTCTCTCCCTCTCTATCTCTCTCTCTCCCTCTCTCTCGCTCGCTCGTTCTCTGCTCTCTCTGTCGGCACCCGCGCCACGTCAACCCGTTTGAGGAAGTGTCAGTATTTCCACTCGCTCTGTTGTTGAGTGCGCTACAACCATAGGGGGCGTTAGTTATGCAGATGAGAATTCTTGGACGTCACAGGTACGCGAAATTCAGAATGGCTTAGTTCAGTGAGGGAGGATCTCGTGAACTCGAGACTGGACTGATCAAAAGGAGAATTAGAGACACAGACCCCATTGATACAACCCCACATTGCTAGAAAACAATGCTAAACACTGGAAAAGGCTATTTATAAGACATGGTACCTATAATATCTCTTATTATTCAGGATAATAAACCACACAACTTAACGTTATTGACATATATTGAAGAGCAGTTAGTTTCTCTTCCCTATTTTTAGCATGTAGCAACAATTAGATTTGAAATTAGTTAAAAAATGGTGGCACCCTGATAAAAATAAAAAAGCTACTGTACATACAGTAGATTTCATTATCTTATGCACGCCTGGTGATACTAAATCCAAATTGAACTCTGGCATTTGAAATATAAGATTTGGCACAATCCATAAATGTGCGAATTGGCTATAATAAGGTCATTTATAAGCCTGCTATTCTATATTCTATAATAATATTTCAAATTGCATTGGTCCGGATGGGAGAATTCAGTACTGTATCTACAAAACCTTCTGTTTAAACATCTTCCCTTTATTCATTTCCTTAGATTTTTTTGTACACACACATTGTAAATGGTTAACCTTCTGTCGTGTGGCAGTGAAAGGGTTAATGTACTGTATATTCTATATGCCCTGTTTTTTTTTTTTTTTTGTGGGCGTTTTATCGCTTTATTTCTACTGGGCAGTCCAGTAGGGAGAGACAGATGAGGAATGGGAGACAGAGTGGGGGGAATACATTCGGCAAATAACGACGGGTTCGGGAATCGAACCCGGATCAGCCGTGTCGCGGCTGAGCGCGCTATGTGGTTCACCACTGGGGCGCCCCGATATATGCCCTGTTTTTATGTTGAAACTTGGTTGTGGGGGGGGGGGGGGAACACTGTACAACTGTACAAGCAAAACTGTACATTGGAATATTGACAAAACCATACTAGGTAATTTACTGTACATTGGAGGGGGTTGGGTTAGGACATTTACAGGGGCCAGTTTCGAATTGCAGTCTCCCGTAGGTGTTCTTTGAGAGTGGTTTTGAAAGTGGGTAGTGATTCACATTCCTGAACAGAGTCGCGAGGACAGCCCAAAAGATCTGTGCATGTTCCCTCCATCCAGGACAATAGTTTGGACCGGGAAACATTCAACGTGTACCACTACGAGACAATAGCTGCACAGTGCTGTGCTGTCCCCGTTGATCGATTGACAAGCTGTTTATTAACTTAGTTCATTTATTTTCAAATGTTCCATTGTCTAAGTCTCCTTGAACTGTTCATATTCATTGATTCTGTATGTAAGTGTAGGGATAATAATTAATGTGCCTTTGCTAGTGGTGGTCCGGTCCATTATTAGTCCTCTTGTGAATCAGTATGATGTAATAAAGTAAATGATTGAGAGCCATTATCATAATGTTAAGATGAATTGAATATGTTTTTTTTTCTTTTCTTTTCTTTCCTTTTTCCAATTTTTCTCCCATCCCACTGTTAGTCGTTATGCCAATTCCAACCCCCTTCCCTGGTTGTTGCGCACTTTCCCCTACTGTTGGTCCGAGAGGCCGGAGACTGTCACATGCTTTTCCTCCGACGCATGTGCCGCCAGCCGGCAGCCAGCCTGGCCGCGCAGATTCTCACTGGGAGAGTGTAACGTGTGGGAGGCCGCACTACCTCTCTCCAGATCCTACCCTCGCTGTGCAGGCGCCCCGACCGAACTGTAGGGGTCGCTGTCCACAACGCCCAGGACCCACCCGCCAGCTTTCCCCACCCCCTAATACTGCCAATTGTATTAGTGTGAACGGCCAGCCAAGCTCGTGACAACGCCGGGAGCTGAATTCGAACACGCGAACCCAGCTTCTCCAGCGTTGGTGACGAACGCAATCTCCGCTACGCCACCTGACCGCCTGAATTGAATATGTTAAGATGAATTGAAAATGGGGGACCCTGACGTAAACAACAAGAAAGTCTTTCTCTGGTCTGCATCCTTAACAATTGTGTGTATTGAGCTGTACTGTACTGTACTGTACCCATTCTGCAATCTGTTA